>NC_141536.1:146627498-146927498 GCF_021556685.1 Rattus norvegicus
TCATTGAAGAGTAACATTGTGCCATTTTAAGTGTCCAGTTAACTAGGTCATGCTGCTCTGTTATTTGATCCGGTAAGATCCTAGCTGTTTCTGTAGAAGTCTTCTGTTTTGTTGTTGTTGTTGTTTCAGACAAGGCAAACAAACATCTAACATTTAAATCAAGAAACTTTGTGTTTAGCCAATGAGCCTCCATTCAATTGCCTACAGATTGACTTGTGATTCAAGCAACCATGTCACCTCCTTCCTGACTCTAGCCTATTGGTCTACCCTGAGGAGCAAGCCTGTTTCAGTAGTCTATCTGTAAATCTATCATCTAGCTAGCTATCTATCTCTGTCTGTCTGCCTGTCTATCATAAGTCATCACATGCACATACTGTTTTGTTTTGTACTTCTCTGAAAAGCTTTGGTACTGGCATATACACAAGGAAGTGCTCACAAGGGAGCAGCCTGGTGAGTTTTCACACACTGACAAATCAGATCAGGAAGTGGGGCACCACACACCTTCCTGTAAGTAAGTCTCCTTTCCCTTTCACCGGGTCACTGACCACAAAGGCAGGCGGGCCCCTCCCTGCTGTCTGGCAGTACAGAATTAACTAGGTACCTCAAGAGCTCAGTGTCGGCGGATTTAGCTTCCTGCCTGCATCTTCCCCTCTCTTGCATGCTTGAGTGTGATCCTTCTCTCTGTGTCGCCGTGAACAGTCATGCCTGGCTCCTCTTCCTTGCTGTAGCGTGCCTCACCTCACGGAACACATCCCTTCAGCTCTGATGGGTGTGGCACTGTTTCCCTCTTGGGGCTGTTCTGAGCGGTTCGAACTCAAAGATTCTTGCATATGTGAACGCTTTCTAGTTGAGGCTTTACTTTTGGTTTTGGTTTGGTTTTGAGACAGGGTCTCATATAGGCCTCAAATTTACTATGTCCTGAGGATGACCTTGAATTCCTGATCTTCCTGATTTCAGCTCCCAAGCCTGAACCCACAAGTGTAATTACCCAAGTCTTTTATTTATATAAAGTGCTTGATCTTACTTTTTTTTAAAGAATTATTTATTTATTTATTATTTTATGTTTATTGAGTACACTGTAGCTGTCTTCAGACACATCAGATGAGGGCATTGGATTCTATTACAGATGGTTGTGAGCCACCATGTGGTGCTGGGAATTAAACTCAGGACCTCTGGAAGAGCAGTCAGTGCTCTTAACCACTGAGCCATCTCTCCAGCCCAATCTTACTTTTTATTTGCAATTTTGAAATGGAATTCATGGTTAATAATACACACGCACGCACGCACACACACACACACACACATGCAATGACTAGTCTATTATATAAGGAAGGAATAGAAAAGAAGTTATCTATAATAAAATAATGTGCTCCAATATAGTTTTGGGAACAACCACCCAGGAAGGATAAGAAAAATATCAGACTCCTCAGGGTCACACAGAATGAGGAAATGCAGATTCCGAGGAGGTGAGCAGCCCAGCGACCCTTAGGCCCAGGAAGCCCGGGAAGATGAAAAAGCAGGGGGTTCAGCTGAAAAGGAAAAGAAAGCCTGCTGTCAGGGCAGGCATAATGGCCAGTGGTCATTTGCATGTGACCAGGGGAGGAGAAACAACTGTAGGTGAGAAAGAAGAGCATGCAGGAGCACACATGGCACTTGTCACTTGGAGAGAGTCAGCAAGGGCCCCCAGAGACGAGGGATACGCAGTTCCCAACGGATATCACGATTAGAAAGTGCACCGTCAGCTCAGAGATGCCTCCTGCCTGCAGCATAGTCTAGCCAACGTCATCCCTTATTTGGAAGAGGGGACGAATCCAAGAATCCACCTTCCATCCAGTGATACGGGGAAGCCAGAGCCTGGAACTCAATGCTAAGCCTTTAGAGGCCTCATCCCTCCGTCCCATGATCACAGTTGGTTTTGCTATGTTGGCAGGAAGTATAGCCACCCACAGAACTCTTTTCCTATAACTTTGCAACTGGAGATGGTTCGACTCTCTGACCAGGCGGGACGTGTGGAATGAGAAAATGATTCAGAAACTGAGTCACCGTTCTTGTCCCAGGTCTGCTTCTCTGTCAGAAACAACCTGTTCCCGAGCCAGAGTCCTCTCTGACTTCCTGCAAAGTCTTATGGCTCTGTTGTGGATGAAAACCTGGCCTGTTTAGATTTGCAGTGGTTTTTCTTTTTTATTTTATTTTATTTTTTTATTTTCTATTTTTGTTAGTGGTGAAGGTAGTCAGGTGATGATCTTTTGGAGACGATTCTGGACATTTTGGGGAGATCCAGGATCCCTGATTCTTGGATACAAAATATCACTACGGCTTTTAATTCCTTAATCGTGATGACATCCAAAACAACATTATAAATTGTCAAATGCCCCCCAGAGACCTGCTGACTAAACTCACACTGCCTCAGTGACCGAGTCTGGCTGGTGTCTGAGTCCAGGCACGGCACAGGCTGTCGGAAAGTTCCCCTTGTGTTCTGTCTCCTCACGCTTAGCCGATTGGTCCTGCCGTTCCAGGTCTTCGGATACTGTGGTTCTGATATCCTATGACATATTGCCTCCTGAGTCATCTTTCTATTTTAAAGCGACCTGCAGGCAACAGACCTCACGGCGTGAGTCTGTGCTTCAATCCACTCATTCTGAAGATGTTCTTAGATGTTAGAGCTCATCCGTGGAAACGGTGCGGCTCTGAGGGGAGAAGTGACTTGCCCAGGATAACTCAGTGAGTCAGTGGAACCAGGACCCAGAAGTTGACCTGTTCCAGCCCTGGGGGTTTTAATTCCTCTCATATCAACTCAGCAGCCTGGAGGAGGACCACACACTGCTCATATTTGGCCTAAAAAGGGGTGGAATCCAGGGACCTGCTCCAGCCAAGTGCACAGTGTCCACAGTCTTATTTCAACACCTGGCTAGACGCCACGGAGGGGCAGTGAGCCAGCACTTGGTGGAGAGAACCATGTGCACAGCTTTGTCTGATTAGAGACACTAGAAGATGCCATTCAGGCATCAGTGTCAGAGTGGTGGATAGGGCAAGACTGGCAGGTGAATTCTGCTGTGCCTTGGACTCAGTTTTCCCATCAGTAAAATGGAGCAATCCCTCCATGGTGGTTAATTTTCGTTGACGGTCAACTTACTGGGAACTTTAATTACCTAGGAGACAAACCTTAGGCTGAGTTAACTGAGGTGGGAAGAAGGATCAGCCTTCACGTGGGCGGCATCACCCCAGGCATTGGAATCTCAAGAAACTTAGTCCGTTATTTTCCAGTCCCTGACTTGGGTGCAACATCACACACCACCTCCAGCTCCTGTCCCCACGTCCTCCCCGCTGTGAAGGACCTCACGCTCTGTGAGCCAAGTGAACCCTCCCTTCCTTATATTGCTTCAGTCACAGATCCTGTTATAGTGACCAGGAACATAATCATCACACCCTCCCCCAATCCCCGTTGGCCTCCAAGAAGGTATTGTAAAAATCCCAGGCAGCCTGAGCTATTCAGACTCTCCAGGGCATTCCAAAGATGCTGACTTGTTCTGACACGGGAGCCATTGAACGAACCGGAGCTGTGAGAAGTAATCCGCCTTGGGTGGGTTTTAGCAGGAGGCTCTTGATACTGGGGGAGGGACTGATAGCACTGAGGGGAACCTTGAAACAGATGGGCCAGTGAGGGAAACCTTGAAACAGATGGGCCAGTGAGGGGAACCTTGAAACAGATGGGCCACTGAGGGGAACCTTGAAACAGATGGGCCACTGAGGGGAACCTTGAAACAGATGGGCCAGTGAGGGGAACCTTGAAACAGATGGGCCACTGAGGGGAACCTTGAAACAGATGGGCCACTGAGGGGAACCTTGAAACAGATGGGCCACTGAGGGGCTATTGCTATAATCCAGACGTGGGATGATAGTGGGAGCACATGTTAAAGGGTAAAAGGTCAGATTCTGGGTACCTTTGCCAGCTGCCCAAACTGAGTGGGAGGGCTCTGACCCCAGCAGAAGACAGTTGTCACTGACTGGGATGGGAGATACTGAAAGAGATGACGGCTTAGCCCCAGACATGGGAAGTGTGACTTGCCTCAGACACCCAAGTGGGGATATCAAGTCTATCGTGACAGAACAAATAAGCATGCGGTCCCTCCCTGGTTAGCCAGTGACCTCAACGCGTTGTCCTTGACATTCTGAGGAAGGGCAATGTGGTTGTACATGAATGCCTTTCTTGGGAGCACCTATCCTGTGGCTACTAGTATTTCTGTCTGCTGGGCTACGTTGTGGCTTCCCTCCCATCAGTCTTTCCTTATGCCCCAGCTCTAGTCAGCTCATGTGGCTATATTTCCTCTGAGATACCCTAGGAAGAGAACACTGAGTGCTCAAGCAACTTCGTATTTAAAATCAGACTGCCTGGGACTAGAGAGATGGCTCAGTGGTTAAGAACACTGGGTGATCTTCCAGTGAACCTGGGTTTGATCCCCAACACCCATAGAATGAACCGTAACTCCACCCTGGGGAATCCAACACCCTCTTCTGCCTTCTGTAGGCACCGGGAGTGCATGTAGTACACAGACATACATACAGATAAAACACCTGTACATATACGTCAAGCCCCCTCTTCCATGCATGTGACAGGCCACAAGCCAGAGTGCTTTCCTTGGTGATTATTCATGCAGAAGGCATCAGAACCACCCTGCTGTGGTTTCAAGCCTGTGTCCTCTTCTTTAGATTGTCACTGGCTCCCCCAGACAGCAGACAAGCAATCAGAGAGAAGCTCTAGCTATATCTTGCTGCCTCTGAATCAGGGATTGACTGCTCCAGCCGCCTGGCTCTGAAATCACCTACTAGGGGCAAGACGATTCTGAGTCCTGGCCTTGTGCAAGAGTGGGAAATCTAGGCCCGCTGTGGCTGTGGCTTTTCTGTGTCACTCAGCCATGCAAGGGCTCAGCTAGGGCTGGGACACAGGCTCTCCTGACCTTGGTCTAGGATGTGCACACACTTCCAAGTTCCCTTAAAGAACACCCCCCCCTAAAGATTTTTATTTATTTTATGTAAGTACACTGCTGCTGTCTTCAGACACACCAGAAGAGGGCATCAGACCCCATTATAGATGGTTGTGAGCCACCATGTGGATGCTGGGAATTGAACTGAGGACCTCTGGAAGAGCTGTCAGTGCTCTTAACCACTAAGTCATCTCTCCAGCCCAAGTAGCCCCTTTTTAACGGAAGAAAAACTCTTCCTACTATTCTGTCGCCCAGAGTCTTCCCTCCCTCCATGGTCCTGGTCTGTCCTTCTGTCCACCTTCCTGGTTTTATTCAGCCTCACTGACTTTACAGGCCAGTCTGCCCTTCTAGTCTTTGCAGGACCAAAGGATCTGCTACGTGAACTCTGGTCATAAGCAGCTAAGTGTGTCTACAGAGCTACTTGTACCCTTCAGATGACTACCAGTCCATTTCACCGGCGAGTGCATCGAAGCCCAGAAAGACTTAAAACAGCAGCCTGGGTCTCTTCCCACACCGGGAAACCTTGTCCTGAGGCAATCGGTCCCTTGCAAACCCAAGCTGGAGTCACTGCATTCCTGTGGACTAGGGGAGCCAGGCCTCTTGGAGTGGCCTCCAAGGGAGACAAAACCAGGCCAAAAGCTGAGGAAGCCAAAGTGAAACTGGTGAGGTATGTATCTGAAAGTGTGGCTGGGATCAGGCCAGCTGAGGCTTGGCTGGGTCAAGAAGGGGTCACTAAGGAAGTTAGGCTTGGAGAACAGGCCCCCTTCTCAGCAGCACAGCCTACCAGCCCTCTAGGGGCCTCAGTGGCAAAGCCATGTCCCCCGCAGGGCCATCTAGTCCCACCCCAAACTCCGGCCCCTCTCACCGACCATATAATTTGGCCCTTTACTGTTTCCAGATGTAAGGAACAGGAGAAAGAGCCCCAGAATGCCTGCCAGGGCTTCTGGGCTGTTCATTCACTAAGTGGGGAAACTGAGGCAGAGAAGTGGTTTACTCAAGGCCAGCCAGCTAGCACAGTGGTAGGTGTGGGAATTGAACTCCCAGCTGCCTGACTCTGGACTCCAGCTCATCATAGCCCTACAGGTCTGCCAGAGAATTGGGGACTGGTTGAGGAGAGGACAGAGGAGCTACAGTCTCCAGAGGGAATGTTCAGAAACATCCTGTCAGACGTTTTCACGATGCCAGGGACCACGCTTCATTTGGTAGAACGAGAGGGTTAGCACTGGGCACTTCGGGGTTGACATCGGCTTTTCTAGAAAAGAGAAAAAGGAAGTGAAACTTTAAAAAGGCTGGCAGTGGGCAGTCGGCTTCCACTCAATGCTGTGCCACACAGCTTGGATGGAAAAGCAGGAGGTGGCTAGATGTCAGCATCATTCCTTCCCTCATGGGCTTTTGTCACTGTGTTCCCAGCCTGAGGCTAGGCCATTGGACCAGCAGGATCTAGTTGAACAGGAGCCAGTGCCAAGACTCCAGAGAGTCATGACAAGAGGCTGGGGATACACCTAATGATCAGAGTGTTTGTCTAGCAAACCAATGGCCTGGGTCTGATCTCAGGCACTTGGAGCTTAAGTTATGTTGCAAACATGCACAGATGTGACCACTTCTATGCTGGGCAAGGGATGCATTGCAGCCTGAAGAAGTGGAGAGAGAGAGAGAGAGAGAGAGAGAGAGAGAGAGAGAGAGAGAGAGATATTCCAGATGGTGCTCGTGTGCTCTGGAGGGAGATAAGTACCAGCTGGGCAGACAACTGGGATTGGCAGGTGCTAAGACCCAGCCGGACAAGCAAAAGATGGCTGGGCTTTCTTAGGGAACTAAAGGTGGCTTGGTATGCAGAGAGAGGAGGCATGACCTCTAAGCCCAGACACTCAGCCCACGTGAAGCTGGGCACTGGGCTGAATAATACCCTTGACAGAGGAGGAAGTGAAAACCAGGAAGTTTCCACTGTACTTCCTGGGCCAGACACCCGACACATCAGAGGTTCAGGGACCGGGCATCTTTCCTGACTTGGTGTTATATACGAGCATCTCAGCATGCCTTAATGGAGGGCATGTAGAGTCAGAATCTAATGATCGTGGTGGTGAGGCAGTGTACCCGTGGTGGACAAAGCAGGACCAAATACCTCCAATTCTTGCTATAGCCTCTGCAGTACCCAAGGATGCTGAGGTGACATTTGGTTCCTGGCCAGTCTTCATGTCACCTCACTGAGAAGTGCTTCTGATATGTCACACACACCCCAACCCTTTAGTGCACACCACACTGCATCTATCCGACCAGTGGGCCTCACTGTATCCAGTATGCCCTGGGCTTGGGAACAGAAGTGAACACCACAGCCAGGCACGTATTGCACGGTAGAGCGTATGACACAATTGGGTAACAGACATCGGAAGGTCACTGAGGAACTCTGGCCAATGAAGGCCAACTGTGTGGTTTCCTGAGAACAGAGAATATTGGCCTGAGTGCTTCAAAGAGGGCTTCCTAGAAGTCACCCCCAATCTGAGAGTTGCAGGAAGAAAAGTTACACACAGGCAGAGAGGAGCGGTCAGCACCTTGTACTTACTTCCTCCTGGCCTCTCAACCCTGGCACCTCCACTTCACAAGGCTTGTTCAGGTCCATTCACTGAGCTTCAGTTTGCTGTGTGCTCAGGGGTGCAGGGAGAACACAGACTTAAGGGGTTACCTTAGTTCACATGTCTCTTGAACAATGACAACAGCCACCTTCCCAGCTTCCTGTTTTGAGGTCTGCTCCACTGACCTCAAAGCCTTTCTCTCCGTGCATCTGTGGTCACCTTTTCCCCCAGTCTTTCCCAAGGGCCCCACTTATCTGCCTGGGTTGCAAAACCACCGCCCAATTCCTGAAATGCCACCACCTCACTCAGGCTCCCCTGAGGCCAATGGTCATCCCCTATGCTTGGGAAATGTCAGCTATGGGACATGCTGACCTGGGGTCAAAGCTTTCGGAGGAAAGCATTCGGTTTCCACAGAAAGGCTGACTTTAGTGACATCAGGCCTGGGCAGCCGTCATCAACATTACACTGTCACGTCTTAATCTTATCTGGCTTGTAAGTGTGCGTTCAGCTGACAAATCTTTGCGCAGTACCTATCACAACCCCAGAGAGACATAGCGATCACAGGTCAAGCAGAAGATGCAAATCACAGGGTGGCCCTGTCCTGGTGGAGCTTGCATTCTATTCCAGCAAGCCCTGTGGGTAGCTAAGCAGGTAGGCCCTACCACTGACCGCTCACACACTGTAGAAGGATGGAGGGCAGATGTTAGGTGAGGGGGCCAGCCAAGTGCTTGCTGTGTAAGTTGGAGGACGGGAGTTCGGGTCCCCAGAACTCCCACGAAAACCAAGGACGTCGGGAAGATAGAAACAGGCAGCCTCCTGGAGATCACTGGCCAGCAAGCCTAGCTGATTTTGATACAGGAATGTGGGGGCGTCTTTGAGATTGGCAGGGTCTTTTTAAGGAACAAATGTCCCAGAAACATTAAAGCTGCCTAAACTGGCTTGAGCAAATGGCTTTGGGGTTTTGTCTCAGGATTAAAAAACAAAGAAAACAAAATCCATGGGCCATAGAGGAGGAATTTGAGAGGGATGTTTATTATAGATTCATAGGTGGGGGCATAGGAGAGAGGAAATGGAGTTCCTGGATAGCGGGGGAGGGTCTTAGCAAATAGTGTACTGTACTGTGCTGTCTGGGTTTGTGTGTCAATTTGACACAAGCTAGAGTCATCAGAGAGGAAGGAGCCTCAGTTGAGGAGCTGTAAGGCATTTTCTCAATTATTGGTCAGCCAGGGAGAGCGATAAGCCGTCAGCCCAGCTGACCTACCAAGCGTCCATTGTCTGTTCTGTTTCAGTCACCCTGTGAAGTCACTTTGCAACCTCAGGCAGAAGTGCTTATCTAGGAGCTGGCAAGGGAACAGGAACCAGAACCTTGCTGGCCTTCTTGCTTTCGGCAAGGATGTTCTGGTAACTGCTACCTCAGAGTCCTCAACCTACCTGACCCACCATTCCTATCACCTGCTCATCGATCCCATGAGCCCCGGATTCAGTGAGAGGCCCTGTTTCAAAACTGAGGTGGGGGGCTGGGGATTTAGCTCAGTGGTAGAGCGCTTACCTAGGAAGCGCAAGGCCCTGGGTTCGGTCCCCAGCTCCGAAAAAAAGAACCAAAAAAAAAAAAAAACAACTGAGGTGGGCTAGGTCAACCCCTGGCTTCCACACTGGCAAGCCCACACCATCGTCTAGTACCGCTTCCTACACACAGGGCTAAGCGAGACGTCACAGACATCTTCCTGAAGAGGTGATGTCAGGACTGGAGAGATGGCTCAGAGGGTGACTCTTGTAGAGGACCCAGGTTCACTTCCCAGCACCCACATGATGGCACTCAGCTATCTGTAACTCCAGTTCCTGGTGATCCAATACCCTCTTCTGGTCTCCACAGGTACCTGGCATGCACATAGGGCACACACGCACACGTATAGCTAAGCATTCAAACATAAAATATTTTGAAGAGGTGACATCTTCTGAGGAGAGAAACAAAGGAAACAAGAAGTAAGGTATGTAATCTGGGGGAACAGGTGAGGCATGAGGGCGGGGATGGAAGAATTTAAACATGGAAGACTAAGGTAGACATGCGCTGTGAGTGTGCATCAGTCTGTCTGTCTTGAGTTAGACATCCTCGGGGTTGCAAACCACAGTGTAGTCTTTGAGACAAAGGCTTCCTATGTAGCCCAGGCTACCCTAGCCAAACAGTCATGCTCCTGCTATCTCAGTGCCTTAAAGTTTTGGGACCAAGAACATTTTTGTCATGCATTCTCTCTGCATGTGTGTGTGTGTGTGTGTGTGTGTGTGTGTGTGTGTGAGAGAGAGAGAGAGAGAGACAGAGAGAGACAGAGACAGAGAGACAGAGAGACAGAGACAGAGAGAGACAGAGACAGAGAGAGACAGAGAGAGACAGAGGAGACAGACAGAGACAGAGAGACAGAGACAGACAGAGAGACAGAGACCCAGAAAGACTCTAGCTCCCTTTTCCTCCCCCACCCTCCCTTCCTGGTATCATCAAGATAAAGAAGGAAAAATCACAGATGATTAGATGATTCTAATGTGCAAGTAAAATACCAGCTCAGTGAGTGCATTATGCAAATCTATGCAATTAACATCACAAATGAGGTGAAGCCTGGGGCCAAGGAGCTAACTTCTTGGGGGGTGTAGGGGCTCAGCTCTACACTTCCTGGTCTCCCAGTGCCAGAACTGCTCTGGATGGAGGGGACCGTGTAGAGTGGTCGGGGTTTAGGTGTGCCTCAGATGTACACTTTATTTTATGGAGAAGACTTGGGCATTGCTGCGTTTTCTGGGCAAGCATGTGGTGTGCCTGGCCACTTGTGCTCAGCTCTGGGTGGGACTCCCTCCCTTTAAATAACTGCTTTTTGTCCCTTAGCAGGGTACGATGACTTGTGGAAGAGGTGCAGGGCCAGCTCTAAGTCAGGTGTGTGGTGAGGTGACAGGTCTTAAGGGATCTGGGAGTCCTAGGTCTGTTCTGCTGTATACTTGTCCTGTGAAAGGCCATTGTCACCTGTCTTTCAGTTTGTCTGTCTCCACAGTGTCAGCTGGGTCCACTTGAAGGGTGATTCAGTCACTGGGGGCAGGGGTCTCATCACTGGCAAGGCTGGTGATGGATGCTGGCTGTCAGCTGGGAGCTTGGCACCGGACCACAGGCCATGACTTCCTCGTGGCCCTCAGGGTGAACTTTCTGTGTGGGGATTAGAACGAGCTTCCTTACAGCTTGTTGGCCAGGCTCCAAGACGGCCAAACAAAAATGCATTTTTATGACCCTGCTTTGAAGTCACACTGCTGTCACACTATTCTCAAAGGGAAGGAGACCCAGACCTCCACCTGCACAGTCAAGGAGCCAAGGTCAATCTGTAGCAAGGCTTCCTGGATGCGAGATGCCCACTGTTATGGGCAGCTTTGGATAATGTCATCCACCCTACCTAGAACGTGAGGACCCTGAAGTGGGGTCTGGGTCAGAGTCTTGCTTCTGAGACTCCAGTACACATCAATTCTGTCAGCCATTGCCCTAGCTCCTTGCAGACCTGTGAGACCTTTTTCTGGGCCAAGTCAATCCCCCCACAATCCTGGACTTTCTTGCACAGAGAACTTAGAGCTGTACAGTAGCCTGGTCTTGGCCGCTGGCCTTGTGGAGCCTTTACTTATAAACAATGAAGTAAAAGCCCCCACCTACACATCTCCCCATGACCCAGCAGTGGGCGCAGCGTTGGTCAAGGAGATGTGGAAACCCTGAGACAGCCAACTGGGAAAAGCCTGATGGGCCAGAGGGTGTGACTTCGATGAGGGTTAGAGAGTGGAACGGGGACCCTTGGAGTATAACTAGTGGAAAGTGAGAGATGCTGGGGCGCGCAGGGTCACTGCCGAATCCTGAGATCCCAGCTGTTGGACCTCCAGGAAGATGAGAACCACCGCCTCGGCTGGAGCGTGGTAAGTAGACGGAGGCTCTCTGATGCAGCTTGTTCCACAGCTCTGGCTGCTACTTGGGAAGGCCTTTGATCTGAATGACCCTGAACTCAGGGGGTTTTTGGGAAGTGGGAGGGCTTAGAGAGTGGTGGTGGTGAGGGGTTTGCTGGCCTGGTGGGCGGGGCTGGCGTGGTGGGCGGGGCTGGCCTTGGTTCTCACAGGAAGCAGGTGGCCGAGCAGTACACAACCCACAACCCCACTGCACTAATTCAGTAGAGGACTCGTAGGGTTCCAAATGATTCGGACATGGCTCGGTTGTTCTACCCGCCTCTCCGAAAATCCTCCATGTTGCCCCATCCAAGCCCAAGGCCACGATTTATAGTCTCTGTTTTTAGAGAAAGAAGTGTGATGTTCAGAGACGGGAATGGCAAAGTTTGGCTGTCCCCCTCAGGAGCGTGTTTATGGGAGATCCTCCCGCAGGATACTGGAGTGCTGGGATGTTCCCAATCTTTGTTCAGCTTAATGGAGTTTCCAGGCCATTGGAAACTAGTGATCCCAAGAGACCCTCTGCTTGTAGTTTCATCTGCAGGGGATTTGGGGGCATTGGAGATCTCTGCAGGTGGTTCTGGGGCATTCAAAGCAAAGGTTTGTGCTGACATCCCACCCGCAGCTATCCTGGCCCAAGTAACAGCCCCTTTAACAGACGAATAAACCAAGGTGGACAGGAAATCAGTTCCCCCATAAGGGTTGCCTACAGCTCCTCCGCCATAGTGGCGGGTTGGCTGGGAACCATAGAAATGGGGGGGTGTCGGGGAGGGGAGGGGGGCTCATCTCATGTCCCAGCGGCCCTGGCCTCAGCTCCCTACCCATCCAAGTTCCTCAGGAATGAGAATGGCACCGGAACTGTTCCCCTACTTCTCGCAGGAGCCCTGGGAGATACCGTCCTCAGTACACACAACAGATTGGATGGGCATCCATGCAATTTACCCGCCAAATCGGAGTACTTTGGGGAGTCGCTGATAATTACACAGGGATCGTGCACGGCAAACAGCGACGCATCCCACCGGATAGTCATTGCTTAACTCACATATCTTAGACCTCAGTCATGGATTAAAGCCAAAAAGCACGGGGCAGGGGGAGGGGAGAAGGGGTATATGTGGAGATATGGGTTTGAGAACTCCACACCCTGAGGGGAATTCGAGTGTGTAAGAGACCACGGAGGGAGGGGTGAGATGAGTCTGCCTGGGTTCACATCCTGCTTCTGCCACTTGTGGGCTGTGTGAGCTCAAGCATGTTGTTTCACCTCTCTGACCCTCAGTTTTCCCATTCATAAAAATACAAGACAGTGGGAAGAGCTCTGAGGTGGAATAATATCGTTACACTGGGAACAGTGGCTCACACTTAGTAAAGAAGAGGCCATCGTTAACTGTGTGAGTTTAAGATTATCGGCTTTGGCAGGTGTCCAGGTTAAACATCAGAATCGCAGCCACAGCCCCGATCTGCACAGAGCTGTAGGAATGAAGGCCAGGTGAAGGGAGTTGTCCATGAGGGGACATTCTCACAGGGTGAGGACATCAGAGTTGTGTTCCAGGACACAACCGGGCAGTCCAACCTTTCTGAAATATTAAGCCGAATGTCAGTAGGGCCACCATGTCATAACCCACAGAAAGGCTTTCTGCATTCTGCTTCTTGTACAGGCTTGCTCTGTAGACCAGGCTGGCTTTGAACTTGTGACCCTCTTGCCACATCCTCCAGAGTGCTTGAATTACACACAAGCACGGCCATGTTCTGTTGATGATTTGCTTTTTTTTTTTTTAACCTCCTGTTTAAAAAAAAAACCCTCAGTGCTTGGTGATCTTGCAGGGGGTTGGGGGCTAGGTTTCCCAGAACTCATGTGATGGCTCCCAAATGCCGGTACTGCCAATCCTTACGCCCTCTTCTGGTTTCTGTGGGTACTGCACACACATAGTGCCCTTAACCCAGTGGCCCAGGCCTCAGTTCCCTACCTAGTTCTATTCTCAGGAATGTGAATGCACCAGGACGTACCACCAAAACACTCAATAAAATAAGAATAAATAAACCTTAAGAGAAGAACTTTTTGAGAGCCTTTTGGGCTCTTTCCCTCCACAGGTTTTCCTCGATGCCCTTGGGCTCACTTGTCACCTGCACAGTGTTTAGTCCGAGTGGGAGAAGAGTGGGAGTGTCTGTTCAAAACAGGGTGGGGGCATGGCAGAGCCTGGCCTAGGGAGGCAGGAGGGTCTGCTGCCTCCAGCTCTCCCAAATCTACCTCGGAGCCTATCGGTGAGGCCTGTTCTGATTTCTGAGAACACATGGCCCTCTGACTTGGTTCGCAAGTCGCCTAACATCTTTGCCCTCCAAATTAAAATCCTGAGCTAGTTTTTCTGGCTGCTTGATCTCTCTCTCTCTCTCTCTCTCTCTCTCTCTCTCTCTCTCTCTCTCTGCATCCATCTATGATGATGAGGTGATGAGGTATAGGCACAGGCTAGGCCAAGGACTAACCATGAATAGAGGTTGGTAAGAAAGAAGTCTGTGATCAATTAATAATGTCTGATGATGACTGCCGCAAGCGCCGGCTGGAATAGGTAATGTGTGTGCTTCAAAGTTGAGAACAGGGGCTGGGGATTTAGCTCAGTGGTAGAGCGCTTACCTAGGAAGCGCAAGGCCCTGGGTTCGGTCCCCAGCTCCGAAAAAAAAAAAAGAACCAAAAAAAAAAAAAGTTGAGAACATAGAACTAGATAGGGCCATGCCTCAGGGTCCCCTGAGGGCCACAGGCATGCTGGGTGCTGCCAACTGTGCCCAGTTACAGATACTATTGTGCCAGGAGAGAGAGGAGTCTTTTGAGGGCACAGCCAGGGCAGAAGCTTAGGTGTGGGAATCTGTCCTCAGTGTGCAGAACGCTGGGTGGGTAAGCTTGCATCAACCCTTCAGTGACTGCTTGAAGGGCAACTACCTGGCCACATCCCTGTCCCTGTACCTGATGTCACAGCCCCCACCTGGGGGAAGTCCTAAGTGGGTCTGCAGCTGAGCCCAAGCTCAAACAAACCCCATTTCCTTTGCCAGCCCATCCTCTATGCTGTGTCAGAGGAGGGAGTGGGAGCATGGGAGCGGGAGACGAGATCAGGAAATAACAGGCTTCAAGGGAGCAGTAATGACATTTTAACTTGAAAATTGCAAGAAGACAGGGCTGTGGAGGCATATGCAAATTTCACATAAACGAGATGCAAATGAACCTGCTCTGCCTGCCTCGTGCACCTGGATATGGCTCAATGACAAATCCTAATGGGCACACAGTGTGGCTGTGTGATTGATTATTGAGGCCAGCTGGGATGACAACTGTGCTCTTTTTCTGGGAGCTGGGGGGAGAGATGTGACTGTTCCTAGGCAGCCCTGAGTTCTTGCTGGCAGGGGACCCCAAGGCATAGCCCTATTGAGCTCAAGGTTAGTGAATTTAGGGCATATCCACTACCTGTATTCCTGCCAGCACCCACGGCAGACATCATTAATCAACCGTAGAGTTCTTACTGAGCTCTGGGCAGTCCTTATTAATAGAAACGAGTTACTGTCCATTCACGTATACATTCATGCACTTGACCACCCTGAAGTCCAAAGGACACAGAACAGACAGGCTCAGTTCTCGTTCTCACAAAAGAGTTGAGGACAAGACACAAGCATTAATAAAATATTGCAAAATGGCAATTTAAATACATGATATCAAGGTAAAGTATAGGTTTATGTAAGGTGTGTGTGTGTGTGTAAGACCATGTGAACAGGTATGTGTTACATTAGGGATTGAATCCAGGGCCTCCTTCTGCTGCTGAGTTACACCCTTAGCCCTAAACGGAGTCTCACACCTTTAAGGTGGCCAGGAAAGGCTGACCCTGCCAATCAGAAGGCTATGGAAATCTTGAGAGTTTAAAGGAGACGGGCAGACTTCTCTAAGTCCTAGAAAAAGAAAGCCTGCGTGGGGCCCAATCCTTACTGTCTAGATTCCCCCGTCACTTTCTCTCTCTTTCTTTTTTCTGTGCTTCCCTCTTTTTTGGCTTCTGTCTGTCTGTGTTTTGTGTGTATGTTTTAAATAGCTATATAGAGATAAAGTTCACATACCTCAAAATCCGCTCATTTAAGACATACGACACAGTGATTTCTAATATGATTTCAATTGTATCCTGCCATCACCACAGTTACTTTTAGAACACTTTCATCTCACAAGGAGGAGGAGGAGGAGGAGGAGGAGGAGGAGGAGGAGGAGGAGGAGGAGGAGGACAGTGATGATGGTGTGGTGGTGATGATGGTGATATCTGGGGTCAGAGAGATCACTCCACAGTTTAAGAGCTCTTGTGAAGGACTCAGGTTCCATTCCCAGCACCTATATGGTCCAACCATCCCTAATTACAGTTCCAGAGGATCTGATGCCCCTTTCTGACCTCCAAGGCAACAAGCGTGCGAGCGGTGCTTATATATTCTTGCAGGCGAAACACTCACCTGTAAAATAAAATGAATAAATTTAACAAAAGAGCCACCTGGGGAAAGAGAGCCAATGGTGTGCTGTGTTCTGTAAGCATCACCGCTAGACCCCATAATTCCGTCTGCGGTCTTAGGCACCACCAACTCTTCTTGCGTTCTGTGTAAATGTAGTCACTGTAACTGCAGCCTCCCAAGACTTCTTCCACATAGCATGAAGTCCGTAAGGTCATTCATGTTGCCTCATGAATCACTATTTCTCTCCAAGAATTTTCACTATGGGAAAATACCCGCACTGCGTACGTTAGGCCACTTTAATTTCTTTCAGATGCACAGTTCACTGGTGGTCATCTCCGAAATGTGTGGGCACCAGCACTGGCTATTTCCAAATATCTTTCATATGTCCAAACAAAAAAACCCCCACCCACTAACAATTCCCACCCTCTTCCCATCCCGGCCCCGAATAACTCCTCCCCCACTTAACGCCTCTGTGAACATCTGGTCATTTCACAGGACAGAACCACAGACAGCCTTCCTTCTGTGTCTGGTTCACTGCAGTTAGCATGAGGTTTGCCCGAGTTGCAGCATGCGTCGGAACTTGGCTCCCGTTTAAGTGAAGTGTATCTCAGTGGGCAGAGCGTTTGTTGAACATGTACTTAAGCTCTGGGGGTGAGGGGTGTTGTCTGTCGAATGCCTGTCCCAGAGAGGTGAGATTAGAAATCCAAAGTCGTCCTTGGCTACATATTAAATTCAAGGCTCGCCCGTGATCCGTGAGACCCAGCCTCAAACAAACAAGGACATCATTCCTCTCTCTATATACTGATGGGGCGTGTGTGTGTGTGTGTGTGTGTGTGTGTGTGTGTGTGTGTGATTATCTATTCATATTTTCTGGATATTTGTGTTGTTTCTGCCTTTAGAAATTGTGGATAATGCCACACGGTTTGCATAAAATATTTTTTTCCTGTTTGTTTTCAGTTCCTGGACTGCAATTGTTGGGTTATCTAAGCCATAGCAATTACACCATTATGTGTCTAAGGGTACTGCTTCATGACCTCCCCACACATTGTATCTTCTGCATTTGTTATTGTAACCATCCCATTAGGAGGTGAGAGGCAGGTAGTGGCGGTTGTCATCTGGATTCCCTCCCGGCAAAGGGCGTGTCTTTCCATGTGCTTCTTGGTCACTGCTGTGTTCTCTCTCACGATGTTCTCTCTCATGATGTGGACTCAAACAGAAGACTGTCTTCTGTTGAGTTTTATCAGTTCTTTATGTACCCTGGCAAAAGAAGTCTTCAAAGACTTTTGCATTTGTGTGTGTGTGTGTGTGTGTGTGTGTGTGTGTGTGTGTGTGTGTGTGTTCCACCTTTACAGTCAGGCTTGTGTGGTCTGCACTTTGCTCTCTGAGTGGGTGCCAGACAGTTGACTCATTCCATGTGCTGTCTGCAAATATTGTGTCCTATTGTACAAACTGTCTTTTCACCTTCATTTTTTAAAATTTTTTCTCTTAAAGATTTATTTTAAATACGTATATGAGTACACTGTCGCTGTCTTCAGACACACCAAAAGAGAGCATCAGATCTCATTACAGATGGTTGTGAGTCACCATGTGGTTGCTGGGAATTGAACTCAGGACCTCTAGGAAGAGCAGTCAGTGCTCTTAACCGCTGAGCCATCTCTCCAGCCCAACCTTTAAATGTGTGTGTGTGAGTGTGTGTGTGTGTGTGTGTGTGTGTGTGTGTGTTTTGCCTGCATGTATGCTTGCGTGTATATGTCTGATGTTCACGGAGGTCAGAAGAAGGCAGCAAGTGGAGTTACAGATAGTGAGCCACTGTGTGGGTGCTGGGAATTGAACCTGGATCCTGTGCAAGAGCAACAGGTGTTCTTAACAGTCCAACCATCCCTCTCTTTGCTTTCTTGATAAGGTCCTTCAATGTATAGAGTAATTTAAACGTTTCCCCTTTTTGATTTAGGGGTCATGTCTGAGAATCCGCTGTCAAGTCCAGGCTCACTCTTTCTCCTAGGCCTTCTTGGGTTTCTTCTTTTGGGTCTGTGATTCATACACTTTGGTATATGGAGCCCCAAATAGGGGTCTGACCTCATTCTTTTTAATATGCGAAAATCCGATAGTCTCCAAGCTACTTGCTATCTATTCTATCTCTCAAAGGTTTCTTTTGTTTACTATTGTCGTGTGTATTCGATGTGCCTAGGTGCTTGTGTGCCACAGCAAGCATGTGGGGGTCAGAGGACAAGGTTTCCAGAGTCCGTTACAGCCTGCTAGAACTCGGGTCACTGGGCTTGTGCGGCAAGCACCTTTACTCACTGAGCCATCTTGCTGGCCCTGAGGAGACAACGCTTTCTTCACTGATAGACTTGGCATCTTGGTCAAATAGACTGGTCATGGACACCTGGTTTTCTTTCTGCCTCCCACACTGCCCCACTTAGCCGTCTTTATCCTGGCAATACGGCACTGCTTTGATCAGTGCCGATCTTAGGAGGCCTTTAAACCAGGAACTTAGAGTTCTCCAGCTTTGTCACGGTCTGGGGGCTTTTTGAAGTTCCGATATAAATGTGAAGATTTGGTTTATTATCTGTGCAATAGAGCCTGCAGGGACTGTGCGAGGCTTGCCCTGAATCTGCAGATTGCTTCTGCTAGATGTCCAGTTAGTGTCAGGTCACCATGATGAAGAACTTTTCCTCTCTGGCCTAGGAACCAGGGCAGGCGCACACAGTTTCTTTCTGCTGTTGTTTTGAGATGGGCGTCTCCCTAGGTAGCCCAGGCTGGCCTTCAGCTCATGATCCTCCCACTACCACATTGGAGGGCAGTGGTAAATGTCAGATGTCAAAGAGTTGGTGCAAATAAACCCTTTATGGCACCATTTAAGCAACGAAGGGGGTATAGAATGAATAACTCTTAGATCAGGCCCCACTGGAGTCTGTTCTTGAATTTGTTCTAATTTTCGAAAACTTCATAACTGAGTACGCTATATTGACATCATTTATATCCCTCTTTCTCCCCGTTCTCCCCGTCCATGCTGTTATGTCAGCTGGTGTGGTCTTCCTCAAGCAGCCATGTCATTCAGAGTCCATGAATACTGTGCAGACACGCTCTTGAAGCCACCGTCTCAGTCCTCTGGCTCTAATATTTCTGCCCTCTCTTTCGCTTTCCCTGAGCCTTAGGTGTAGCGATAACGCTGTACAGGTTCCATGTGGGATCGCACACCCCAAGTCACTTGCTCCGTGCATCGTGACCAGCTAAGCGGAAGCTCGGCTTCCATATGCTGTAGCAGGCAGCTTCTCTGACGAGAGGGTGAACGCGGTATTTATCTATGGGCACAAGGATACGTATTTAGAAGACAGTTGGGAACTATATTAATTTAGCTAAATGGTAGTTGTAGATTCTAGGGTCTATGGCTCTCCAGCCGCGGGTTCCTGGCTTGGTTTATAGTATCAGACATGAGTTCCGCCCTGTTGAGGAGACCGTAAGTCCAATCACACAGTGGTTGGTTGCACCCACCACCATTGTGCTGCTGAGGCTATCTTGGTGGGCCAGTCATTGTGGCTGTTCAAAGGCTTTGCAGCAAGACAGAATTGTTGATAAATGTTCTCTCTTGGCAGTGTGCATAGCTCCCTCTGCCACCGTGAGAACTAGCTTCAGGGGTGAGGCTGCCGGGAAAGTACGTCCTGATTTCCGCAAGCACTGTAACCAGAGTGGGCAGTGTCTTCAGCAACAGGGTCCTCTGTCAAGTTCTGGCGGTCAACCAAGAGAATTAATTCTGTCTGTTTTATGGATGATGTGTTAGTGTCAGAAAACAACCCCACCCCACCCCCACACACACATACAAATACTGTTTATGTAGTAAAAACTGCATCTGTAATTCTGCAGACTGTTACCAGACGACAGTTACACAGTTTTACCAAAACACAACCAACAGGAGCAAATATTTAAGGAGAACTAGCCTGCAGTTTACACATGTTATAGACATATTCCCTAAGTGACTAGTGTCTAATACCTCTTAATTATTAGGAAATGCTGCTTAGAGAACACAATGCCCGGGCCTGGCTAACTAGCCTTGCTTCAAGAGAACAGTCAAGATACAATTAGGAACACAGCGAGAAGGGCCTGGGAGAGGCAAACAGTTCTGGAGCAGACCAGCTTGGTAAAGGGTTCTCTCACATTTCGGATTGTAGAAAGCTGAGTTGTCAGAAGAGGAGCATTCGACTGAACGGGTAGAAGAGCCACGGTCGCTGTACAGACAAACATCCAAGCCTTAGACCTCTTACACACACAAGGGCCAGCACCAGTGACAACAAACGGACCTGTTCTCTGGTGTGCAAATTACACCCGTAGACACAATGGCAGAAGGTCTTTAGACAAGGGAAACAGATGCGGACCAGGGTTTAAACAGCAGGTCTGCCTACACAGTGAGTCCATAGTCTAAACAGCACTGATTTAATAATGGCAGAAACTCCCGGGGGTGGGGGGGATTTCCTTGGCTCTTTTAATGTGCTAAAAATCCAGCTATAAAACATATCAAATAAAGGGTTGGGGATTTAGCTAAGTGGTAAAGCGCTTGCCTAGCAAGCGCGAGGCCCTGGGTTCGGTCCCAAGCTCCAAAAAAAAAAAAAAAAAAAAACAAAAACAAAAAAAAAAAAACATATCAAATAAAAGAGAGCACTTACTAGTCACTTTGCCCACATCAAATTTACATGCTTTTTTTTTTTTTAAAAACCTCTGTGAGCTGTTGTATAACATATAGATCAAGGGTTGCCGATGTGGCTCAGAAAACGAAGGTGACTGCCGCCAAGGCTGGTGACCTGAGTTCGGTTCCTGGAAGCCACGTGGTGAAAGGACAGACGTGACTCCTGTAAGCTGTCCTCTGGTGCATGGGTTGCGGCCCTGCTCACGGGCACACCACTGCACCTGGGCACAAACACACACCTAATAAATGCAGGGACGGTCGGACTCAGCACTCCATGTGTTTCTAACCATGGGTATATTGAAGTAAATGCACTGACCTCACTTTAAAATAGTTGTGTATAAAGTAGCTAATTTAAAAGACTTCAACACAGCACTTCCACGAACCTTGACTTTGTTCAAACTCAGTTTCCCGAGTAGTGAAAGGCCTGGCAAAATCCCCAGAAACCATAAGCAACTCTAAAAAAACATGAAATCGGGGTTGGGGATTTAGCTCAGTGGTAGAGCGCTTGCCTAGGAAGCGCAAGGCCCTGGGTTCGATCCCCAACTCCGAAAAAAAGAACCAAAAAAAAAAAAAAAAAAACACGAAATCTTGATGACTTAAACTTGTACGTGCATATGAAGTTAGGTATTAAAATGCCCACTCTCGCAGCACCATGTATAACAAAATGCAGGATCTACTCAGCAGCCAATTAGTACTGAGTGCTAACTTTATTATCCCAACTGCAAAATTAGCCCACATCAACACTAACACAAATATATGTCCTTCCGTATGGAACAAAACCCAGAAAAACTCTAGATGTAGGTCGGTGTGAAAACGCTTCTTTTAAATTTACATTTTTAACTTTGCCCGGCAAAATCAGCTTAGAAAACTTCTGAGCGCTTAACAAAAGCATACATTAACACTCTCGCGCCGCCTTTAAACGCTAGATTTCAGCTCGCTCCTTTTGATAAGACTTAATCGTAAGCCTCTTTCCTATTGCATTCAGTGCAAGCTTACCGAGTCTTGAAAGCTGCCCTTTTTAAGGACTGAATTCTCCTGGAAATTCCATTATGAGAAGGGCATTTAACGGTAAAGATATACATCTATATTTCTGTATCTGTAATAGCCTTAATAAAAACTGACACTGGACCCGGAGAGAGCTTATGTTTATTGATCGCATATTAAGAACATCTGGGGGTTGGGGATTTAGCTCAGTGGTAGAGCGCTTGCCTAGGAAGCTCAAGGCCCTGGGTTCGGTCCCCAGCTCCAAAAAAAAAGAACCAAAAAAAAAAAAAAAAAAAAAAAGAACATCTGGCCAGTGAGATGGCTCAGTGAATGGGAGCGTCTGCCCCACAAGTCTGACCACCTGAGCTCGATCCCAGGAACCCTCAGTGGAAGGAAGTGACCTCTGACCTCCACCAGGCCACACGTGCACCGGCCACACACATACATACATACACACATACATACATACATACATACATACATACACAATAATAATAGATTGATTCCACAATAAGAATGTTTCTGGAAACCCATATAATAAGAGGAAGGGCCCCCTCCAGCTTTAGTTTCAATTAATTAATTAAAAATTAATATTTGAGGGGCTGGGGATTTAGCTCAGTGGTAGAGCGCTTACCTAGGAAGCGCAAGGCCCTGGGTTCGGTCCCCAGCTCCGAAAAAAAAATTAATATTTGAAAGTTATAGACACAAATCATCCCACAAGTTATCAGCTAGAGCAGCGGTCCTCAACCGTCCCAAGGCTGTGACCCTTTAACACAGTCCCTCGTGTCATGGTGACCCCCAATCGTAAAATTACTCCATTGCTACTTCATAACTGTACCTCTGCCACCTTTGCGAATCGTAATGTAAATATCTGATCTGCAGGATATATGATGTGGGACCCCCCCAAAGGGTTGCGAACCCACCCATTGAGAACCACCGTCTTGAGGTATCAGACACCTACTGTTTCCCAAGTAAACTCAAAATTAACCTTTCATTTAATAAACATTTGGTTAGGCCTAAGATCGAGTCTTTGTGTAACCAGACTTTTCCTTCAGCCTCAAACTCTCCAGTAACAAATTCATGTGCTTTAGCTATTGGGGAGATGTGTGTTTGGACGGCTCCCAGTCGGTATTTCAGAGAAAGTCACTTTGTATGATTAATTACAAGGCCGTGGGAAGCTTCTGTAGGGGTTGGGAATAGGTTCAGGGCCTTGTGACTGGCAGGAGTTAAGACTGCAGAACACAGCCATCCAGCACAAGGCTAGTAACGTCCGGTCACAGCAGGTGATGCTTGGGCACAGTCTAGAGTCCCCTGAGAGGAGAATCTCACTGAGGGCTGCTCAGGGGGCTTTTGGTTGGCTGGAGGGCAAGTTTGTTGGGGGTGGGGGTGTCTTAATAGGATTAATTGAGGGTGGAGGACCCACCCTTACTGGGCTGAGTCCTGGACTTGGTGACGAGGAAAGGGTACTAAAAACCCTTCTCTGCTCTCGACTGTCAGTGGATGTGACCAGCTGCCTTGACTCCCATTGTTGTCAACGGGCTGTACCCTAAGATGTGAGCTTAAGTAACCCCTCCTCCTCCTCAGGTGGCTTTGGCTGGGGCATTAATATCACAACATTAGCAATGATGCTGAAATTGTCCCATGGGCTTGATGTTTGACGGCTGCTTCTCCTGCTGACGGTACCGTGTTAGAAGGTTCTGGAAAATTTGAAAGTAGACCTAACTGAAGACGTAAGTCATTGGGGTTGCATGCTTGGGGGTGCATCTTCCCCAGCCACACCCACTCTCATGCTTCTGCTTTTCCTGGCTCCCGGGATGTCAACCTCTTTGCTCCAACGTGCCCTCCCGCCATGATGAACTGAACCCTCAGAAACCTTAGCCAAGACAACTCCATCTTCTTTGCAATTTGTTCTGCCAAGTGCTTTATATAGCAATGCCTATGTGGCTAATACAGGGCTGAGGACGCGGCTTTCAGGTAGAGTGCTTACCTAGCACTCACGTAGCCCTGGATTTAATCCCCAGAACTGCATGAAACTGGGCATGGTGGCGAGTGCCTATAGTATGGTACTTAGGATGTGGACACAGTTGGGTCAGACGTGAGTTAGAGGCTGGCCTACACGAGACTATGTATAACAATGATGATGATAATAATAATTATTAATAATAATAATTAGCATGTGCACCTCCCATTATGCACTCCAGTCTCTGGGCGCAGTGCAATGTCCTGTCCCTGCGGCTAGCAGTCAGAAGCAGTCAGAGCCACTCAGCAGCAGCTGGGTTCATGCCTAAGTCCTGCTCCTGGACGGGTCGGTGCCATCTTTAAAAGGTTCTTTAATGATGTTTCCATGTAAGTTTTCTTTCTATTTTTACAGTGTGTTTAGAGTTCTGGAGAGTTCAAGGGCATGCTGTTCCTCTCCTCGGTGCCAGGATGGGTTGTTAGTGTGTGGAGAGGGAGGCAGGGTGGGAAGGGCAGACGGGAATTTCAAGTGACAATACTGACAATACCCAGAGGCCATCCTGTCATCCTGCCACCACCCCCTCAGAAGGTCTTCACCACAGGCCACTACATCTCTCTTAAAAAGCTAAAGCCTCGAGGTTCTTCCAAGAACCACCCGTTCTCAGATGGACCCTGGGTGGGCCTTCTTCAACTCAGGTCAGAACGGTTGGCACTGCCTCCCTGGGGTCAGAGTTGGACGGCATAGGCCACCAGCTTGGGTCCACAGGACTGTTCCAACTTTGGATGCCAGTCACATGCCTGGAGCTGTGACTTGTGCTTCTGAACAAACAGCTATGAGATGGGGGCCCCGCGGCCCTCCTTGGGCGTCATCTCTTTGCTGAGACAGATCACAGAACTTAGGAACACACTCGTACATCTGGGCCACCTACAAAGGTAAAGAGAAATGTCCTGATGGGAGCTACAGAAAGAACAAGGCGAGTGAAGAAGCAAATAGCCTTCTGCCCCAGCTGGGCTCTCCTTCCCCCGCTATTCCCCAGGGTCCAGCCTGTGGCAGCTTCCCTGACCCCGGCCTTAGACTCTTTACAAAGAACATATAAGGCAGCTCTCACTGGTGAGTCAAAGGCTGTGGGTGACCAGTGTGACTTTCAGCCCCTCAGTCTTCCTTGGGTCCACAGACAGAATTTTTGAGGGTTGGTGATCCTATCCCTCCTTCACAATCAGAGACCCTCTCACCCCTCTGGAGACTGTCGGGGTTCAAGAGCTGTGGGCCAGGGGCCAGGCGTGGAGAACAACTCGGCACTTCTGAGTCTATCTCGGCATCACACCCCCATCTCGTGGATGGGGACAGTGAGGCCTGAGGAGGTCAGTGTTCACCCTTCAGAGCCACCCACACCCCCGGGGCGCTGCTGTCCTCAGGGTTCCTCCTCAGGGTCCTGCTGGCTCACATGTATCGTGCTGTTTGTCAGCTGGGTGAGGGTGGGGTTCTGGGCCGGACAGTTTGTCCTGGGCAGGGAGCCAGCTTAAAGCCCCTGGGAACAGCACAGCCCTAGTTCTTGAGGGCAGACTGTGCCTTGACCCGGACCAGCTGTCCCCTGTCTACATCTGGAGTGAGTAGTTAGAGGGCACAGAGCGTGTATTGACTACCTCAGAGTGGATGGCCTCTCTGGTCAGGCTCCATGTTGTCCCAAATGCCGCACTGATCAGACAAGTCTGGGTCTGAGCTCTCTCCCCTCCATTCCTTTCCCAGATAGTTGGCCTTGAACAAGTCGCCCCATTTAGGCATCCGTCATCAGGTCTGGGAAGTGGGAGCGTCTCAGAAGATGGCTGCAATACCATCAGATAAGGAAATGGCCAGATGCGAAGCACTGTGCAGGGCCTAAGTTTCCCTTTGGGCTCAGTGCTGTCTCTGCCCCCACCTCTGTCAAGATCACGCTCAAAGCTTTGCCCCTTCACAAGACTGATGGCTTCAGGAAGGAAAGGTGCTGAGGTTTACAATGCTAAACACTGGCCCGCAAGGTCTGGTTGCCCCCCAGGGGCCAGGAGATCCTCACATACACCAAAGGATGCTCTGTAACCTTGCTCCTTATTGGTTGAATAAAGATGTCTACAGCCTATAGCTGGGCAGAAGAGAGGTAGGCGGGGGCTTCCGTTTCCTGGCTTGGGGTCTGAGGGTCTGAGGCAGAGACCCATGAGGAGAGAAGAAGAGGAGAGAGAAGATGCCATGGGGTAAAGGATCGTGAGAACTGGCCACAAGGGCTGGGTAGTCTGAGTAAGAGCGGCCCAGTGGAAGCTGGCAAGTCATAACTCGGGGTTATTGACAGGGAAGTGGACAAAATAGCTCAGAGGGTTGATATCTGCCCAGCTCTAGTGCTGACTAAGGCTTATTATAAAGGTTTTGTGTCTTTTATCTGGGAACTAAATGATCTAAGGTGGGGTAGAAACCCCCGATTAACTTTTGCTACCACAGAAAAGCTTAGTGCTGAGCTCGGGAATCCAGACACCCAATTTCTTGACCCAGAAGGCTTGTTCCCATTTGACAGATGGGGAAGTGAAGAGCAGCCCTCTACTGAGAACACCAGGCTGGTAAGCCTGGGCTCAAGGCCAGGGCTTTGTGTTTCCCAAGGTGGAAGGGTTTCCATCCACCCATTTGATAAACGAGGGAGTCTGGCCATCAGAGAGGGTGTTGTCTGACATCTTAGGCTATGTTCCTTCAACTGTCCCTAGCCTCCCATTTTCTCAGGCCAGAAAGGGGTCCTGAGACAGTGGGATAATTGGTCACATCACTGCCTACCTATGGGTCTCTGTGAACTCTCCTTTTCTTCCCCCACAGCAAGTTACAAACCTTTGCCTAAAGTCCCATGGAGGGACACAGCAGCATCAAAGGAGCATCTGGGACAAGGCTTTGCTATTCAAAGCTATGGCTGTGGGGCCATTTCCCACACATGGGAACTCCTTGCCATGTCTCCACCTTGCCAATAAATCAAGTCCCCGTGGCCTTTAAGACTCAACTGGGGATTCAGAAAACACGGGAAGCCATATGACTTGGAGTGACAGAGTTGGGGAGTCAGTAGAGGGTTTTACTGGGGCTCTGGAGAGATAGCTTCCTGAATATTCCAGGCCACAACAACGGGGGCTGGCAGGGCTGGTGCCAAAGTTATGTATCTAACTACCATTTAGTGAGCAGTTACTATGTTCCAGCATCTATCTGAGAAATCCCCACAGGCCAACTCAGATAATGCTTCCCAAGGCCCTGCAGTTTTCAGTTTACAGAAACCAAGGAATCCAAGAATCAGAGAGGTACTCCATTTGTCCAAGGACACACAGCCTCTGACTGATGCAGCTTGGGCAGTCAACTCCAGGTCCTCATCATTAACCTCTCTCTAGGTTGTGGCGTAAGTACCATCCAGAGAACCATGACTCCCGGCACACGATAATGGCCAAGGACAACAGGAACACAGAGGAGACAAAACCATAGCCATCGGCACCCAGCAATCAGCTGCACCTTGCCTGTGGTGGCCAAGGTATATGTAAGGTCCACATCCATCACTTGCTGTCACATCAGACAAGACATCCCCAAGCCACTAGAAGTCTGGGATTCCCTCCTCCAGAAAACGATAGGAAATGAATGCCAACCCCACAGGGCTGTAGGCATGCAGTCTGCTGAGCCTTCCAGAGGTTTTGGGGATCTCAGCACGAAGCTGGGCGCAACTGAAACACCAGCTGTTTTTGAATTTTTTTGAATTCGTGCGTGGATGTGTTCATGCACTTGGGAGCCATCGCCGGTACACGTGGAGGCCAGGCGCAGACAACTGTGTCCTTTCTCTTGTTTTGTGATACAGTCTCTCACTGGACTTGGAGCTCACCGATTCAGCGAGGCTGGCTGGCCCACGAGCCAGGGGATCTGTCTGTCTCCTCCATCCCACTGCTCAGGGTTATAGGCATGTACTGCCACACCACTCTGGGACATCACACTGGGGCTCTGAGCTCAGGTCCCCATGCTTGCACAGTAAGCACTCACAAGCACCGCACCCACTGAGCCACCCACCCAGCCCCTCCTCATTTTTGAATGTCTTTCACCCATATTCTGTGTCTGCACCCCTTCTCCCTAGGAGCTGCTCTGAGCAGGTCAATCGTTGAGGTTCGATTCTTTTTGAAACAGGAGAATGTGCAAGACCTTGGGGCCCCCTCCTACCCAATGATCCTTGGCTCACCCATCATCCTTCCCCTCCCCCACTTCCCCTACCCACATCCATCACACCCCACCCCTCCTGTCCTCATTCCCAGCAGTGGTTGTGGGTCTCACTAAAGGCAGCTTGCATCCTTACTCCCCAGGTTTCCTGCTCCAAGTCTGTGGTCTCCACTGGCTGGATGCTGTTGCTATGGTAACAACAGCTTAAGAGCCTTAGCCCCCACCCCCTCCGGGGTGACAGGCTTGGATGGAGATGGCTGATCAAATTCCAGAAGCATCCTCAGCCTTCTGCATGCAAGGCCTGGGAGAAGAATGCCAAGTCTGAGCTGCCTGAGGCCTGGATTCCCAAGAACTCCCCGAGGGAGCCACCCTAGGTTTCAAGAGTCCCCTGAAATTCACATGTTGGAAACTGGAGAGATGGAGGTGGAAAGATCAAACGTGTGCTCGCTGCCCTCCTTCAAGATTAATGTGGGGGGGTGGCCTTCTCATAAGGATGGGTTTGGCCCTCCCCACCACCCCCTCACATAAGCTCCATCTGCAGGTGACCCTTGCACTGAAGAAGGTCCTCACAGGGGGCAGCCCCTTGACCTTGGACTCCCCAGTCTCTAGAACTGTAAATCCAAAGGACTTCCATTGTTTGTAAGTCCCACAGCCTGTGGTCATCTGTGATGGCAGCAGAATAGACAACACAACAACAAGAAGACACCAAGCAGGTGGCCTCGGTACAGCCTCCAGCCTCCCCCAGGCCCGGAGCCTCCCCCAGGCCCGGAGCCTGGTTTTAGGCAGAGAGGATGTCAGTCCCTGGGCATCCCCCAGGTCCAGAGCCTGGTTTTAGTGTGTCTACAGAGGGGATGTCAGTCCCTGGGCATCCCCCAGGCCCGGAGCCTGGTTTTAGTGTGTCTACAGAGGGGATGTCAGTCCCTGGATATCCTTCCTTACAATCACCTTCACTGGTGGGTCTGAAACAGGCAGACCTCAGGCTATGCTTAGAGAAATCCAGAGTCTTAGAGAAGAGTCTTGAAGCTGTTTGGGGCTGAGATGTCTCCTGAGGCACCTCGTCCTCCCGAACATGACTCAGGCTTTCTCTCTCCCTGTCTCATTCTCCCTGATGGGAGAATAGACGTCCTGCTCTTCTCCCAGGGCCTGGAAAACTCAGCCGGGGCTGCCAGGAGGCCATCTTGGTGATTCAGAGCCCTGTGAATACTTCCAACATCTGTGATTAAAGGTGACACTAGGGGGCGCTATGCAGCCCTGTAAAAAGCCAGGGGCTGTAGATCGAATGGTCTTTGTCTGTTGCACCCACCCTCACCAGCTTTTAAAGACTGCACCCCGCTCCCCCCCACCCCCACACACACACCCGCCACCACCGTTGCCCCTGATGATTCAGCACAGCTGGTACTGAATGTGGGACTTGGAGATGAGGTAACACTCCCTGGGAACCGGGGGTTGTCTGTGGATTGCGCGGACAAGATTCCGTGTGGTGCTTTGGGTCTGAGCTGGGGACCCTGGTCCCTGGGGAGAACTCCGCACCAACCAACTTCTTCCCCTCCATGTTGCGGCCTGTGCGCACCAAAGCCAGCTCCTGGGAGTAGGAGTGCTGGGCCGCCTCCACCTCAGATGGCCTCTCAAGAGTACTACTGCTGTCCTTTCTGTCTCCTGACAGGCCTCAGCTGGATGGAACTTGCCTGACAAATGCCCTTTACTCCCACCCCCAATCCCTGCTTACCTTTCTCCCAGTGGCTCCTGGGGGACACTGTCAAATGCAAAGCCCTTGTCTTGGGGTCTGTTAATCTGGGTCTGGAGACAAGAGCCGCCCCTCCCACTACTTTGTTACCCATGTGAACCCAGGGTTTCCTGGGTTTGGGCTTCCTAAGGACAATTCTTTGACAAGGAGCCCCCGGCCACCCTTGCCATATGAGACTTTACGGTCACAACCCTCAATAAAAATGTCCTTTTATTGAGTCTGGATTCTAACTCCCACAAGCCCTATTCTGTGTGGCTAATCACCCATCGTCTTGGCGTTTTCGGGAGCTGGAAGATGGTCCTAATATTGTTCTACGGCCATATTTGATGGGGTGGCATGGGCTCTGTGGATCCTATCACAGCCCTGGGAGCTGACGTGGTGGTTCAGATCCAGTTAGAGGGACGCAGGAGGGCTTGTGTGGGGCGAGTCCTCCAGGGATGTCTGTGAGTCTGTTCCTTCCGAGGAAAAGCTGCCCCCAGTCGGACGGGAGGCCTTTCTCTGCTTGGGAAGGTGTGGCCAGGAGAAGAGGGAGGCAAGGAGCCGTTCCAGGGTGGGATCAGGGAGCTTGGGGGCACCTCTGCCTTCCTCAGGGTCCACAGACTGGCCAGGTTCTGGGGATAGCAGACCTGCCCACATGTTTCTGTTCTGCTCCCCTTGAGGGGCCCGGGGAGACCGCTGGGATTTTAACACTCGATCCACAGCAAGAATGTCCTGTAGAGACCTGTCCCATTTGGAACCCACTTCTCTAGGCAGACCCTGACCCTTAGCTGCTGGCCTGCTTTGATCGATGTGCGCCAAGTAGGCAGCAGGGACCTCTGGGCACGGGCAGTAGGCTAGCGCCTTCCTCAGCAAGTTCTGGATCTTCTGGTGTCGCTCCCAGGCCTCTTCCCACAACTCCTGGCCCAGGCCCGGCTGGCTCAGGGAAGCCACCTGCAGCTTCATGGCCAGGAGTTTCTCCGTCTGGAACTCGGAAGCCAGACGCTTCAGGTAGCAGTGGAGGCGGAGGTGGATCTGGTCCCCAGGGCTGGCCTTCACAGCCTTGCCCAGACTGAGCTGGGTTAGCAGGTCCTTGCAGTCCGTGTGGAACCGGGACATCTAAGGACAGGAAGAGAAAGGGAGGTGGGTAAACACGAGGAGTGTTTGAGCAGGGGCTTTTGAGACAGTGTGGCTGAGTGAGCTAGCACGCACAGCCTGCTGACAATCATCTGCTCCCTGACGACCATTATCCCCTTCCTTTTGGGCTCCGTGTGACTGCCCCCTGCGAGTAGCCTTTAGCACCCACGGGTTCTTCAGGCCACCTTCTAACCGATCCACGGGCCAGCAGAGCATACTGTAAATCGAGAGCTACAGAAAGTACCAGGAAAACCCTCTTTAGAAGTAAGAGCCGGGATGGGGAGAGGGCTCAGTGGGTAAAGTATTTGCAGCACAAGTATGAGGACCTGAGTTCAAATCCCCAGAACCCATGTAAGGCTGCCAGGTGGAACCTACAACTGGAATTCCAGTGCCCGTGATGTGGGATAGGAGGCTGAGGCAGGGCAATCCCCGCCAGCTCGAGGGCCAGCTAGCCCAGCATGCTCAGTGGCAAATGATAAGAGGCTGTTTCAAAAAATGTGGCAGTCGAGAACAGATACCTGAGGTTGTCCTCTGGCCTCCAGAGAGAGGCACATGTGTGGTGCACATACAACATACAAACTGAGTATAGAGAGGCCTGGTGATATAAGACTGTCCTGGCCACTCAGAAAGTCAAGGCTAGAGGATGGTACATTCAAGCCTTCCCGAGCTATAGAGAGTTCAAATCTAGCCTGGGCGACTTAAGAACAGCCTGTCTGCAAATGAAAAGTAAAAAGGTTAAGGATGTTACTTGGTGGTAGAGTGTCTCCCTACCTGGTTTGAGGTCTCAGGTTTCATTCCCAGCCTGGGGTAGGGTACGGGGAGGGGAGCTGAGACACTGAGGGAGGAGTGTCACTAATACATCCTGAGTGTCAGTCGTTTGCCTGGGTCCAAGAGTGTCCTCTGGTTTGCAGCCCATTTCACAAAGTGGGAAACTGAGACTCAAAGTGCTGAAATCACTTGTCCCAAGTCACGTGGTGTAGCAAGGAGGAGCTGGAATCCCATCCCAGATCTGGTCTGCCCCCTATAGTTCTGTTCTTTGCACCACAGAAAAGCTGGCTCAGGCAAGGGTGAGCGGGTGGTCAGCCCAGCAGGCGTCACAGCCCATGCACCAGCTGGCCCTCTGCCCATCGTGTGATTCTGCTTCTTCCTGACACCCTCCCCATGCCACCTCCACACCCCCCCCCGGCTTGCTACAGTAGCTCACACAAAGGATAATCTCTCTCCCCATTAATTTAGGACCGACAGCAAGCCACTGGCCAGGGGACAGGAGAGCCATTTGCTGCAAGGAGACATCTTTCTGTGGATCAAGGGAGCTTGTCTTGAGATAAATGGCTTCATATTCATGGTAGCACTCAAAACTCATGGCACCATAAATCTCCCTTAGCGGTGAATCAAGTTAGGATTATTTAGGGCAGAAGGACCAGCGCCTGGGTGCCCCACCTGGGCAGAGCCCTGTCTGTGGCTCCATCCTCCCAGCCAAGCCTGACAATGTCTCTAACTCCTCAGTTACACAGGGGAGCAGTCAAAGCCATCAGTGCCCAGCCTTGATCAAATGTCTAGAGGTGGACGGGGGACGGTCAGGCCTGCCCCCTTCTATGATGCTCTTCCAACCTAGGATGAGTGCTACCTGCTCGCAGGTCCAGCCTGTCTTCTTCTCTCTCCCTCCTTTTTTACCCATCCAGGCTGACCCCTCTATAAACACCAAGTATGGTCTTCAGCCTCAGGGAGCTCAAAATACACAGGGCACATCAGAGAGGAGCAGTGGAATGCCACAGGGTTATTTCAGGTCCTCGGGAGCACCGTGAAGCTACAGCATGGGACGTGTAGCAATCTGGACAGGCCTCAGCACCACTGGCCAAGGGAAAGCTTGCCGGGTGGTGGGACCCGCAGGCCCAAAGGCTTCAATGCTAGGGAGTTTGGTTGATTTGGGAAGATCTCAGGGAGGAAGTGGGCAGCAATCACTGGGCAAAGAGAGGCTTCCAGATGCCCTGGACTCTAGATGCATTACCCTGGGGGTTCCTCACATGTAGTCTGTTTTTCTATCTTAAAAAAAAAATCATTTCACTTTTCACGAATGGGTGTCTTGCCTGCATGACGGGTGTCTATGCACCACGTGCATGCCTGGTGCCCAGGGAAGCCAGAAGAGTGTGCTGTGTTCCCTGGAACGGGAGTTATGGCCCGTTGTGCGCCATCATACGGATGCTGGGAATCAAGCCTGAGTCTTCTGGAAGAGCAGCCAGTGCTCACAACCACTGAGCCTTCTCTCCAGCTCAAATTTGCTTCTCCCACCGCACGGCCAGGAATACATTCAAACCCAACCTCTGTTTTCAGCATAGGTGGGTGTGACAAAGATTGGCACAGAGCCTGGCACTGGGGACCCAACATCAGCACTAGCCATTTTAATTATCAACAGAAGCAGAGGCTCAGAGCAGTGGGGACAGCTGTGCAGGTCCCACAGCCTACGTGGCCACAGGTGGCCCACGTCTCTAAGTCCTGGACTATGCCGTCCCATGCTCTCCATGGAGGGGGAGGGGTCAGGGTGTTCCTTCACTGCCACTATTGACATCTGCCTGCCTTGTCCCTAACCCGAGGAGACAGAGAAGCCCTGTCCTCCGGGTCCTCAGGCATGTGTGAGCTGTCTGGGTCCCTCCTACTGTCCCCTGAAGCATCCCCATGTTCCAATCTGTCCCTTCATGCCTAGCCAGCCAACAGCTGGGGGGTGGGGTCAAGCTCCTCCCACGCTCTGTCCCTCTTGGCAAGTTCAAGGGGCAGCTGAGGGCACAAGGCAGCCATGTGGCTTCCTGTCCAGCTGGGTCCCAGCCCTCCCAGACTGCTTTTTCTTTTTTATAGACCTCAGTTTTTCCATGAGAAAAATGGGGGTGGGAGTGGGGGTTCTGTGGATCTAGGAGGTGAAACTTGGAAGTCAAATCCTACTCAGCCACTGTTTAATCCTGAGTAACTGACTTCTTCTGGGCCTCAGTTTCCTCTCCTGTAAACTGGGCGCAATGCAGGTGGCCCGGACTCACACACAAGTGTGAAGTACTCCCTCACAGGGTGTGCACTCCGGTGGCTGTCCTTTCTAACCTAACCACTTCTGCCTTCACCCTGCCTGCTTGGGTAAGGGAAGCTGCTGCCATTCCTCCTTTCCTGGAGAAGGACCCAGGCTCATCTCACACCTGCCTCCAACTCAGCTTCCCTTCCCCTCTCCCCACTGTGGGAATGACTCTCACAAGGCCCGCTGTGTTGTGTCTAGGCCGCCCCAGCCCTGCGCCACCCCAGCGGGAGGACAGAACTTGGTGCCGATGGCCCAGGAGGCTCACTCACCTTCCTTCTGAAGCGGTGGAGATGGAGCAGGGTCTCCAGGTCAGTGCGCTGCCTCTCGGCTGCCATGTAGAAGTGTGTCAGCCTGGCTTGGAAGGCCTGCTGGGTGGAGGCGAAGGCTACCAGGTCTGGGAGCTCTGTCTCTCCTGCCCCTTCCTCCGCAGTGCCCAGCTGGGCCGCCTGCTTGGACAGTTCCAGGCCCTGGCGATACTGGGCCTGAGAAGGAAAAGAACGCTCAGCTCCCACCTGAGCATCCACCCAGCAGTGAGGAGCCTTCCTGGACCACGAGCCTCAGCTTCCCCATCTGCAAAGCTCAGCCCATGGCCAAAGGTTAGCACAGGAGTTGTCATACGTCCCACAGTCCAAGCCTTTACCTGGAAGTTCACAGTCTTCTGGAAGGTTCTGTGACATTCAAGCCTGGGTCAGAGGCTTTGGTCCCCAACAGCCCTCTCTGCTGTGTCCAGGCTAGACACAGTGCCCAGAGTTTCCCGAGAGTGGTGACAGGCCAAGGCCTCCTGTGTTATCACAAATGTGATACCCCTGACTGGCTTTTCTATGCTGACCCAGCAGGCTTAGGTCTGGGCCCTGGAACCTGCATTTTAAGAACTTCCAGGGGTTCTGACTTCTTGGTACTTGGTCTTGGAGGACTTCCTGGAGGAGGCAGAACTTAAGGTGATGATGGCTCTGTGTGGTCCAGGAAGGACCACTGCCCCGGGAACCTCCCTCGTGTTTTCCCACCCCTGCATCCAGGACCTAGCCCACCCCACCCCAATGCCCTCTTAGTGGCTTGGGTCTGAGAACATACCGCAACCTGCAGGAAGAAATCCTCAAAGTCGGCATGGACTTTCTCCACTGTCCCTGCACATACATTAACAGGAGCAAGCGCCTGCAGACACCGGCTGCCTTCTCCCCGCATCCAGTCACTGACCTGGGCAGAAGGCAATGGTTTAAGTGTGATGCGGTGTTAAGGGGCCATACCAGGCTGACTGCCTACTTCCTTGTGTGTGTACAGATGCATGGGTGTGTGCATGCATGTGTGTGTATGTGTGTGTGCGGGTATGCATATGTGAGTGTACTTCTATACAGAGGTCAGGCGTCAACCTAAGAGTTGCTCCCTTAGGAGCCTCCCACCATTAATTCATTAATTAACTAATTAATTAACTAATGAATTAATTAACTATGATACAGGGTCTCTCACTGGGCTCTGGGGTTCACCAATTAGGCAGTGAGCCCCGAGGGTCTCGGCCTCTGCTGCCTCCCTGCTGAGGTTACCAAGGTTACCGGTATACCCAGCGTTTTACGTAGGTTATGAAGATCAAACTCAGGATCCTGGACTTGCGTGGTAAAGCACTTCAGACTGAACCATCTCCCTGACCCCTTGACTTCTTGAGGGGGCCCACGTCTTCTTGTCCTCGGTCAGTCACGGACCTGGATGGAAACCCTCGAAAGGCCAGGCAGGAGAATGTGGGGGGGGGGAGCATGTGGTTGCGTTCTGCAAATGTAGGAGGGCAATGGCCTCACTCAATTCAACCCAGAAGGCAATATGGTTCTGTGAGTACCGTACCCCTAGGAGACCCTCTGTCTGTATGGTTGTGAGAGGAAACCAAGATGGCGTGAGGTCACAGGAAGGCAGGACTTGTGTCAGTCTGACCACTTCCAGTCACCTGGTCATAAAAGCTTGGTCTCTTGGGGATGGAGGGTGAGCTCCCTGTCTTAGGGGTATGTAACTGGGTCTGGAGAAACACCTGCCAGTGGCAGGGAGTCTCCCAAGAACTCACTGTGTCACTGCTGTCCCCGGCTTCAGTTAATGGGTAGTAATGGGGTAGCTATGAGCAGTCGGATGGTTAAAAAGTCCTCTGACACTGTGATGGTTAGTGCTAGCTTTAAACCTGACATAGCATAGGATCAGCTAGGAGACTAGGCCCTGGGGCTTCTCTTGATTTTGGTGATTGCAGTGGGAGACACACCAGTTGTGGCTGGCACCATTCCCTGGCTGGGATCCTGGACTGTGTACTCCTGGTTATAGATGTGATATGTCCTGCTGTTTCAAGAGCCTTGTCTACTCCACCATGATGCACCCTTGAATTGTGAGGCAGAAGAAACCGCCTCGGGTTGCTTGTCAGAGTATTCCATGAGAGAAAATGAGGCGTTCTTGCTCTGGGGACACTGACAAACTCCTATGAACTTCCATTGTCTTCAGAAAACTCAAGGCTAGGGGCTGGAGAGATGGCTCAGTGGTTAAGAGCACCGACTGCTCTTCCAGAGGTCCTGAGTTCAAATCCCAGCAACCACACGGTGGCTCACAACCATCTATAAGAGGATCTGATGCCCTCTTCTGGTGTGTCTGCCAAGTGAAGGGTTAGCAACAGCTCCAGGCTCAGACTTCAGATGGGCAACCACAGTCGGCAGCATATGTTGCCCCCCTCCCCCGTTTCCCCATGTGTAGTGGGGAATCCCCATAGTGCCTTTGTCCCTCCTAAGGGACCCTGCTGAAAGACAAGGACATTCACAAATACTCTAGTGTGGGGCTTGTACACAGCAGTGTTCAATAAACACAGCCTTAGGGGCTGGAGAGATGGCTCAGTGGTTGAGAGCACTGACTGCTCTTCCAGAGGTCCTGGGTTCAAATCCTAGTAACCACATGGTGGCTCACAATCATCTCTAACGAGATCTGATGCCCTCTTCTGGTGTGTCTGAGGACAGCTGCAGTGTCTTAAATAAATCTTAAAAAATAAATAAATAAACGCAGATTATACCTTAATCATGGGTTCAATGCTTGCTTGCTGCCTTGCCCCAAACACCAAAGCCAGCCTGCCAACCTGATAGGTTAACTCCAGAACTTAGTGACCCCTGTAAAACGCCGTGTACCCTGTAGCCTCCCCTTTACCTGGTGGATGGCAGTTTCCAGGTGGCCCAGGCGGACACGGAGTTCCAGCCTTCGGAGGAGCTGATTGGACGCAGTGACCAAGACATGAAGCTGATCGTCCACAAGGTTGTACAGGGCAGCAGCCTCCATCAGATGGTCCCTGGGATGGGGAAGAGGGTGAGAAGATGCTCCTCTCTGTGTTCTCATCAGGCAAGGCCCTGCCTTCCTAATCTGTGGTCCCAGCTGGTTGCCAGTCACTGATTTGCTGTGTGACCTAGAGCATGTCCCTTGCCTTCTCTGGACCTCAATGGCAAACCTGAAGGTGCTACAGGAACTGAAATGATTCCCTTCTTTTTCAGCAGAGTATTAAGCCAGCTGGGTAGATCTGAGTCCGAATCTCAGCGCTGCTACCTGCTAGCGTGGGTCCTTGCACAACATCACCACTTTGGGGGTCTCTGGTTCCCCATCCGAAAGGTGGGCATAGTAACAGAACCCACTTCTTGGAGTGGCTATGAGCAGAAAGTGATCTGAGCAGGAACTTCCAGGAGCTCAATATCAACATTCCAGCCCAGGCTGGCAGGAGGTCCAGGCCATAGAACTTTCTAGTGCTGCTCAGGAGGTTCTGGTCAGCCAGAGGGACCTTCCCTCTTTCATGAGAAACATTCAGTGGAGTGTCAGGCACAAGAAGCTGGGCAGTGCTCACACATTTGGAACATCCTATCTTCCCAGCCTCTGCAGGGGACAGGTGCAGACAGGGTGGCAAAGATAGCCGGTGATGGACTTTTGTCTCCCATCGAGACTCAGGGAGGGTCAAAAGCCGGCTTCGAATTCCTGTGTAGCCAAGGATGGCGTTGAACCCGGGGCCCATCTGCCCTGCAAGGCATTTTTAAAATGGCCAAAACCAGAGGACTTAAAGCAGCTAGGGAGGGGACTTCTCCCGTGCCGATGCATGGTGAAGGGAGAAACCTGGAGTCTCCCACCCCTTCCTGGGGAGCCAGTTCTCAGACAAAGATGATGGAAGGACAGGCTGTCTTTTCAAGGGTCCCTCGTTAATGGTCCTACATCAGAAGAAAGTCCAAAACTCCTGAAGGAAGTGCGAGCCATGAGGACTGCAGGGATGGGCACAGAACAACGAGGCGCCACGGTGAGCGTGAGCCCACAGCGCCCCCTGGTGGAACTCCAGGTCAAAGGTCTGGAGGGACCTGAGGTAGTCAAGAGCGGCTGGGCAACCAAAAAAAAAAAAAAAAAAAAAACCCCTTGGGGCTGGGGATTTAGCTCAGTGGTAGAGCGCTTACCTAGGAAGCGCAAGGCCCTGGGTTCGGTCCCCAGCTCCGAAAAAAAAAGAACCAAAAAAAAAAAAAAAAAAAAAGAGCGGCTGGGCAAAACAGGCAGGGGCATGATGGATGGGTAACAACAATAGGACATTGTGAGGGGCAGGAGATGGCTCTGTTGGTACCAGAGTCCATTGTTTTTCCCGCTCCACCTGCATGAACTTGGAGTCTGGGGGCGCAGCTGAGGGTGATCTGTTCTACCAGCTTCTATCCGATTTCTGGCCCCACCACATTCCAGATGAACCATCCTAAGACAGTCAACCTTTTTAAAGTCTCAGGTTCCTCTGCTGTAACTAAAGGATTCACCTCACAAGTAGGAAGTAAATGAGTTAATATTTGCAATCATTTAGAACGGTGCGCACATATGTTTCAAATGTTAGCTCACTGTGTAAGTTGTTCTTGGTTGTGTGCATAAACTTAAGGCAAGCCCGTAGGGTTAGCTTCCCAGCCGTCCCAGCCTTGGCTCATTTGGGCCTTACTACTTCCCAGTGCTCAGCCTCCGTTTCTTCCAGCCAAATAAAGGTGGCATGAGCAGATCAGGACCAAATGAGACAGACCTTGAAGGGCTTGAACCAGAGTCTGCGGCAGAAGAGGGAGTGGTCCATGTATGGAGGGAGGAGACCAGAGCAGAAGTCCTTCAATGCCTGCCCCTGGCTACAGATGGTCAGCCAAGATGAAGGAGGGGCTGATGAGGTTACCCCAAGGTTCAGAGGGTAGGGAGATGGCTTCCCTAGACTCACCCTAAGTATTCCCTTCACAGGGCGGCCCCACGTCTGAACTCTGACTGGGAGTGAAGGAGGGGAGACTGGGTGTCTATACCTGACATCAGGGTTAGCATTTAGCCTGCTGGCCTCCTGCTGCAAGCTGGCCAGGGTAGTTCCACCTTCCCTCTGGAGGGCCAGCAGGCCCGGGTCCCTCAGCACAGATTCCATCAGTTCCTTGGACTTGCTCAGACACCTGGTAGCCTCCTGCCAACAGAGGGAGGTGTCCTTAGGCCCAATCTCCTCTCCCCAGCTTCCAAGGATCCCCACAGGGAGAGCGCCTGACTTTCCCAGCTGCATCCAAGCATCTCCAGCAAGTCTGTCCTCAGTCTCTAACATGTCTCCTGAGGCTGTGACCTTCCTGTCACCATGGTAACCTCACTGGTTCTAGCTCCCTCTTCTCTCTGCAACACCAACCCCGGACTCTTGGTTGAACTTTCTGATGCCCTCTGGTTTTCCTTGTAGTCACAAAAAAAGGGACATCAAAGGGTGTACCTTATAATCCTGTTTCAAACTCCCTGGGCTCTGTTGCCTGGCTCCCTGGGCCCACCTCTCAGAGAAAAGTTTCTTATCTTTCCCCCTTACTCTGCACCACAGACAAGCAGCTACACTCTGCCTCAGGGCATATGCTTGCCCTCTGCCTGGAGTTCATTTCCCCTCAAAGACATACTCTTTCAGGCCGCGGTTAAACATCATCTTCTTCTCACTCAGTCTCATGTTAACGGCTCTGGCACAGTTTGTACCAGCTTGCTTGCTTAATTAATTAATTAATTAATTTTGCTTTTTTTTTTTCAGCATAGGGTCTTATGCATGCTAGGCAATTGCTCGCCAATGATCTGCATCCCCAATCCCGCATAACTATCTCTTAAATGGACACCCTGCCACTGCACCATGACCCTTACCAGGACACAGGCCAGCCAATTCCTCAGGCTGGGGTCCTTAGTACAGCGTGCATGGTGGATGCCCAAGAACTATTAGCTAAAAACTAATTAGTGAAAACCAGAGGGTCCCCCACCCCATCCCCCAAGCGTCCCCTCCCGGTGCCTGAGGTGTGCTTGTGGCTTCCCCACCCGGTATTCCAGGTTTACCTCCACCCCACCAGGGGGTTCACCCTTCTCAAACTCTTGGATGGAAGCCTGAAGCAGGGCTGAGGCCTGGTGAAGGTCAGTGAGGAACGGGTCCAGCTTCTGCAAGGACAGAGGCCAGAGCAGGGCTCAGCCTGAGGGAACCGAGAGGAGAGAAGCCTTTCCCCAGGGGACACGGGAAGGGACCAGGCAGCGTTTCTAGAACTTACACTACATCAGAACCATCAGGAGAGCTGGTGAAAGTACGGCTCTGGACCATGCACCTCCTCCCCCATGCCCCAGTCTTCCTCCCACCTCCACCCCACCCTGCCCCACCGCTATGTCGATGCTCTGGGGCAGTCTGAGAACATCTACCAAGTCCCCAAGCCACAGTGCTGCTACTGCAAGCCAGTGCTGTCTGGAGTGGGGGGACAGGGGCTAGAGGAGAAAGAGGACAGGCCTGAGCTGTTCGCAGATCCTGTGGGTCCTTACTGAAGGGGTAGGAAGGAAATGGGAGGGTGGGCTAGAGAAGTACCCTTGGCCCTGTGAACCATCAGCTAGCTGTGAGACCACAGGTGAGTTACTTAACCTTTCTGGGCTTCCCTGTATTTCTGAGAGGTGGACTCTACAGTGCATGTTTTACAGCCGGATGAAAGGTTGATGGGCTGATTTGTGTACAGGATTTAGTATAGAGCCCAGAGCTTGCCAGAATCATGATCGCCATCTAGATCACCCAGTAAGATTTCCCTTTAAGGGACAGCCTGAAAGTTGAAGTTCAAAGGTCACAGTTAATGGGAAGCCTCCAGAGAGGGAACCTGGAGCCTGGGAACAGGACACACCACTGAAATATGAATACATGCTTCTCCTTCCCTCTACATGTTAAGTGGGTGACTCCAGGTTCCCTCAGGACACCAAGGCAGGATGCCTAAGACCCATCATGTAGAACCATGCACACTTCCTGGGGACTAAAAACTGGCTGGCGACGACTTAGGTACCTGATGCCAGATAGAAGCTGCCCTGAAAACTATACTGTTTTGTTTCCAGACTAGTAACACAGGAAAGTCTATAGAGGGTCCTGGGCATCATCGATGCCTCCCTCCCTTCACCTCCACAGATGAACTCAGGTCTCCAGGCTTACATGACAAGTGCTTTAACCACTGAGCCAGCTCACTGGTTACTTCCTCTGCGTTTGTCTGTCTAGTTCCTTGCAATAGGGTCTCGTGGATGACCTTAAACTCTTTGTCCTCATGTCTCAGGTGCTGGGATGGACGGCAAACCTCTGCCACTGTGCCCAGCTAAATACTTTTGGCCCAATGGTGGTTGAATCCACAGTTATGCCTCACGCAGCAGGAAATGAGGGTGCAGTCCTGTTACCCCAATACTTGGGACTGAGGAGGTAGCAGCTCTTGAGTGTAAGGCCAATTGGACCACAGAGTAAGTAAGTCAAGAATATATGACTACATGGCCTGGCCTATGTATCTAGACCCTGTCTCAGACAAACAAGGGCTGGGCCTGGAAGCTCAGAGCACAGCACTTGCCCAGCTCGCCTGGGTTCCTCACCCCAGGGCCACTGACAAACAAAACAATTGGAACAAGATCACCTACACAAACAGCAGAAAACCAGCCACCTGTCAGACTGTCCGAGGAGACAGAGGTTCTCTGTGGAGAGGTGACTGCCCCCAACCCTGGCTGGAACCTTGTGGGGAGAGGCAGGGGGCTGCTGGTCATGCCACAGTGCAAAAGGGAACACTAGACCTTAGCTGAGCGGTCCAGACTAGGCAGTGGGTGGAGGGGCCGTGGGTGGGCCTTCAAAATAGAGTATTCCATAGGCTGCTGCCTCACTCCTCATGGCCTCCCAAGTTAAACAGGACACCAAACCTGTGGGAGGAAGTCAAGGAGCCAGGAGCAGTTTCCTCCCTGCCCTGTAGGCGGCAGTGCATACTAACCCACCGTGTGTGGTCTGTCTGTGGATGCCCATTAATCTGCTTGCAGCTGACAACAGACAAAGCTTTCTAAGTGTGCCGGAGACCCTTCCAAGCTCTTCCCTCACATTAATAAAAATCCCATAGAAAGGCAACTTCATTGCCCTCCCCATTCCCCACTTCACTAACAAAGAAAGCATGGCTCAGAGAAGGTGAGTAATTCACTCAATGTCACAGAGCAGACCTGCACTGGATCCAGCAAACTGGCCTCAAGCCTAATGCCTTACTGGGACTACTCTGGGCCTTCCTTGTAAATGTTTGTTGAATGACTGTCTGTTCTTGAACCCTGTTTTTTACAGGGTTGAGAGACCCATAGGGCAGGGCAGGGAAGAGGAGAGGAGAAGGGTTGGAGATTGAAGGCTCTGAGGGTAGACACCTGGAAGAACTGCACCCATTCGCTGTGGTGGTAGGGAAAGGGGCCCTCCAGAGCCTCCGGCAGCTGGTTAGGGTCCACGTGGTTTCTGAGAGCCTTCAGTGAGGTCAGTACCTCCACCTGCAGAGAAAAGGAGAGTCAGGAGGGACAGAGGACTCTCTCCAGAGATGCCATAGCAGGTCCTGCTTAAATCTCTGTGCAGGCTCCACATCTCCCCTTTAGAAGGCCCAGAGTGGTGCTCTGAGCAGTGAGTCTTCTCTGGAAGCTTTAATAAATCACTTGGCCTGGACCCTGATTCTGGAATGGAACATATGTACAAGTCACACATACTCCTACTTCCAAGTCGCTGTTCAAGGCAGACATTATCAATCGACTGCAGCACTCATTCATCCAGAACTCTTTCTCAGCACTGCTGTCCCTGAGATGAAATGTATGTAGTTCTCACGCTGCTCTCAAATGACCCATAACAGCGTTGTTCCCTCCTAGGGGCTGATGGTTACCAAATCATAAGTGTCCCTTGAGACATAGAGAAGGCACTTGTCAGGGAGCAAGGTTTAAGGTTTGAACTGGAACAGCTCCCAACATGAAGGCTCCACAGTGGGGCGAACTGTACAGGGATGGACTCATTTGCTATCCCAGATGTTCCAGGGGTCATTCACAGTCAGCAGCCCCGCCATCCCCTCCGAGCAAAGAATTGCAGGATCCCAGCCCCCATAGGAAGTCCTAAGCCAGAGCCTACACCTGGATAGGATCCCCCAAGAGGTGTGCACACTCAAGTCCTACCACAGCACCCACGTACTACCCCAGGGCAGGCTGGCCCTTGGATTTAAGAGTTATTGTCCAGGCAACCAATCTGGATATTGGAGACAGGTTTAAGCTTGAGAGGCAATGCCCAACTCTCCCCGCATCTTTTTTCTGTTTTAATCAATTTTTTTTGTTTTTTGTTTTGTTTTGTTTTGTTTTTTATCGTGTGCGCACCCAGCTGCCACAGAGCACATGTGGAGGTAAGAGGACAACGTTCAGAGTTCACCTGTGTAGAACTCAGGTGGTCAGGCTTGGCTGCAAGTGCCTTTACCGGTTGAGTCATCTCGCTGGTCCCCACGCCTGTTTTCTAACCTAGAGGAAGGCAGCCTCCAGAATCACCTCCTACAGCAGGCAGAGTTAGTGCTCACACCCACCCTTGTCAGACGGGATGCTCTCTCACAGTCCTCACACAGTCTGCTGTGTCTGAATCAATCAGGGGGAGAAATGCAGAGAGAGCGGGTCCCGGAGCATCAGAGACTGCAGTTCTCTGATGGCTGTTGGATGATCTTATACCTAACCTATCTGTAAAGGAGAGGACTGCCTAGATGGAGTCTTTCAAGTTGATCTTTGCCCTGTGGGAGTGACCACCAGAACTGTTGGGATTCCAAGAGAGGACATGTGACAATGTCTCCTGCAGAGGGTGGGATGGCTTCCCTGGCGATTCTTAGGCTGGGGTAGATGCTTTCAAAGCTGGGATTGATCATACAGTTCTTCACCCCTTTGCCCGGCTCTACTCCAGCCCAGCCCCTGCCCCTGCTGCCCAGGTCTCTCCTCACCTGGACAGAGCGTACAGGTAACTGGAGAATGGACGCCTTCTCCCCCAGGAGGAGCACTTTACTGATGGAGGCCGGAGGCAGAGCCTGTGAAGAGAGAGCCTCCTCAGGACCGCTTTGTTTGCCCCTCCCTCTGTTGCTTCCTCCTCCCCAGGGGACATGCAGAGGCTTGGGGTGGTCCCCAGGTGGGAACTTATGTGGCATGTTTAGAGTGTCCAGACTGGCTAGTCGGGATTTATTTGACCTAAGGCTGAACCAATCAGAGCCCCGTATTCTCCCAGAACATCTGAGCCAATCAGGACTAATGATACACTAAGAAACTTTTGCTGGGACTTCTCTCACTATGTCCTGCTGGGATCAAATGACTGTTTGTGGTTTGCAAGCTACTGGGAGCCATGCTGCCACCTAGTGGAAGCGGGGCCTTGAGAAAATGACGTCCTTCTAGGAGGAACTGCACAGAAATAGGGTTGGGGGAACTCTCTGATCCCTTGGATGGGGCCCTACCCGCAGCTAGATTGGGCTCTTGGCTGTTAGAACATGGGTTGCCCTTAAGGCTGTGGACACTCCTGAGAGGTGAGATTCCCACAGCCAGAAGAGACCAGGCCATACCTTCCTGCAGCTCTCTGTGGGACAGAGAGTTAAGAGACTTGATTTTCATTTGCGGTGCCCGGTTCTTCTTGCTCTCTGTCTCGCACAGTATATTGAGCTAAATCTCATGATGTAAAACTTCCCATCAGCTCTTCAAACTTATAAAGCTCTGGTGTTTCTCTTGTTCCTGAGATTGCTAGAGGGATTTGCTCTGGGGACTTCTCTGAAGAGACTCCTCTGCCCATCTCTCTCATGGTGGTTCTCTCTCTCTCTCTCTCTCTCTCTCTCTCTCCCTCCCTCCCTCCCTCTCTCTCTCTCTCTCTCTCTCCCTCTCCCTCTCCCTCTCCCTCTCTCTGTGTGTGCGTGTCTGTCTCTCTGTCTCTCTCTCCCTCTTTGTGTGTGTGCATGTCTGTCTCTCTGTCTCTCCCTCTCCCTCTTTGTGTGTGTGCATGTCTGTCTCTCTGTCTCTCTCTCTCTCCCTCTTTGTGTGTGTGCATGTCTGTCTCTCTGTCTCTCTCTCTATGTCTGTCTCTGTCTCTGTCTCTGTCTATGTCTATGTCTCTGTCTCTCTCTCTCTCATCCTCACTCCTAATGAAGCTCCTCTCTGGATTTTTATGAGAAGCCCCCTTTCTCTTTAAGGTCCCTGTTGTGTGTGTCTCTCACATGTTGCCCCATCTCTCTCTCTCTCTAAACTTCTGCCTCTCTCCGTAGCCCTGAGCCCTTTTCAGCCCAATGCAATGCACTTTCTGAAGGGAGCCATTCCTTCAGCAGCTGCTTCCCAGGATGCACGGCGGCCACTCTTAACCTCTGTTGATATTTTGAACCAGCCAGCATCCTTTGTCTAGAAGCCTGACTGTGGGGCTTTTTCAGTTGCCACTGAAAGACTCTGCCTGGGTTTTGGGATGCCAACCTTAAGCCCACCAGGCTCAGGGCATGTCAGAGTCCCCTGGGGGACTCCCAAGACCAGCTAGACTAAGGCGCTCTACCTGACACTCACCTGTATGCTCTGCAGGGCGATGACCAGACCAGGTCTCGGGGGCCCTTTCCTGGCATCAATCACCACCAGAAGCCCCTTGGCTTTATCTTCCAATCTGAGGGTAGAAAACAGAAATCAGGTTCTGCAGGGCAAGGACAGCCTGGTGGCTCAGAGGCTGTGTGTGAGCCTCACTGCATTCCATTCCCAGAGTTCCAAGCAAAAAGTAAATGAAACCCCCCACCAGTTCTTTGTGTAGGCAGGGCCCCAGATTGTTCAGAATTTACCAGCTCCCACGTGTGGCTTCCCATCTATAGAGGCTGCACTAGTAACCCAACTTCCTTGGCCAATGACTGGGCCTGATGGGGTCATGTGACCTATCTCTTCCCAATGAGATGAGACAAGTTAATTAAACGGCTTCAGAACAATCTATTTTCTCCTTTAAGGAGCTTTTTGAAGGTGGGGGGGGTGGTATTGGGACGTGGGGGACAAGCAGGCCAGAAAGGAACAAGAACAGTAGGCAGCTGAGACAGCCAGAAGGAAACCCCCCCACTTGGTGTAACTACTATAATTCATGCAGTGTTCCAGGGAAGTGAGGAGTTCTAACAGCCTCAAGGCAGACAACCAGAGGTGGTTCTGAATTTGAACTTAGCCCCTTGCACCTGCAACGCCCCCTGCTGTTGTCACCAGAGTGGACGGGGTGGACAATGGCTGCTTCTCAAGTCCCAGGCTGGTCCAACTATAGGCTTAAGTCAAACAGGAGTCCTTCCCTGACCCTAACCCGGGGCCCTCAAACTTTGAGCAGCAAGTCTTGGTCCCTTTCCCGGCATCAATCACCACCAGTAGCTTCAAGGGAGGGGTGCAGTGGGGGAGTAGGGGTACAGAGGGAGTCTGGTGGGCTGTATGTGCCAGCCTGCTGGTCAAGGGGGTTCAAAAACACCCCCAACTGCCTTCAAACCACCTGGTCACTCGCACACATTATTTTGTGTCCCCACTACCAACAAAGCTGTGTGAGGATCAGTGGGCTCACTAGTGCAACACACTCAGTTCCTGCCTGGAGCGAGAGGGGTATACATGCTTGCTATGACCACCCCAGGCGGGGAAACTGAGACACAGAGCAGCCAAGCAGTGCACCGCGAAAGGAGTTGGCAGCACATACTCCACTCATGCCACTTGCTTCTGACCCAACCCAGGCTCCCTGGTTATTGAGGGGACAGGGTGAGCCACAGGGGAGAAAAGTCAGTGCCACAAGGGACACAGAGAAAAGTAGGGGGGGGGGAGACATTCCAGGGTACTGACAGCCACAGGACCAATTCTGCACCGAGACGGTGGCCATTTTCCCACCCTGGTTTCCCAACTGATTTCAACCCTCTTGGCTTTTCTGTACCATAACAGTGCTTCTTAAAGACGTGGTCAGCCACATTGCTTTCAGTAGGAACCTTACTAAAATGCATATTCTCAGGCCTGCTGACCCCTCGGTGTTGGGAACAGGCCAAGCGTTCTGCATCAACAGCTCACCTATGACTTCAGTGCGCCATCAGGTCAGAACTGTGGGTCCCTGCTGTGTGTCTGTGGAATGTCCCCTGTGTCACAGGCCCTGGGGAAGGCCCTGGCTATAGGGACAGAGCCCATCTGCCACCCCAGCACCTAGCCTGTGGCTGGCTCTGACAATATGGTAGATGGGAGGACCTGGGGTCTCTCCATTACACACTCGGCTGAGGGGTGAGGGTGGAAACGGTCAAGGTATGAGAGTATCCCCTTACCTGGGAACACTGCATAAGTAGGAGAGCAAATCTGCGACCTCCGAGGCAGTACACCATGGTGCCTCCCAGGCTTCCTCCGCAGTGGACACCAGAAGCAGCGGCCGCCCCACCTTGTCCCTTCCTCCTGAAGAAGTGAGGACACGGGAACAATGACAATCCTGGGTAACCCTCCATAGGAGCCTCCTCTGCGACTCTCCGGGCCTTTGGCTACACTGTGCCTACCTGGAAGGTCCTTTCTTCTCCCCCTTCTGTGACTTCCAAACTCCTATTCATCCTCCAAAGGCTCAGCTTCAAGGCCCCTTCCTGAGAAAAGTCTCTCCCTGAACCCTTCTTCAGCACAGAGGGCCGCTCGCTCATCGAGCTCCTCGGGGGCTGTGCCTGTATGATGCATGCACCCCAGGAAGCAAAACTGGGGTGTGAGCTCTGGGTCCCACAGACCAGTTCACATCCGCATTTGCTGTGTGTTCCTGGGCTGGTCTGGGCATCTCTGAGCTGGAGATTCACCTATCTGATGAGACAGATTCAGTTCTGGCCACATGAGGTTTCTTTGGGGATTGAGTGTTCCTGGGAGTGTTCAGCACTTGGCCAGGACCAGTGGATTCAGCTGTGGTGACTGGGCACCATCCTTGTCCTCATCCTATACAACTCTTAGCATAGCTGGTTTAACCTTCTGTCATGCTGTTCTGCTTGCCTAGTGTGCGTCACCCTCCTCTCTCCAGCTACTGAGATCCAGCCAAGGCAAGATTTCCGTATTCCTCACCTTCTAGAACTCTGGCCCTGGCTCAGGATCCTGCATTAAGCTACACCTACAACTCCACTGCCTCCTGGGATTGGCTCAGGATGGAGTCAGAGCACAGACGCCTGAGGCATTGAGGTTAGAGCAACACAGTTCTAACCCTGCAAACCCAAGAGCTTGCAGAGTCTAGATGGATCCAGCAGCCCCGCCTGTCTCCTCTCTCTAGCTCCCACGAGGTGCAAGGGAGAGCCAGTCCCTGCACAAGTTTGAGCAGCAAAGGGTCAGAGGCTGGATGTCCTGGGACATGTCAACCATGTGACTGGTGCCTGACTCTGCTTACCCACCAAATGCTACCGGGACAGGAGCAGGGCAATAGGCAGCCTTTCACGTGGGAGGCCCCACTGTGCACCTGGTTTGTTTTTGTACTGGACCAAGGAGACCCCTGTGCTCCAAACACTGCCCTTGCCATCTCTAGCCCTAAATAAAACCTTTCTGCTGTGGCCATGCTGGGTGATCAATGTCAGACAGAAGCAGGAGCGGCAGGTGACAATGCAGGAGGCTCTCATAGCCACTGGAAAAGTTAATCAAGTGTCAACAAATGACTGGGACACCGGCAGATGGTCCCTCTAGGGTCTGTGGGTAGATGGGGCTCAGGAGATGTCCAGGAACAGCGAGGAGGCAGGACAGTTAGCTCCCAGTTCGCACGGTGGCCCTTGGGGCCCCTGACCTTTATAAGTGCTGTTCCCTGACTCAGAAACACTGTTCCCAACATTTCCATGGCCAACGCCCATCACTACTAAACTTCTTCCAGAAGCTGTCCTGGCCTCTCCCATGGGAATCCTGGGCCAGGGCCACTATCTACGTTTTCCCAGTTCCTGGACATTTCCTTTACATTAAATCATAATGACCCCTTGAATTTTCTCTAACACTAGAATGAAGGTTTTGTGGGTGCAAGGATCACATCGGACTCATTTCCTAACAGTGCTGACTCTAGGGTTCAGGAAACAGGGATTGAATAGCCAATTGGGAATTTAAGGCCTGCAGCATGGATGCTGTCACTGGCTGGTCCAAGGGGGTCGGGCTTGCTTGCCACAGGCTGGAAGGACTGATACCAGAGCCTCATAGATGCCTCCGTCCCTGAAGATTTTCCCTTAGCTATACTAGCTTATTGGCTCAGCCTGCATCCCATTCCAGGATCAGCCTTCAGTTAATGACTGACAGACTCAGGATCAGCCCCAAGTTAATGACTGACACACCCAGGATCAGCCTGCAGCTAATGTCTAACAGACCTAGACATTAAATACTGACCCTGATGGCTTAACTGACTAGGTAGTATAATCCATCCCTCAGAGCCTCCCCAGAGCCTGACCATGGTCTTCTTCATCCCTTTCTCTGCCTGCCTTCCTTTGCTCTGTCCCTTCCTTGTGGGAACCTTTCCAAGAATGTTTGTCTCAGGCTTGGCCTTGGCTGCCTCACTGAAGTCTAGATAGATGGATGGATAGATGTTTGGGTAGATGGACAAATGAACAGACGGTTGAATGGATACCTAGACGCTGCTTTCCTCTAACTCAAGCCTTTGGCTGGGAACTGTGCAACCTCCTGAGCCTTCTCCCTCTTCACCCGCCAGTGTCTGGGAATGCTCCTTCCACTCCCCTCTCAACCCTGGGACCTGGCAGGCAGGCTATCCTGGAGTGGAGAAGCTTGACTCCCAGAGTCACAATCCTGGGCTTGGGCCTAGAACACTCCTCCAGGCGAAGTCCTCCTCCTGGGAGACCTGCAGAATCTCTCCGGAAGCCAGGCGGCTCCCCAGACAGTGTGCCTGAGCCAGATGTTGTGGGGAGAGTTGTTCCATCTGGGGAAGAAAAATGACGAAGCAGGAGATGTTAAACAGGAGACAAACTCTTCAAGGGACAGCGTTTTCTCTTCCATCCAAATGACAATACAGCTTATAGCACGATCTGGTCTCTGACAGCAATGCTAAGTCCTTTCCTTCTGGCACATCTTTGAACCATCAGAACAGCTCTGTGATGTTAAATCCCCAGCAGAGAAAGAGGCCTAAACTCAGAGAGGTCAAGCGTCTGGCCAAGGTCACACAGCATGACTAAAAGCTAGAATGTGACCCCAAACAGCCTCAATAGTTGCTCAGCTCAACACTAGTGAGACGTCTTTAGTTCCCTGAGACTGGGACAGCACTGTGGCCCCCGCAACTCACAGCCTGAGCCTCCTGCACCGGGATAAGCTTGGTCCTTGCCCTGCTGAATGTGGGCTCTTACCTTTTCCTGGGGCCTTGGCTCCGCAAGGCTGCAGAGAGTTGAGGGGGCACAGGGCCTTCCAAGGCTTGGTGAGCTGGCCCTTCTCGGGGTTCCCAAGAGGTGCCCTCTGTTCTTTCAAGTAGGAGAACTGGAGCCCAGGAGCTGGGGACCCGTGGCCTGAGATGTTCTTACTGAGGCAGTCCTCAGGCTTGGAAGCTCCGCCATGTCCTGGTGTGGTCTCCTCTGTGTTTGTCTCAGACGCTGGGGCTACAGGGCCAGCTGAAGACAGGAGGGGAGAGAATGCTTGTCTTGGCCCAGGCCTGAGCTGAACCATGGCTTCTGGCATTCCCAAAGGCCTTTGCATCTTGGAGGCTGCTGGTTCTTCTTCAATGTCTTCCACCAGGCCAGAAGTACAGGCCAGCAGCTTCTCCGGGACGCTAGCATGGGGCTGCTGGGGCTGTTGAACTGCAGAGTTGCCAAATGCTTTATGTCTGGCCTTTTTCCTTGAGCCCCCACTACAGAGCTTCTCCCCTGAGCCTGCTGGCTTTGCACTTGGCCATCTTCCCAAGGGAAGTGCCTCAGGGGGCCCTGAGAGAGGTGGGACCCTTCCAAGCAAAGGTGTCCCCTTAGTTCTGGATCTTGTCACTACCTTGCTGTCTGGAGATGGCCCTCTAAACTCTTGGGGAAAGCCCAGGAGAGCCACATAGTCCCCCTCCAGGCCCTGGCTGGCCTCACTGTCTATCTTGAAGGCCATCTGTCCTGACCTTGCTGGCTCCACCTTGATGAGCCCTGGATACTTGTCCCCAGACAACTTCCCTTTATCCTTATCCCAGCTCTGGGTCACAGACCCCTTGCTGCCAAAGTCACTAGCCTGGTATGGCTCCTGGGGGCTGCTCAGATGGAGGCCTTCTAGTGGACAGGAGTCCCCGTCTGAGGAAGGGACCTTCACTATTGGGGGTTTGTCATCTACAAACTCTGGACTGGTAATCCTGGTCCAAGGCACAGGTGTGATGCCATTTTCTGAAGCCACGAGACAGTTGTGTAAGGGGCGTCCCTCAAAGTCATTGTTGATGGCCTCCAACCATTCTGGGGTGAAAATCAGAGAGTAGAAGGACTCAGGAATAGGCTTCTTGTCTACCTCACGGAGGTCTGAGGAGAGACACTTGAGCGTCATGTGGACAGACTGCTCCTCCCAGGGCTCTACTTGAAGGTAGAAATCACCCTGACGTAGCAGGAGCGGGTTGAGTGGTGCCAGGTGTACCACGACCTCATCCCGCAGACACAACGGCCAGCCCTCATGCAGGAAGAGGCAGTGCGTATAGAGAGCCTGAAGAGAGAGAGAGAAAGAGAGAGGAAGCATCAGAGAAACAGGCTCCAGGGGACCTTAGTTTTGGTCAACTTCCTTCCCTCTTCCACACAGGACCTTAAATAGTCAAATGGGCAAAAGCAAGAGAGATGCCCGGAATCAGGCACCAAAGAGGCCTTTGCTCTCGGAGTGTGTGAGGTCACTTGTTCCTACCCTCGGTGTTGACCTTGAAGATGCTTGCTAGCCTCCTGGCCTGGAGGGAAGGCCCGTGCTCCAAGTTCTAATCAGCAGATGCCTTCTGTGGCAACCCTGCTTGGCTCATGACCATCATCCCCATCTACCCAAAACTTCTCCCAACCCACCTGGAACCTTAGCCCCTTCCCTCAAAGCCAGGAGGGCATGGGTCTGAGGTTTAAATGGGTTATTTATACATGTTACCGAGCTGCTCTGAGATTTGATTTCTCTACCTGCAAATTGGAGTTGAATAAAACACGACAGGCATGAGATAAATCGAGTACGGATGCAGAAAAGCCGACGGGAGGCTTGGGAGGTTCAGGGAACATGAATTCACTCCCTTCTGAAAGTACCTGCTTGTGTGCATGTGTGTGCATGACGGACACAACATTCATGTGGAGGTCACAGAGTAAGTCTGAGACCTGGCCTCTCTCCTTTCATCTTTGTGTGGGTTCCAGGCGTTGAATTTGAGTCACCAGGCTTGGGTGTCGAGAGCCTTTGACGGCTGAGTCCTCTTGCCAGCCCTCGTCTCTGGTTTTTAAGCTGAGCAGTTAAAATGACACGGTGACAATACTGGATGAGAAGTCTGGAAACTTGACACCACCTCTGTCTGCCTTGCCAGACCGTCACGTTAAAAATGGCCATTGGCAGTTTAACATTCTGCCATTTCGATCTCTCTCTTTCCCACTCCTGGGTCTGGTGGTGCAGACCTTCAAAGAGGCAACATGGATCCCCCACGTTCTCAGTGATTGGAGACCTAGTTTGAAGCAGAGAACCCGACCGCAAAGGACCTACTGTGTGTTAGTCTTTGTTCCTGTCTTTTCTGAGGTGGCATGAATCTGTCCATGCCAACCAAATCAAAATTAAAAATAAAGACACAGAAAGGCTGTGAGTTTGACACTGAGAAAGGAAGGGATAGGGAAAGCATGGGTTTGGCTTTTTTTTTTTTTTCTTTTAAGACAGGGTCTCGTGTAGCCCAGGCTGGCTTAGATCTCACACTGTAGCTGAAGATGAACTTCTGATCCTCCTGCATCCACTTGCTAGGTGCCAGCATCACCACGTCATCTAATGTTAATGAATGCAAACTCAGGGCTTTTTGTATGGTAGGCTAGCCCTCTACCAACTGCGCCAAATCTCCAGGCCTGCACTTGTGGTTTGGTCAGCCAAACAAAGTAACAGTTTTGTGGCTGGTCAGGAGGAGGAGAAAAAGGGGTGAGGAGGGGGATCTTCGTGAAACAGGGTCAGGAGGTCATGGAGAGACCACGGGCAAAGGCTTCTGGGAGACACTGCATTCTACTCTTCCCATTCGGGTGCAGTTGTTATGGGGAGTTTTCCTACTAGAGGCTGTGGCCCCTAGATTGGTAGTGTGGCTCTTGTTGGGGTGGCAGAGGGCTCAGGGCAAGTAACAATTGCTTAAGGGGCATGGGCAAACTTCTGAGGAACAAGGGCAGGGGGAACCAGAAGTTTGACTGCTTGGTGATCACCTCACTATTGTCCTAAAACAGGAGATACGGAGACAGAGACATAGAGACAAAGAGACAGAACAGCACACAGACAGAGACAGACAGAGATAGAGACAGAGAGAGCACACACATGACTCAGGAGTCTGGTAAATCTTAATATCCAGTTCCTCTGGTCAACAGTGATTGGTCTAGCTGTGGACACATGACCACAGTCTGGCCAATAAGGATCCTTCCTGGGACTTTTTAGAGTTACTGTGGCCACTGGTCAATGGAGAGAAGCAGAAGCAGGAAGCAGCAGAATGTATCTTCAAGTGGGTTGACTGGGGCCAACTCATGTCCTGAGTGGGGACTAAGTTGTTTTTCGCTACTGCCTAAAACGTTTGGTTCTCCACTTTGCCTTAAGAGTTGCCACCCTGAAATCTCAAGAGGTTTTCAGTGCTAAAAGAGACAGTGTCTTTAGGCACACTCTGGAACATTATCTGTTGCCTGTGTGGAAGTTACCTCACCAGGACCAGAGCCAGCTGGTACCATTAATCATGCCAACACCCAGACTGGTCCCTCAAGACCAGGCAAGGTCCTTGGACACCTGAATTTCCGCTCCCCCTGTTGATGAAATGTGAATGTCATTGGCCCCTAGGTGAAAGAGGGCCATAAGTCAAGTAGCCTTCTTTCTCAACTGATAGGTAGCTTTTCCCTTTCGATAAGAGTTCTTTGGGAACTCTCCCCACATCTACCATATTTCTTGTTGGGGAGACACACCTTGCCCATCTCCTCTCCTCAATCCCAGCCCTTAGGCCTCCTAAGGGAGCTTGTTACCACAGCCCAGGCCCTCCCCAACTTACGCAGGCTGCTTCCCGCACTTGCTCACACAGACGCTTGGCAGGGATGAGGAAATCCAAGAGGAAGCTCAGCCCATCTCCCCGGAAGTCAGAGTCCAGGAGTCGGAACACTTGACCCAGGACAGTGGGGGCAGTGGCTTCAAAAGGCGGGTAGAGCCCTGCCAGTGCATGCTGGATGGCCATGTCAAGGGCTGAAGGGTCCTGTTGGGGACAGCAGGGAGGAAGAACAGTTACAGTAACAGTGTGGACAGGAGCAGTGACCACTACTATGACCTTCAGATCCCTGTGAATGAGACCCTGCTGACTCCCATAGCCCTTCACTTCACCCCAGCCTAACTCAGGAACTTTCCAGTCCTGTACCTCCTGCCTCTGCCCAACGGTGGCCCCACAGCCCAGCCAGACCCCATGGTGGCATGCTCTCTGCAGCTTCCATGACACCTGCCCCAACAGCCGTCAGCCATATCACATTCAATGGCCTCTCCCTCTCTAGCTCACCCACCTATGACTTTTCCCCAACTTCATGACCAACTTCATGCAGTCACCTTCTCTGCCTCCCCAGCCTTCGGTCTTCTGTACACCAGACATCTTCCACCAGGACCCCAGAACAAACTTACTCTGACACACCAGGCATTCAGCAACTTAGGTCTAACTGCTGTGTATGATACCAGCCTCCCCCAGCCCTGCCACCTCTGTCTGTACCTCCACCATGACAAGAGCAGTCTCTAGCTCACCGCCTGCCTCTGCCAGTGTTGTCCCTTCCTCCCAAACGCCCGCCTTCCTCTCTCTCACCTCACCTGGCAACGACCTCTTACTTTAACCTCAAGACTCAGGCCAGCCTTTGCCTGTTCTGGAAGGTACTCAGACTTTACACCTGCTTCTTCCCAGTGTGGTCAGATGTCCCCCTCCTCTGGTTCCTTATCAGAGAAGTTCCCACACTGACTTCTGGTCCTCAAAGGGCAAGTGGGTCAGGCAGGACAGCACCCAAAGGTACCAGATTCCTAATCTCCCACAGCCTGTGAATACAGGCAAAGAGGAACCGAGGAAAATAAATCCGAGACTCTGAGGCAGGTGAGAAGGCACAGCTCACTCTCAACTCTCACTTCAGATCTGAAGCCAAAGAGAGAGGCACAGTCCTTCCCATCTGAGGTCCACGCAGAGCAGGCCACCCCGCCCCCGTCACTTTGGCAGAATGAGAAAATGAGCTCCTACAGCTGCCCTGTGAAGGAGGGTGGGTCACCATGCTGGCGTGCTGCAGAGCCGTGCAGTGGGAATGAGGAAGTCACGCCCCAGAGCCGGGAGGGGGGGGGGTTGGTTGGGGGATCCTCAGTGGGGTAGAACAGAAAGGGCTTTCCCAGGCCTGAGGCCTCACTACTGCTCCAGCCCCACCCACCAGCCAAGCCCTGCTTCCCCACCATCACGGTCTGAGTGAGAATGGTCCCATAGGCTCACATGTTTGAACACGTGGTCACCACTTGGTAGACCTGTTTGGGAAGAAGTAGAAGGTGTGGCCTTGTTGGAGGAGGTGTGTCACTGGGGGTGGGGTTTGAGGTTTCAACAGCTCAAGCCATCCCCGGTTGGCATTCTCTGTCTCATTCTTGCACGTAAGACTGAGCTCTCAGCTACCACCTACCTCAGCACCAAGCCTGCCTCCTGCCTCGCTACCTGCCATGATGGCTGTGGACTCTAGTCCTTTGGAACTTTGAGTCCCAGACAAACTCTTCTATGAGTTGCTTTTGTCATGGTGCCTTTACAGCAACAGAAAAGTGACTAAGCCATCCACCAACCTGGGGACAGAGAGAGAAAGAGATCTCAAGTGTCATTCAAGGACATAAACCCAGTAAGTCCCTGGGCCTGCATCCCTTCATGATGCCATGGGCCCCACTCTATGCTGGGGCACTGACACACCTGGCTTCTACCTCCTTTTGTGACCCTGATTAGGGACCTGCCCTCTCTGGACCTTATCTCCAGTCTGGCTGTCTGCTTCATTTTTAGAACTGTAATTACCCATGACCTTCTGCATTTGTTCTGTTAAAAGTTATTTTTATTTGTTTCTTTATTTTTCTCTTCTACCCGCTGTGTAGAAAGGTATATAATTGTGTCCCTATCTCAAAAGGAAAGGGAGGGGAAGGGAGGGGAAGGGAAGGGAGAGAGAGAAAGAGAGAGAGAGAGAGAGAGAGAGAGAGAGAGAGAGAGAGAGAGAGAGAATAAATCTCCAGACACTTGCTGTGTACCAGCTGTACACAGTTGCTTGCTTGGTGTCACAAACAATGATGCCACCGCTAACCTGGGGCATCCCATTTTATAGTCAGATATCCAGCCTTGCCCAGGGTCTTAGTGGAAATGAGAAAGACAGTGCAGATCCAACCCAGACCCATGGAGGTGAACACAACTGGCCTTCTCTCCCTGCCTCTGGCTGCCTACTCCGTCTGGGGGTCCGCTCCTTTCGGGATGTTCTGCCCGGGATTCTAGTGGCCTAAAGAAACCACAAGAGGAAAAGCAAGGTGAGCTGACCTTGGCTTACACAGGCTGCCTGCATCGGCCGCATGCTTTAGTCACCTTCAGAGGTGGCTGGAGAGTGGGAACTGGGGACAGGCAGACAGGCTACACTCTCGGAGGCTCACTATCTATCAGTCAGGGTCTCCTGGGTCTCAGAATTGTCCAAGAATTCAGGAAGAACATGGTGAAAGGCCCCAGAGGCTGGAGGGAGGAATGATGGCCCCTCGCCATCAGAAATGAAGTGGGCAGCCCCGCCTGGGATCACAGGAGTCTAAGCGCTGCTGCCAGACTCTAAATGATTGCTGTGAAACTTGATAACCTTGTTTCCATTCCTTCCCAGTGAGGGCAGCCCAGCCCAGCAGTCAGTTGCTCCTGCAGGAGCCAGGCATGAATGGATGCTGAGAAGGATGGCGACAGGACCCCCCTTTGCAACCGAGGCTGGAGAAAGAGCTCAGTACCCAAGCCAGAGATGGACTTAGGAAATGGAGTCCTCAATTTCTTTTTGAAAACTACCAGCTTTCAAAAGTTCTTACCAGAAATTAAGGTCAACCTTGAACTCAATGTGTAGCCCAGGCTGACCTCCACTTCCTACCTCTGCCTCCTGAGCACTGGGATGGCTGGTGTGCACCACTGCACTAGGGCTAGACCCAAGTATCTTAGCAGCTTTGCAGTGAGCCTGTTCTATTGGTGTCCTGAATGTTAATTTTATCGAGCAAACTCTGCAAAGGCAAGGTATATAGTCAGATATCTGTCCTTGCAAACATTACCCAGTTCCATCACCCCCACACAGAGGCTCACTCCTAGCCAACTTCCCCTCCCCACCCCACGCCTCTAAAACTGAGCTTCTATTATAGTGTTTTTAAAGAAAATTTTCCGTACAGTATAATCCACAGACTGTGAGTAGGTCCAGACAAAACCCAAGTGGGCATTAAGCAAAGTTACCCTGAGGGCATTGACGGGCAGGGGCCTCATGAGGCAGCCTTTCTTCATTTTCTTCTGAGCTTGCTACATTTTCCAAACATTCTGGAACCAGCAAGTGTAGCTTTTATAACCAGGAGGGGAACATAAAAGTGTGATCCTGTGCTTTTAAGGCTGGCTCTTTTTTTTTAAATGGCCTCGCCAGATGTTCTTAACTGGGCCTTCTGAGATGCGGGCTGGACTGACTTAAAGGTCTAGATCTTTCCACTAACCTCGAAGAGCCAAGATTCTGTTCTCATTTGGCATGGCTGCTTCCTCCTCCTCCTCCTCCTCCTCCTCTTCCTCCTCCTCCTCCTCCCCCACTTCCTTCTCATGGGAAGGGCTGATGTGGGCAGGGTCCTAGAGCATTCCCTCCGCTCTGTGGGAAGGCTAAGGTGCAGCTTGGGATGGGGGAAGCACTTGCCTAACGTGCACAGACTTGGGTTTCATCCCCCACCACAAACAAAGAAGAAAACAAAAAGGTAAGAAAGATGAGATACTGACTAAGCCACACCAGGCGACTTTGGCCACAGGCGATAAATAAATACACTTATAAGTAGGAACCTCTGGAGGGCCCAGACCTCCTCAGAGAGTTTTCTTTCTGCAGTTGACTATGGTTAAGGCAGAAGCTCACAACGGGTCAAACTGCAAAAAAGTGTCTGTGGCATGCTCAGCCACAAACGAGCGTCTGCACCACACCATATAATACTGACACGTCCTATTGATGAGTGACTCAGACATCACGTTAGACGAGGCAGAAAGGTTTTTAAGAGCTAGAGATTGGAGATGCCCAGCTGGCTTTCAAATCCCTGCAAGTTCAAGAGGAGTGTCCCCCAGAACTGCTGGGGAGGACAGTGTCTCCTGGGCGTGACAGAACCGGGTCACTCAGGAGCTCACAGCATCTGTGGTTACCTACACAAGGGCCGCACAAGATCAAGCCAGTCCAAATTCCAGCATGAAGTAAGGAGAGGCCCATGGCACTCCTTCTCCTGCTTCTGCTGAAGAGCTACTGAGAGTTGAGGCCTTCCGCAGGAGGTAGAGTTCATTTCCTCTGAGGGAAGTAGTCCCGAGTAGATTGACCAATCTCCAGTGGATTGCCCCACCTCCGTGGGCAGCACAAATAGAACTCCACTGGTTATAAAAACAAAACAAAAAGGAACAAAGAAACCATAGGATACCGATTTAGGAGGGAGAGAGGAGTGGAGGGAGTGTCTAGGAAGTTGAAGGGAAGGGAAAAATAATTATAATTGAAATACATTGTATACTTAAATGAAATTCTCAAAGAGTTAAAAAAGTATCATATTTGTTCAACAACAACAACAAAACCTCACTGGGCAATACCCATTCTCGGGTCCTTCTAGAATTGTCCATGTAGTTTTGTTCCGGAAGATGTGGGGTAAGGATGTGGTTTCTAAATGGACCAGTCTTGGTTGCTGAGGAAGTTTCAAAGGTCTGACCTCACCCCATGTCCCTGCTCCTGCACAGGAAACAGTCTGATGAGGGGGTTTGCCGGTGAGAAGTGGAAGCTGATGAATGTGAGAAAGTACAATGTGGACCCTTGCTGGGGACCCCCAACCACCCACCTCAAAGGAGCAGTAGGTCTGGGACACTACAGCTGCCCTGTCTGATCTACTCAATATTCCGTAAACCTCTCAGTGTTTTGAAGGTTGGCCAAAGCAAGCAGACCTTTGAGCCAGCTGCTGCCCAGCAGGCAGGTGTCAGGCTTCGAGCTTCCTGGGACTCTCTCGAACTTGTCTAGGCTGAGGTCTCAAAGTCAGCTCCCCGACTGCCCGAAAGTTCCTGCTCCCATCCAACTCAAATTGCTTGCGTTTTTTTTTGTCTGTGTGTGGGTGGATGGGGGTTGGAGTGAGAATCCGGCTCTTTGTAAACCAGCTTTCAAATCAGCTCTTTATAAACAAACTTTCCAAACTGGAAGTACAGCCCAGATGCGGCGAACCAGGACAGGAGTGGGTGTCAAAAGAGCTGTGTTCAAGTCCCGCTCAGCCATGAGGCATCCAGGAAGTTGTTTCTGCTTCTGAGAGACCTCCCTGGTCCCATGTTTGTCCTTGTCTCTACTCCTAGGCCTCTGGCCTGTGGCACAGCTTCTCACTCAAGCCACAAGATGACAAAGTTGCTCCTTACGGCTGCCTCTGAGCTGCTCTGAGCAAGCCTTCTGGGTGAGGCCTGAGCTAGATCCATTCCATGCATGGCTTTACACGATTGCCCTGGTAATTCTGTGGGCTGGGTATCTTCTCCCCATTTTACAGGTTAATAAACAGAGCCTCACATCGTTCTGCTGGCCGGTGAACAGGAACATCGTCTGAGGTTCTCTAAAGACTTTCATCCACAGAGAGCTGTGGCCCTCAGTCACATCAGGTGGCTCCCTAGTGCTTGGGCAGCTTGTGAGCCTAGTACTTAGGTCTCCCATCCTGTCTTCCCTGCTTCCAAGACAGACCCAGCTCTAGCCGGGGGGGCTCCCTTTCATCCTTCTGCCCCGTGTGCAAGGTTTTCTTGCCATGCTCACACACTTGGTTTAGTTATTTGCTTAATATTTATTCTTGATTATTCAATGTTTGACTTTTCTTCCTATTCATCTTCTGTGTAAATTTGCTTTATTTATTGTCCTGTGTTTGTACCGTTTCAGTCATTTCCATAACAATTCCCTCTAAGCGCCTCCTCACTTAGCCTCTGGCATCCCCTCCTGGGCACCCGCCATTTCTGCTCACACTGTCCCCATCTCTGAACAAGGTAAGCGCCTACCCAACCTTCAGAAGAGTCCTGCCAGGGGTCATCTCTTCTCAGGTTTCCATGGTGCCTGTGCTTACAGGCAAGAAGCATAGACTTCTCTTGGACTTGCCCCTTTATTTACTCTAACTATGAGAAAGAATTGTAAGGTTGAAGGCCAGCCCAGACAGTTTAATGGGATCCTGTCTCAAAACAAAGTAAGTTAAAAAAGAGAGCTGGGGGTGTGGCTCTGCAGTAGAGCAATTGCTTAACATGCAGGAAGCCATAGGTTTTAAAAATCACAGCACTAAATCTCCTCCAGGGGCCAGCAAAATGGCTCAGCAAGTTAAGGTTCTTGCTATCAAGCCTGATGACCAGTTTGATCCCACCAGGGAAGGAGAGAACCCAGGCCCAAACTTTGTCCTCTAACCTCCACATGCATGCCACAAAGGCACGCTAGAGTGTCGTGCTGCAGTGAGCAGACTGTGAGTGGATATATCATGGTGGATATTACAGGACAAAGAGGAATTTCCCAGCAGAGACAGTTCATACGAAGGTCCTGGGGCAGAAGGGACCATGAACCCTAAGGGGTTCTGAAATCAGGTCTGAGTATTCAGGGCACAAAGTTAAGACTGGAGAAGAGAAAACAGTGGTGTAGATCCCAATGCCCACATAACCTGGGTATGGTCTCACACACGCCTATACCCCCAGCACTGAGCCAGACAGACATGGGAGGATCCCTGGGATTTTTCCAGACTAGCCAATAAACTGCAAGATATAGATTCAGGGAGAGACTCTGGCTCTAAGGACTAGACAGAAGTTATAAAGGCTTGTGTGTGCAATACAGCCATCCATACACATGCATGTGCGGTGTCATACACACCTCACACGTATACATGTACAAACATGTACATTCCCTCATATCACACCACAATACACACACACATGCACACATGCACACATATGCACATACGTATGCGTGCACACATGCAAACACATACATGCACACATGTACATGCACATACATGCACAAACACATGCATGCACACTCACATTCAAATAAAGGCAGAGATGAAAACATGGCCGCCCTACCCCTTAGGAAATACTGAGGCGCATCCTGGGGTCTGACCTTTGACCCAAGAGTCTGGGTTCACTGAGGGTTTGTTCGTTTGTTTGTTTGCTTGTTTTCAAAAAAAGTGAATAAACAGATTCCATCAAAACCAGAACTTTAACAGATAGATGAGCTGGGGCGTTAAGGTGCCTTTGCACAGTGAGAATCCTGGCTGTCCCACTTTGTACTTCTGGAAGGGTAGCATTGCCAGCTATCTAGGCTCCTTGGTTTCAGGTTCACATCTGTGTGATGAGGGGCTACAAGTCTGCAGTTAGAGCTGGTGGGAGTGCCCAGCAAGGGGTCTTGCTATAGAGAGAGGCAGACAACCACTGCCTTAGGCCATACCACTTAGAATGTACTTTTAACCTGCTCCAAGAGCGGTGTATACCACACCTCTGCTGTCTGAGTTTGGGAGCCTACCGTCTGTGTGCAGAGGTGTCTGTCATACTTCAGCACGAGCAAGCAGGCACATGAGGCCTGTGTGCTTGTACTCATTCATCGTGGTTCAGGGATTTGTGTATGCATGCACGGTGTGAATTCACCTCTCTATAGAAGTCTTCGTCTGGACCTACACAGGAAGGGAAGCCCACCCAAGCCAGCATAGCAAATCAGAGTCAAGGGCTGAACCCCCTGGCCTGTCTCCCAACTCTGTCAAAATCCCTTGAGATTTGCAAAATTGCTCCAGTGAATCCTTCCCATTACTGAACCTGTCTGGAGTTGAGCTAAGACTCTGAGTAACAGACTTCATTTTGATTCCTTCTTCCCAGACACTGGCATAAAAGGCACACACAACTCTCCCCGAGGCCCCCTTCCCAGGGTGCCACCCAGGGAACCCAGGCATAGAGGTACTATACCCCTTCAGCCTTCTCCCCAGATGCCTCTACACCTCATGCCCATGGGAGGACCACACGGCCCAACATGTGCAAGTTTAACTTGCCAAACCTCCAGGTCTAAAATAGCAAACGCACCCAGAATTTGCTAAGCAAATCCCTCTAACCCATTCTCCTGTCCTCAGGGGTCTGTGCTGTGCTGAGTGGGGGACTTCGACTCCCTTCTCATTCCAGGCCCCCTACAGGACACAGCACTGTCAATCAGTAAGTATAAAGTTTAAAGTGCTAAAAACATCCCAAGTTTTCTGCATGGCTCACGGCCCAGAACTCCAGTTCAGATTTGCATACTGGTTTGGAGCGAGATGAAAGCGTACATCTCTGCAGAGAGGCCCAGGCAGGACGCACGGCCCAGGAGTGAATCAAAGCCCCACTCTTGCCCTAATCCTGCGGGAGCTACGCAGTTAAGCACCAATCCAGACCGGGAACCGAGGGTCTCTAGGTGCACGCACCCCCCTGCCCCGACACACACACACACACACACACACACACACACACACACACACACACACCCTGGGAATTGTGCGGGAGAGAATCCAGCAGAGTGAGGTGGTCCAGGCCCAGGAGGGCGTTACCATGGTGATGCTCCTCTGGTCCCTGCGCTGGCAGTCTCTGTCCCGCGAAGCTCTGGCTCTCCTAGCTTCTTTGGAGAGAGTGCGGAGGGCAAGCGCGAGCGGGGAACTCCCAACTCAGCCTCCTCCCGAGGGGCAGCCAGACCCGGACCGGGAAGAGGGAGAGGGGACCCAGACTGAGGAGGCGAAAGGGAGGGGGGGAGGCGGGCCACTCCGTGGGGGGCGGGGCGGCGGCGGGACAGCGGCCCTTTGTGCGACGCCTCGCCCTGCGCCCGCCCTGCAGCCGCCGCCGCCGAGGGTGACAGGAGCCCGACGTTCAGCCCACCCCGTACCCCCTGCCGAGGCCACCGGAACTGTCTAGCGCTGCCCAGCGCTCCTCCAGCGTCCCCACCCAGGACTGTTGGCTTCTTTATCTGCAAGTCATTTTTTCTCCTAAGCCTCAGTTTTTCTCCTCTCACCTGAAAAATGAGGTGGTGGGGATAGCACCCCTTCCTGGAATAGGGGAGCAGAGGCCAGCATTGGTCCTGATGGCCCGATCTCAAGCTTGGGATTACACACACAGCCTTCAAGAACTTGAAGTCCCCATGACAGACACCCGCATTGCTGTGAAGAGGGGTTCACTAGACACCCTCCATGCCTGTGCCTGACTCCCTAGCTCTGGAACCAACCTTGGAAGGAGAGGCGGGCTGGTTGGAAGCCCCCACCTGAGGTGCTAGGTTTCCTGTCGAATGACTCCAGTTGATCCGTTTATTATCAAATACTTGGCTGAGTCAGAACAACACAGAGACTCCCTGTTCTGGGGGCTGTAGAAGGGGTCGGGGTTGTCATCTGCTGGGAACTGGGACTGGAATGAGAGGAACAGAAAAAACAACCATGAGCTAACTGCTAAGAAGGAACGGAATTGGTCAAGAACTCCAGAGAGGAGGCTGGAAAGATTTGGCCGCTCTTCTAGAAGACACAGGTTTCCATTCCCAGCGCCCACATGGCCATTCACAACCACTTGCTAAGGGGATCTAACGCCTTCTTTTGGCCTCATAGGGCACCAGGAACATGCATGGTACAGAGATACACAAGCAGGAAAAATACCCACATACTTGTTTTTTTGTTTTTGTTTTTGTTTTAAAGAGTGGCCAGAACCAAGTGAATGGAGAATGGAGAGGGGCAGCAGGAAAATGGAGTTCTAGGCAGTGGAACAGCACCAAAGAGGCCTCCAGGGTGGTGGCTTAAAAAGATGGGGACAAGTAAGTGGAGAACGGAAAGGATGGGTGCGATGGTAAAGGTTTTCCTTCCGAGTCTTGGGGCTGGGGATTTAGCTCAGTGATAGAGCGCTTACCTAGGAAGCGCAAGGCCCTGGGTTCGGTCCCCAGCTCTGGAAAAAAAAAAAAAAAAAAAAAGAACTGAGTCTTATCCACACCTCCACCCCCCAGCACCCCCCAGCACTCCCAGCACCCCCCAGCACCCCCCAGCACCCCCAGCACCCCCCAGCACCCCCCAGCTCCCCCCAGCTCCCCCCAGCCTGATTATCTAGTCTCTTCACAAGATCCAGAGTTAGGAGCCATCCCAAATCCTGCCCCTTGGGTTTCTGTTTCTTTGCTGTTGGACTAGTAAGTCCCCAGTAGTTTCACTATGCTGTGGGGCTTCTTGGGGATACTACTTAAACATCAGATAAGCCCTCCCTGAGAGGCAGAGTGGGCAGGGGGGCTTTTGTTGTTCTTTTGCTTTGTTTTTTGTTTTTGTTTTTGTTTTTGTTTTTTGAGACAGGGTCTTAAGTGTCCCAGCCTGAGGGAGAATTCCTTATGTAGCTGAGGATGGCCTTGAACTTCTGACCCTTCTACCTTGCCCTCGCAAGTGCCGGGGTCAGAGGCATGCACTGCTACTTGTGCTTCATGTGGGTCTGGGCCTTTGTACATTCTAGGCAAACACTCTGCCAATAGCCCCATAGGAATGCATTTGTTTAAGGGAAAACAGCCTTCGGTTTACTGTGCAGAATTCAGCTGGGAGGTGGGGTTTCGAGTTCCGGACAGCAACAAGACAAAAGTAACACAAGAGTCAGCTTTCCAGGACCACGAGAGACAGAACAGATCCTGAATTAAGTAAGCAGAGAAAATCGAATTGAAAAGGCCTTGGGTGCTTACAGAGTCTGTGGGAAAGCTTGGGTCTAACCTGTGGCAAGGGTGCTCCAGGTGTCTCAGTGTCGGGAATAACCTGGAAGGCCCTGAAAACCTCGGGGACCACTTCAGGCCGTAAGCGTGCTAAAGAGGAGCTTCCTGCACATCAGACACTTTTGCAAGTGAACTATGGGGCAGACCCAGCCACTGGCATCACTTGAGACACAAAGAGCCTCAGGCAGAGTCTGGTGGAGTAGAAAAGCTGCACTCCTGGCTGAGCAAGGCCTCCATTCTAGAAAGCACTCCAGTAACTACCTTGGTGTGCTGCCTGAACGAGTCCCAGACATTCCTCTTGCCTGGGCCACTGTCCTTAAGCCTTAGAAGGACAGTTGGGTCAGGCCAAGCTGACGTGTGCTCAGGAATTCAGCAGAACTGTCCAGATGTGGAAGAGCTGGTCATCCAAGAGGAAACAAGTTCATAGGAGAGAGGGGGAGGACATGAAGTGGACTCTAAATGACACATGCCAGTTCAGTCCACTGCTGGGCCTCTCAGCAGCCGTCATACCCTAAGCCTGTGTATGTTTTTCCAGAAATGTGCTGTACGGATATGGTATAACAATTTGAAAGACAGCCAGGAGTGTGTTTGCTCATGTGTGCACTTCTATATGCGTACATAAACACACACATAGACACAGACACACATAGACATGTACACTGACACAGATACAGATACACACACACACACATAGACACACAGAGAGACACATAGACAGATACAGATACACACACAGACACACACAGACACACACATACACACACACATAGATATACACACACAGATACACAGACACACACAGTAACACATATACACAGACACCCAGAGACACATATACACACAGTGAGACACACAAATACACAGACATATACACACATAGAGACACACAGACACACACAGAGATACACAGAAACTCAGATACACACATACATATATAGACACAGAGATACATAGACACACAGAGAGACACAGACATACACAGACACACACAGAGATACACAGAAACTCAGATACATACACACATAGACACAAAGATACATAGACACACAGAGAAACACATATAGAGACAGAGACACAAAGAGAGAGACAGACACACACAGAGAACAGAGAGAAAGACAGAGAGAGAGAAACACAGGCACATATACAGAAAGACAGAGATGCACGCACGCGCGCGCGCGCACACACACACACACACACACACACACACACACACACACACACACACACACCTCTATCTGGCCTGAGCCCATAGAAACCCTTTTGATCCTCAGATTCCTCTTTTGTGTTCAAAATACCATTTCTCACAGGACTGCTGTGAGGCTTCATCAGGCAGGCAAATGTTAAGGGCTCTAGGCTGGACATGGTCCTCCTGGACTTTCCAGGGGATTCCCAAGGGCTGGTTAAGAATTCACATCCTCTCCCATCAGCCAGTGAGGAACTGAACCATGTCCAGTTGCCAGGCTACACTGGAGAAATCAATTCCACCCCCACCCTGTCTGACATCTGCTGGTGAGAGGATGGGAGTTGACTTGGGAAGAGTTTCTGCTGGTGAGTCCTTGGGTGGTCCTGAGAAGATCACATCCCTCTCAGAGCCAGAGTTTCCTCAGTGGACAATGGAGGGTCCAGATGCTCCTGGAGGAGGACTAAGAGGATTCCCCTGAGATAACCCATTGGAAAGGTGAAAACCAAGTCTAGGTTATGACAAGTCTTAAGCAACTGGCAGCTCTGTGACCTTGAGACTTGTGAGGCCAGGATAGGCCTTGCTAGGATACCTCACCAAGGGGGACAGGCTCATCTGGGGAGAAAAGGGTTGCCAATATAGGAAGAACATCATGGGATTTAGAGTCATTAACTCCTTTGCTAAATATGTGTACCAATTATAAGGATGCCAGACACTTGGCAGTCATGTATACCCTTCTCCTTCCCTGTCCATGGCAGACATAAATAATCAACTACAGAACTTCCAGTGAAACCTAGAAGCAGCCTCAGAATCCTCCTCAATGTACACAGTGCAGGTGGATGCCACCGGTCAGCACAAGTGATCATAGACCTGACATTCATTTGTCATCTGTGATCTGAAATGTTAGTGGATGGCCTGGAAGAAGACATAGGTTCTCAAGCCTGAGGATTTCGCTCTGAGTCTTGCCTTAAAACCCATGGTGGGATGGGAGCGTGGCTCAGCACTTGCTTGGCATGTGTGAGGAAGCCCTGTGTTTTCATCCCCAGCATGGCCAAAGCAGACACAAGCCACACCTCTAAGGCCCTTGTGAGAATGAGTAGATATTGAATGAGTGGCAAACACATTCCCTGAAAATCCCCTCAAGGAAAAGTCAGAGTCTTGGGAACCTTCAAGACCAGCCTAGTGGGCAGTTCCCTGTGAGCAGGTGCCCTGATACATTTTCTATGGCTGTAATATCATACCCTGAGGCAGAACAATTTATGAAGAAAAGAGGTTTATTCAGCTCCTCAGGGCTGGGACTGAGATTTCACGATATTGGGAGTGTTGGCTAGTGAAAGACAGAGAAAAATATGGCAGACAGGTGGACCAGTATGTGCCAAGAAGTGAATTTTTCCTGCAGGGCATGAAGTCAGAGGGAACGAAAGGGGGGCCTCTCCTGAGATCCCCCTAGCTGCTGGGTGGGGGTAGTGTAAGAGGGCAGCCTGGATGGCCCTGGGACCATAGACTAGCAGACACAGGCTCTGGGGGTTGCTTAGGCATTCACTTCCTCAGGCTCTAGCCTTTGGGCCCTATACCCTGGAACTTCATTTGCCCTTCCACTCCAGCCCTGTCTTGTTATTGTAGGACAGACTCCATGACTGATTCCCTGCCGGCTGAGGGAGGAAGGGGAGAGAGGAGTGCAGCCAACATAGGCCTTCCTGCCTCTCACCCCACACACATATCCAGGTCCCCCCACATTCCCCACCACACCCCATCCCAGGAGATTACTTTTCTCACAACGCCTACTCCTCCTTGGAGGACCAAGACCTCTGGGAAACCTGGCCTAGTGGCCCAGGTCTATCCCTCTTGGCTCTGATGCTCAGGGCTTCTCTCTCGCTCCCTCAGGAGTTCACCTACCGTGGAAGGAGGCAATGTCACAGAGTTGGGCTGTGGACATAGTTGGAGTCTAGAGGAGGGAACCCACCCACACCTCCTAGTGGTCAAGTCAGAAGGTTTCTCAGAGAACAGAACACTTACACTGGGGTTTGGAGGGGAAATAGAAGACAAGAGGAGAAAGAGGAGAAGACATTTGAAGACAAGGAGACAGAGTGCACAGATGGTTGTTGCAGGTCAGTTCTATAAGGTCAGAAAGGGGCTCCATGTCTATAAATGTTTGCTGAATGAGTGTTTGACAGGGAAGGCAGAGCTCCGGTATGGCTGCATGGGTGAGTAAGTGGGTAGACATATGGGTAGATGGGTAAGCATGTGGACACACAGACAGCCAGATGGGTGGAAGGATGGTTGAGTGGGTAGGTTGGTGGATAAATGAATAGTGGGTAGATAAGTAGGTGTGTAGGAAGGTGGTTGGGTAAGAGTGCATTAGGCAGTCAATTGTCAGAGGTCTATTAGGAAAGTAGGGGGTTTCGGTCCCAACAAGTTTACCATCCTGGAAGTCTGGAAGAAGTTCATCATCCTAGAGTGCCATGGTCACCCAGGCAGCCAAGCAGGGAAGGACAGAGCTGATGACCTTGAGCCAAGAGGTCTATAGAACACCTGTGTCTACTGCCTCAGCTCTCTTCAGCAGCCCCTGCTTCCCGGTTTTGTCATTCCTCAGCCAGGGTGGCCTCTGAACCCAGCAGGAAGTCAAGGGTCCAGCATTTCTCAGAGGCTGCATCATGCTCCTCACTCAGAGCTCTGTGTGTGTGCATGTGTATGTATATGCATGCGTATGCAGTGGAAGATCAGTTTGTCTGATTGTGGGGAGAGGAGTCGGGAAGACCCAGGACAGAACTCACAGCATTCAAGGACCAAAAGGAAGGGGCACAAGAAACTGTGACCCTATGACCCTATGACCCAGTGCTGAGACTTGACTGACTCCAAAGATATGGTGGGTAGCCACAGCTACCAACCTCCAAAGAGCTAGGAAGCAAGCATAAGTCTCAGGGCGGGGGTCACTGACTACCCAGCATGTTCCCTAGGACAGACACAGAGAGAATGTAAACCCAGGCCACACTGACAAACTACTCCTCATCCATCATGCTGGCAAAGGTTCCAAATCCTGGCATTGGGTACCGTCACACTGCATGGGTGGCTGCAGTAGGCCCTTGTGAAAGGCTTGGCCTCCAGCTGGGTACTGTTATATGAGGTAGGGCCTTTAGGAAATGTGGTGGTTTGAATGAGAATGAACTCCACAGGCTCATGTATTTGAACGGCTGGTCCCTACTTGGTGGGACTGTTTTGGGAAGGATTAGGAGGTGTGGCCTTGTTGGAGGAGCCACTGTGGGCAAGGGGTAGACTTTGAGATTTCAAATACTCACTCATGCCAGCCCCAACCCTCTGCCTCCAACTTGTGAATCAGGATGTAAGCGCTCAGCTTCTGCTCAAGCATCATGCCAGCCAGCCTGCCTATCACCACACTCCCTTCATGGACTCACCTGAAAGTGTAAGAAAGGCTACACATTAAAAACTCTTTTATAAAATACTTTGGTCATGGTGTCTCTTCACAGCAATAGAACAGTAACTGAGACAGGGGTGAGGATCTAGGAGGTTTGAGGTCACAGAAGGCATATCCTGAAAGGGGATGCACCCTCCTCTCCCTCTCCCCCTCCCGCTTCCCTCCCTCTTTGACTGCTCTCAGGAGAGGAACAGCTTGCCTTTGTGTATGAAACCCTCTGCCACTGGACTCTTCTTCACCACAAGCCCAAAAGGTCACCAGGCCAGACGACTGTGGGCTGGAATTCTAAAACCATGAGCCAAGTAAACCTGTCTTTCAAACAGTAGCAGAAGTCTGACCAAAGTCCTGGGAATGCCTCACAAAATGAACCATCCAGCAATATAGCATGCACAGTTCCCCACAGTGCAGGTCTTTCGCTTCTAGGTCATCTTCTAATGAGGTAATTCTGCAAATATAAAGAAGTTTAATGCACAGTTGACTTCCTGAGTTTACAATAGCGACATGTTGGAAATACTTAAATAACCATCTGCTAGTACTTTTCTAATGGTTGTGGCCAAACACACTTAAGATGCCACTTATGGGAGGAAAGACTTATTTTGGCTCATGATTTCCCAGGACATGGCCCATCTCAGAGGGGAAGGCTGGTGGCCAAAGGCAGGAGCACGAAGCTCGTTCCTCTTACCTGGTACCGAGTGGAGAGAGGTGTGTGAGTCAGAGCCCAGCTTGATCTCTACTTTTCACACTTACATTCCAGGCAGGCCCTCAGCCTGATGCAAGGAAGGGCTTTCCCCATCACTTAATCTTCTCCAAAACTCCCTCAAAGACACACCCAGAGGTTTGCCTTCAGTGAGTCTCATTCCCATCAAGTTGACAAGAAAGATTAACCATGACACCACTGAGAGGCGCTGCACAGGAGACCTTACATAGATCTCCAGAAAAACAAGAGGATCTCTGTAGTGAGTGAGTTCTAGTGCCTATTATTAGGTAAAAAATAAAATATAAGTGTATGCCGCCTTTCACTTAAGAATGCAGAAAAGGGGGGTTGGGGATTTAGCTCAGTGGTAGAGCGCTTGCCTAGGAAGCACAAGGCCCTGGGTTCGGTCCCCAGCTCCAAAAAAAAGAACCAAAAAAAGAATGCAGAAAAGGAGACTGAAGAGGACTCAGCAGTCAAGAGCACTTGCTGCTCTTCTAGAAGCCCCAAGCTCAATTCCTACACCCACATCAGGCTGCTCACAAGCACCTTTCACTCCACACTCCAGCTCCAGGAGATCTAACACCCCCTTTTGGCCTCTGTTGACAGGCACTGCATTCATCATTCATGTGAGACACACACACACACACACACACACACACACACACACACACAAATAAAAATAAAGAAAGAAAAGAAAACACACATTTTAACCTAATTATACAAAAGAAAGGAAGGATTAGCCAGGAACGTTTTGAGAAGGGAGGATCTGCAGATGAGGATCTCTGGGAATATATTTATATGACCTTGAGTTTTAACCATGTAAGCATTTCACATGGCCCAGAAAACTAGAAGAGGAGACAAAAGCATAAACCTTGAGCTCTAAACAAAGAGTCAGAGATAAGTTCATCTCCACATCAAACTGATAATGAGTTGAGCATAAGGCAGGTACACCTGAAATACCCATACCCAGGAGGTGGAGGCAGGAGGATTGAGAGTTCAAGATCAGTTCAAGCTATGTAGCAGAATTCTGTCTCCAAAACCAGAACAATAATAACAAGACAGTATCAATTACACTTCAGGAAGGGCTCTCAGTCTCTTTCCAGTCTGTCTCCCCTCCTTTGGATCCCCTAGGATCGTCCTCCAGAGCCCTGGGTTCTGCATCCACTCTTGGGTTCTGATAAAGCGACATCCCAGGACTTCAGTTTAGGAAGGAGCCTGAGAAGCTACCTGCTGCTCACAAGAGTGAATGGCCACCAGAGCACTCTGCATGAGTGCACTATTTCCCAACAGGGTTAGACCACAAGGCTTAGGACTGGAAACCATGGAGACTCTTTTGTTTTTGGAGACAGGGATTAAGCATGTATTCTGAGCTGGCCTCAGACTCACTGTATAGTTTATGCTGATCTCTTCATGATCCTTCTGGCTTAACTCCTTTATTGCTGGGGCTATAGACACACACACACACAGGCAACCTCAGATGGACAATGTGTTTGTAATAAATACAGATGACCCTTGGTTATACAGTCTGAGAAACACTGGCCCAGGGAGGCACAGAGACCTGCTCAGAGTCACGGACAAAGAGCTATCTCTGGGTTCAAGCTAATTTACTCATTCATTCATTGACAGATTCCTTCATTCATTGACAGATTCCTTCTTTCCTTCCTTCATTGCCTCTGTCATGAGTGTGATGATTCAGAATCCTGGAGAGATCTGAGCTATAACAGAGAGGCACTACCGTGTCTGGGTCTGGGGAGAGGACCTGGCCCCCTATCTATTCTGGATGTCTGACTGTTGAGAGGAAAGAAAGGGTGGCCCACATGCAGGAAGCCACAGGGTCTAGAACAGAAGCCCAACAGGAAAATCAAGTGGTCAGTATCCTAAGCATAGTGACAGGAGCCCTATGGGTGAGGTCAAAAGTGCTTTGATGGGAGAGAGCAATCTCTGAATGAATCCAAGACTGGGATATGTCCGGGGTACTTTGATGGCATGAGCAGACTTGGGTGGGGCCAATCTCCAGGTAGTATTAGGTGGGATGTGTGTGCCCAGTGCCGCTCCAGCTCAGCAGCTTCCTGCAGACGGGAACTCAGCTTCCCACGGTTCCTAAGGATGGGCTCTTGAAAACAGTTTGGCTGGGTGCTTCTGGCCACAAGCTGCTCTCATGAGGTTGCAGTTAAGATGTTGGCGGGCTGTGCTGCCTGCAGGGTTGACAGCTGACAGATCCCCTGCCAGCATGGCTCTCCTCCACAGCTGACGAGTGGCTGCTAGCTAGGCGGGAGGCCTCAGTTTCTCCACATAGAGCTGGGACTACTGGACTACTTTACAATGTGACACTAACCTCCTACCCCAAGAGGAGGTGGCTGGAAGTTGGAAAGGCAAGGGCAGGACCTCTGGAGTCACAGAATGTCTGAAGTGTTCTATTTGGCTGGCTTTAGTCAGTGAGAGGGGACTGCCAGGTCCTCTTCTTAGACCAAGCATACTGACACCTCTGTGTAGCTCAGATCTTGTCCCAGCCCCAGATTGTCACCCTATGAGGACAGGGAAGACAGGAGGCCATCTTACTTACTGGCTTCCACAAAGAAAATACAAATTATTCCTGGCACAGAACAGTCCCTGGCAGAGTTACAAGGCCACCATCATTGCATCTAACAATTACGGATGGGATGATGCTTTCCTGAAGCAGATCTGGGAGGCCTGAACTTCTGTAGTTTTCTTCTCTGTATCTTCAACATCCACCCCACCCCTATACACAACACACACACACACACACACACACGCTTTTTAAAGTATCAAATGACCCAAAGCAGTAGTCACTGAGTTTGGAAAGATGTCTTCTTGTGTACTCAAACTACCACTGTTTACTGAATTCCATCTGTAGGACAGGCAGACTTTTTGGCTCAGGAAATGGAGAGATGAAGACAGCAACACTTGGCCACCCTTGCATGCTGGGTCAGCTTGCCAGGGCCACCAAACAAAACATCAAGAATACTTCCTCCAACAGGTCTACACTCTGTGGAACTGAGGGATAAGGCTTCGGCGTGTGAATTTTGGGAGAGCAACACAGTTCTACATGTAAAACTGGCCTTCCTGGAAGCTGGGGGGGGGGGGGAGGCAATGTGGGTCTCCAGGGTGAGAAGGCTGTTCAGGAGGTTCCAACAGCTCTGGACCACTGAGGGAGCTGTGGACCGGAAGTGGACCACTATAGGCCGGAAGTAGACTTTGCAAAGTGGAAGTCGGGTAAGGAGTCCAGCGGGACTCTGAGGAGGTGTGGTTGAAGAATGATTATTAGATGCGGGATCCAGGGGAGGTCTCTCCAGACTATAAGGCAGAAAATCCTATAAGCTGAGAAGACTCAGCTGCCAAGCAGCAAGGGCTGGCCCCAGCCGGAAGCCAAGGCTCCCGGCATTGAGGGATAGGGGACTTGAAGAAACAGGAAGGTGTATGCTGGATGCGGAGATGGCTGACAACCAGGCATGAAGTTGACTCAAGGCACAGAGAAACAGAAGATGGAGGTCACAGCCCACTCTCGGCTCTTGAGCCTCCCTTTTTGTAGCTTCTGGCTCTCCTCTTTCATCCCGTCCCACTTCCCCAGAGCCCCTCCTAGAACAAGTCTGCAGGACTCTCCCTACGCCAGCTGCCCAGCTGCTCAATGGATGCTGTGTTCTCTCCAGCTCCCCCTCCACGTCCTCACTGCCCCATGTCAGGGTCAAGGCCTTCTCCATCATGCCTCTGGGAAGTTCTGCCGGTACCCCTCCGGTCTAGGATACCATTTAAGATTCTTGAGACAGCACATAGCACTTTATTATATCCTTGGGCCCTGTCCCTCCCTGCCCTGGAAAAACCCTTCAGGATACCTAAGGCTCCAAGAACAGGATCTAAAAAACCCAGACTGGATCCCAGAACCCGGTGAATCCAGCTCCCTGAAAACTCACTACATGCAAACACTTCACTAGCCTACATTAACTGCATCAACCCCTGGATTTCACCGTGATGTTTGCATAAGGCACCTCCTGTACTATACCCGTACTCTCCCTGGTGACATAGGCCTGTGGTATCAGAGGATGAAAAAGTCAAATCTAGCCTTGCACAACCTGTGAGACTGTCCTAAAATAAAATAGAAGACTGGGGATGAATTTTATTGGCACAGCTTGTCTACTATGCTTGAAGGCCTGGGTTCCATACATGGTACCACCTAATGTACATTTCTATAGTAAATAAAAATAATTATGGGTTGGGGCTGGGGAGATGGCTCAGCAGTTAAACACTCTGACTGCTCTTCCAGAGGTCCTGAGTTCAATTCCCAGCAACCACATGGTGGCTGACAGAGTCTGTAATGGGATCTGATGCCTTCTTCTGGTGTGTCTGAAGAAAGTGACAGTGTATTCACATAAAATAAATAAATCTTTTTTTTAAAAAAAAAAAAGTAATGACTATGGGTACTGGGGACTGGTAGAATGCTTGCTTAGTATACACAAGGCCCTGCGTTCAATCCCCAGCACTGAATGAACTAAACAGGGTGGCCCATGCCTGTAATCCCAGCACTTGGTGAAGACAGGAGGAACATTCTAGGCTACACAGTAAATCTGAGGCCCACCTGGGCTATATGAGACCCTATTAAAATTGAGTCCAAATGTTTCCCATTTTTGCTGTAGAAGATGCCAGGGCCACTGTGATATATGGGTGCTCCAGTGCGTGGAGACAATAGGACATTATGTCAACCAAACCTTACAGTGTACCTTTCCCCTGCTTGCTCAGTGACTGTCCCCAGGAAGCTCACTTGTGGGGGTGACCAAATGACAACGAAGGCCATGGAAGAAAGAATTTGTTGCCTACAGGGGTGGGGTACGCTCTGCCACTCATGGCCACCTAAGGGAGGCATGAGGTTAATGGGGGCCAGAGCTGTCATTAGGTTCCACAGGGCAGATTAGCTGGGACACAGGGCAGAACAAGCCCCTGTGAGCAGCTAGAAGAAAGAAGTTGCAGGCTCCGGGCTCCAGGACAGTCTCTAGTTGTCTGACCCCAGCCCTGGTACGGTGTCAGGCAGGGAGACACTGGTGTATGAGTTGAGTGAGAGCATCTGGGCACAGGCACCAGGCTGCTTCTCTTGCAAGTGAAAGGCTGACTTCAGCCAGATTGCCTGTTATTCCAGTTCAGGAGTTGTGGCCCCTGCCCAGCCAGCAGAGAGCAAACAAACAATGTCAGTGACTTTTTAATAAGTGTTTGTTGCAGTTTCCCTCTTAACCCAGCTAGCTCCCAAATAATTGAGACTGGACAATTATATTTATTTAACAAGCTTTAAGGGCACAATAACTGAGCAGTATTACTCTATTTTAATCCTCTGAACTAATCTGGCTACCTCCCACCCAAAATCCCTGTGATACTTGCATTTTTTTTTTTTGGTTCTTTTTTTCGGAGCTGAGGATCGAACCCAGGGCCTTGCGCTTCCTAGGTAAGCGCTCTACCACTGAGCTAAATCCCCAGCCCCGATACTTGCATTTTAATACTGATCTGACTCTCTGGGCTCCAGGTGTTTTCTTGTGGTATCTCCTGGACTCTGTCCCATGGCAAATACTTTCTCTGTCTTCCTACTCCTCTGAGAGGAAGTCCAACCCCAGTCTCTCCCCTGCTCAGTCATTGGCTGATCAGCTTCTTTATTGACCAATCGGGGAATAATTGGGGAGCAATGTTTACACAACATTGAACAGAAGATTCTCAGAATAAGTATTACAACCAGATATGGGGGGGAGGGCAGACACAGAAATCAGCATCTGAATAATACAAGAATAATCTTTACACAGTGTTCAATAAAATTATGGCTACAAAACAAACAAAAACCATGCACCACACGGCCCCTCCCTTGAAGGCCCTTGTGCCCAACTTGTGAATCCTCTTATTTTCTCTACAGTAAGACCGTGTAGAGATGTAAACATCCAACCAGAATGTTATTTTCTGTTGCTTTGTCTGTCCTCGGGCTTTCTATTAAGGGGATCTGCTGAGGTCACCCCTCTGTGGTTTGCATTCTGTTCCTGCTCTGCTGCCCACAGGGACACAGGCATCAGGGCCCACTTGTGTTTGGGGACTGAGGGGGAAGGGATAAGGCTCAGTTAATAATGTGCTTACCTGCATAAGCTTGAGCACCTTAGATGGAATCTCCAGAACCCTGTAAGAGCTGGGCATGGTGGCATATGCTTGCAATTCCAGTGCTGGGAAAACAAAGGCAGGTGGATCCCTGGCACTTACCACTAGGTTGCCAGCCTTGCGGAATCAGAAAGCTTTAGGTCAGACAGAGTCCCTGTCTGAAAAAAATAAAGTGAATAGTGTCTGAGGAGGATTGATTGTCCTCTGGCTTCTAAACACACATATGTACCAGCCTACACAGGAACACACACACACACACACACACACACACACACACACACACACACACACACACAGCAGAAGTGGTGCTAAGCATCTATAATTCCAGCACTAAGGCAGGAAGAGTGTGAGTTTGAGGCTATCCTAGGCTACATAAGGATTATATTGCAAATGCTAAGGGTCAGACTATAGGTTTCTCTAGTAAAATATGCTTCTTCGCCTGGAGGCTAGTGTATGACTGTTAGTGCAGCTGTATTTGCCCATGCGATAAATGCATAAGCAGACACTGTCATGTCTACACAACAGATCTTAGTCAGCAATTCAAACAGCTCTCCTGAGAGATAGAACCTGTCTTAGTCGGGGTTTCTATTCCTGCACAAACATCATGACCAAGAAGCAAGTTGGGGAGGAAAGGGTTTATTCAACTTACACTTTCACATTGCTGTTCATCACCAAAGGAGCTCACACAGGGTAGGAAGCAGGAGCTGATGTAGAGGCCATGGAGGGATGTTACTGGCTTGCTTCCCCTGGCTTGCTCAGCTTGCTCTCTTATAGAACCCTAGACTATCAGCCCAGGGACGGCACCACCCACAATGGGCTGGTTTTCCCCCCTTTGATCACTAGTTGAGAAAATACCTTAGAGTTAGATCTCATGGGGGCATTTTCTCAAAGGAGGCTCCTTCCTCTGTGATAACTCTAGCTTGTGTCAAGTTGACACACAAAACCAGCCAGTACAGAACCACACAGGGAGGCTCCAATCTGTGACATTAAATGGTAGAAACCAGACCCAAAGGGCACAAGCTCTATGGCACACTTATACGACATTCTGCAAAGCACAGACTTGTGTAGGAAGACAACACATGGGCAGGGTCTGGGGTAGAGGAAGTAGAGCGCTCTAGAGAGGCACAAGGGGTTGTGTGTAGGATGAAGAAGGTTCTACTCTGTGTCTGACTGGAGCCTTGGCAGAGCCCACAGATACAGAACATAGGATGCTGTATACAGTACATCTGCAATTAAAATAAGCCAATGACGTGTAGCCAAGCCTGGAGGAGGAGCATAACAGAGTCTGAGGCAGGAGGATTGCAAGCTCAAGGTCAGCCGGGGCAACTTGGTGAGATGAGATGAGATGATGTCTCATATATATACATATATGTGTATATATGTATATTTATACATGTACACACATATATATGATGTATATGTACACATACACACACACACACGGAGGAGGTCGGGATGTAGCTTAATGATAGACTGTATGACTAGAGTGTGTAAAGGTCTGGGTTCAATCCCCAGCATGGAAAAATAATAACAAAAACCCAAACCAAAAAGATGTGGAACATCAAGAAAAATGTGCCACGTAGGAGCAGTTCTTAACATGGAGCACTTTCAAGGCACCATCAAGGAGTGTCTGCGGCACAACCCCGTGAGAGGCATATGTGTGAACACAAAGGCTCGGCCACAGACGCACACCTGGAAAACAGTCTGCAAGACACACACTGAGAAGGTGCCCAGCAGCCTCTGTGGACAAACAGGGCCACTGTCCGTTTTCTTTTCTCCAGAACTTTCTAGAGTGCTCCACTTCCTCTACCGCAGACCTGCCCATGTGTTGTCTTCCTACAAGTCTGTGCTTTGCAGAATGTCACATACATGTACCATAGAGTTTATGCCCTTTGGGTCCAGCTTCTACCATTTAATGTCACAGGCTGGAGCTTCCCTGTGGCGTTCTCTCAGGAGCGCTGTTTTTCATTGCTGAATAAGATGTATTTTGTGGCCATAACAGTGTTTGCCTATGCATCTATTTTATCTTCTTTGTCCTGTGTTTTCTCACGATGGCCACACTTGGCGCTGGCTTTCAGGACCCACTAGAGTCCAGGACTTACTCATTCCAGCCTCTCCACAGCTGGAAAAACAGCAGCTGCGGATGGACTCCGTGTCCCACCCTGTCAAATATTTAGTTTCCTTCCTGGGTAGATAAGGCCGAAGACTGAAAACTTAGGCACGAATCCAGGCTTAGAAGGCTCCTCAGATGTCCCCAGGCAGCTGGACTCTCTGAACCTGCAGTTTCTGGTCAGTGTCTCATTCTCGTGAGACCTCTTCTTCAGAGGGTCAAGAGTTCAGTGTCTGGTGTCCATCAGATTGACTCCTCAGTAGTCAACTTAGCTGTGAGGCCCTGAGCCTTGTCACCATCTATAATATTGAGACAGATATCGTGCCTGCCTCTTTGGGATGTCTTGTACCTAGTTTGCACATAAGCATATGTACAAGGCCCTTACAACTGTACCTAGCCCCACTTACATGCTCACTAGTGATTCCAGTTCATACTCCGTCATTCAAAACATCAGGAACTTGAAGCATCTAGTCATGGCCTCAGTCAGGAGCGGAGAGAGAATGAGCGTGTGCATGCTAGTCTTTCAGCTCACTTTCTCCTTTTATACACAGTTAAGGACTGAAGCCTAGGGAATGGTACTGCCCACTTTTAAGCTGGGTCTTCCCACATCAATTGATGTAATCAAGACAACCCCTCCACTACACATGCTTCTCAAGCCAACCTGATCTAGACAACCCCTCCCTGAAACTCATTTCTCGGGTGATTCTACTTTGTGTCAGGTTCATCAAACTTGGTATTTTTCATCTATGAAAGCCACTCTCCCTCTCGGTCAGGAGCAGTTCATGAAAACATTTTATAAGTGTTCATGTCCTCTTTCTCTAGCTAGTTTTACGTCAACTTGACATAAGCTAGAGTCATTTAAGAGATGAGACTCTCAACTGAGAAAATGCCTCCATAATATTGGGCTACAGGCAAGACTTGAGGGCATTTTCTTAATGATTGGTGTTAGAGGGCTTATTTCATTGTGGATGGGGCCATCTCTGGGCTTGTGGCTCTGGGTTCTATAAGAAGGTAGCCTAAGCAAGGCATAGGGAACAAGCCAGTAGACAGCATTTCTCCATGGCTTCTGCATCAGCTCCTGCTTCCAGGTTCCTGCCCAGTTTGAGTTCCTGTCCTGACTTCCTTCAGTGATAGAGAGTGGTTCAGGAAATATAAGCCAGGTTGCTGTTGGTTCATTTTAGCAACAGTAACTCTAACCAGGACAGGAAGGAAGCCTCTGCCTTCAGGACAGAAGGCACCTGGGGAAAGACCTCCTCTCCCCCCAGGACACTGTCAGTGGTGGTTCTCATGGAGAGGCTACCTGGATTACTCAGCCATAGCTATGCTTCTGTGCACCACAGACTGATGTTCATGGGTATTGTAGTTCCCAGCTGTCAGGATCAGAGAGAGAGAGACAGAGAGAGAGAGAGAGAGAGAGAGAGAGAGAGAGAGAGAGAGAGAGAGAGAGAGAGAGACTGGCTGACCTGAGCAGAGAGCCCATCAAGAGTGTCTGCTTTGACTGGACCCATGGGAAAGGCAGGCCAACCTTCACTTTAGCCAAGGTATATACCACATTGTACTTTACAAACAGTAAAGTGGTCAAAAAAATTATAGAAGTAGTAAAAATATATCTTATTATTAACTGACATTTAAGGGCAAAGACCCTCACTACAGGGTCCCAAGAGACTAGGTTCTGTCTCAAGATGCCCATCAAGGGGACAAGCAGAGAGATAAAGGCAGGCAGAGAGTTAGAGCACAGAGGGCCTGGCTTCCTCAGTCCTGCCTTAGGGATGAACCTACCTTTAAGGATACTGAGTCCTCAGCCTGCCTTCGGGGGTGCTGAGTCCTCAGCCTGCCTTCAGGGGTACTGAGTGCTCGGTCTGCCTCCAGGGGTACTGAGTCCTCAGCCTGCCTTCAGGGGTACTGAGTCCTCAGCCTGCCTTCAGGGGTACTGAGTGCTCGGTCTGCCTCCAGGGGTACTGAGTCCTCAGCCTGCCTTCAGGGGTACTGAGTCCTCAGCCTGCCTCCAGGGGTACTGAGTCCTCAGCCTGCCTCCAGGGGTACTGAGTCCTCAGCCTGCCTCCAGGGGTACTGAGTCCTCAGCCTGCCTCCAGGGGTACTGAGTGCTCAGCCTGCCTCCAGGGATACTGAGTCCTCAGCCTGCCTCCAGGGGTACTGAGTCCTCAACCTGCCTCCAGGGATACTGAGTCCTCAGCCTGCCTCCAGGGGTACTGAGTCCTTAGCCTGCCTTCAGGGGTACTGAGTCCTCAGCCTGCTTTCAGAGAGAGGTGTGACAATAAAACATAAAAAGGAACGAAAGAAGCAAAAGGAAGTAGGCACAGTCGTGAAGCCCGCCTGAAAATGGTCCAGTTGATCACAGCTCAGGCCCGCTTCTGCAAATCTCTATTCAGTTCCCACTATGATGTCTGTCTATGTATAGATAGCAGCCCCTGTCCCACAATGATGTAACTTGCTCCTATATGAGGGGTAGCCTTAGTTCCTATCGTGGGGTAATCGCTCCACCCAGACATACGTTAGTTACTTTTGTGGAGATATGACCAAAATAGTTGACGTAATAACTGAAAGGGGGAGGGTCTGTTTTGACATGTGGGTTTCAGAGCTCTCTGCCTGTAGTGCTGTCTGCTACAGACTCTAGGCCTGTGTAAGGCGGAGCATGGTAACAGTAGCATATGAAACAAGTGTACTTCAGGAAACAGAGGAAGAAGGAAGGACCAGGGACAGGGATGCCGTCCAATGGCCCAGCCTCAGGATCTGTTTCCTTTGGGTTCCCACTGCCTCAAGTTTCTACTGCCTCCCAAAACTGATGGGAATTAAGTGCTCAATAAGCACCTTCCGGGGCACTTTAGGTTCGAGCTGTTATAGGGAATGGTACATGGTATGATCTGCTGCAAGGCCCTGCTGTGCTTGGAGACCCTGGGCTCTGCTCACTTATACACTTATAAAATGTTAAGGGTTTCTGTACGAGCTGGCAGTAGGCAGTGTGTTGATGATAATGTCCCTTGCAAATGTTGAAAACACCTTCATTCTTCAATTTGGGGCCAAGTGAGCTAGGATCAGACCAGACTTAAAGTAACAAAGGAGAGAGGTGCACTATGGTGGCCGAGACACAGAGCTTTGGCTGTCTTTACCTCCCAGGCATCTGCGGGCCCCGAGTGAAGATTCTGTGTCTCCACTCGGCAACCTCTAAGAGTTCTGGTGGTCCACCATAGCAGCCCTGGACTCTGGGTTGAGCACATACTGGTGGGGATGGGCACTTTGAGTTCTTTAACAGAGCACATATACCCTGTCCTTATGTCCTGTCTTCAGGCTCACCCCTCTCCACCTCTGCCAGTGCTCTGTCATCCTGGATTTTCTCTCCCCTGGGAGTCTGGAACTGTGACATCAGTAATGGAGCTTTTTCGTTTGTTTTGTTTTTGTTGTTTTGTTTGTTTGGTTTTTTTTTTTTTTTTTCGGAGCTGGGGACCGAACCCAGGACCTTGCGCTTGCTAGGCAAGCGCTCTACCACTGAGCCAAATCCCCAACCCCTCTTTTTTTTTTTAAACTCTGGGTGGTGTCACAGGCCTAGGGCTCCCTCCCCCTCTTCTGCTTCTCCTAAACTCACGTCACCCTCACCCTTCCCACTCCCTCCACACTAGGTTAGTCAGAAATCACAAGGCTTGCAGGACACTGGCTGGGGCTGTACCCAGGTCACGAACGAGCAGCAGCTGCTGAGGAATTGAAGACAGGACTTATCTATTATCAGTGGGGAGGGGTGTGTGGGTTTCCAGTCTTTATCTCCAAACTGTTTCACAATAATTTAGACTCTCTACTCCCACCTTCCTCTCCTGTTACATCAGTGGCTAAACTCCATCCAGGCTCCTCAGACATGCCCCTGGGCTCCTTGATTCAGAGATCTATAACTGGGGATTGAAAGAATGCAAATACGCTAAATTTGCAGTGTCCCCTCCCCCAAATCTAATTAGCATCCAGAAGGACCCTCATACTTAAAATCCATGGTGGAGTCACCTACCTTCGAGGAGAAGACCAGATGAACGTGTGGCCTCATCCACAATGCCTTCTTCTTGTGGTCTCACACTATAACCCCTAAGGACCACATCCTCTGTCGCTCTGTTTAACATTCCCTCCTCCTCCCTGCTAGGGCTGCCTCCACAAGGCAGGTTCCAGAAGCCTTCCTGTGGGCTGGACACACAGGTCCCACCCGGGCTATGGTAGCACTTTGCTCACAGGCCCCAGGTCCTTCTTGTTCCCTTCCTCAGCCCATCCACCATCCTGCATGTAGCCCTTAGGAAAGTCACACTCTTGTCTCTTCTGGGTTTTTCAAGAGCACCTGTCCTGTTGGCAGGCCCCAGACCTGGCCATTGGTTGGTGCCAGCCTCCTAGGCACAGGTTTCAGGGAAACAGGAGAGTTGACATCTTAGCGTCCTGGACCCAGGAACCTCACCAATCTGCTTTCTGCTGGCTGAATGCCAAGGGCCTGAGGTACAGCTTCTCAGCCAGAAGACCCACCTCCCCTTTCCCCTCAGGAGGTCACAGGTCAGCAGTAAGTAACCTTAGGAGGATTGGCCCCGGACCCCCCACAAACAGCACACTGTACAAAAGAGACAAGAGACAAACACTGTTCAAGGCAAGGTCAAGGTTGGAGAGTAAAGAGCCCTTGGGGCTGGAGAGATGGCTCAGTGGTTAAGAGCACTGACTGCACTTCTAGAGGTCCTGAGTTCAAATCCCAGCAACCACATGGTGGCCCACAACCATCTGTAATGGGATTCAATGCCCTTTTCTGGTGTGTCTGAAAACAGTGATAGTGTACTCACATACAATAAATAAATAAAATCTTTAAAAAAAATAGGGGCTGGGGATTTAGCTCAGTGGTAGAGCGCTTACCTAGGAAGCGCAACGCCCTGGGTTCGGTCCCCAGCTCTGAAAAAAAGAACCAAAAAAAAAAATAATAATAAAATAAAATAAAAAATAAAAAGAGCCCTGAGGGGGAGCTACAGCAGGGTACACCCACAGTCCACCACACATCCACATGCATTTAGCATGGGACCAGTTTAAGTTTTACAGAACTTTCTGGATTTTTTTTTCCCCAAATATTTGACCCATGCTTGATTGAATTTCCAAGCTCTGTTCCCCACAACTGTAGGCATGGATAGACACGGAGATGGGGAAGGAAGGAAAAAGCAAGCCCATGGGCACACACACACCCCCATGTCCCCACCCAGCTCCTGTGCACACTGCCTCCTGATGCCCCATGAGGCCAGAGTCTCTGTCCCACTTAAGAGGAAAGGAGCCACAGGCTAGCTGATGTGATAGCCTTTCCTGAAACCAGTGAGTGGGTGGACCTGGCCTTTGCCTAACCAGACAGAACAGTGACTGCACTGTGACCCAGGCTTGGCGCTTCAGAGATTTTTGGACAAAGGGAGTTCAGGAAGAGGAGACCTCCTACAGGGACTGGTACTGTACTCAGGCATGAGATGTGATTCTGGCTCCCCAGGCTCTGCTCCCATCCCCACCAGGGTGGATAATGACTCCTCCCCCTCTGTTCACAGCCAGGTGCTCTGGGAAGCTTGAGATTTGTCCTAGGAGGTCACCCTGCCAGCCAAATCAGCATCAACTTGGAGGTATCAAGGAAACCTGGGGTGCCAGGTGGCCCTCGGCTGACTCCAGAATATGTGCCTGGTCTCTGTCCTGAGTGTGACAACAGTAGGTGCCACATGGTACTCAGATGCTTCCCGGAGCCCCCACTCTGCTTTCTTGAGACCATATACCCATTAATCTGGACAAGAAAGGCACACGGACACCTGCGTGCTGGTGCCCCTTCTGCCAGCCCTCCTCAAGCCTCCTCAACACACCTGAACCACAGACCACACCGACATCCCCAGCAAGCGACAACTTAATGCCACAGACCAATGCACTGAGAAAGCAGCCTCACTACCAGGCCCCTTGTGGGAATGCACACCCTAACTCCAACCCCGCGAAAACTTCAAACCATCCCGAACTGGCATTCTTCAGATAGTAGCTGGCTTGTTCTTCAGAAATGTCGAGGTCATGAAATGCAAGGGAACACAGAGAAACTGTTTCAGCTCACAGGAGGCTCGAGGGACACAAATGACGTAAGTGGCAGAGCCTGCCTGGATCCTGAATCCTGGCAGGACCCTATGGAGACCACACATGAGACCTGAAAGGGGTCTGTAAGCCGCTGGTTCCGAACTGATGATGGTGTTGTGGTTATGTGGATAGTGCCCTTGTTTCTAGGAAACACATGCTGTATCTATGCTCAAATGCTTCCAAGAAGACGCCTAATATATACATCTATACACATAGATTTCTATGTGCACGAGACAAACGTCCTGAAATGTTAACAACCGAATCGTGATCTGAAACTCCCGCCACCCCTAGAAGGGTATAAAAGGTCAGACCTCTCTTTTGCTCTGAGAGTTGGTCTTAGACTCCCCAAAGACTAGTGTTCAGAAGTCTGTCTGAAGGGATACTCTGAAGGCACCACCCCCACTCTCCGTTTTTTTTAAGCAGGGCCTCACTCTGTCACCCTGACTAGTCTGGAACTCACAGATAGATACCTTCCGGCCTCGCCTCCTGAGTTAGCTTTTGTTCTCACTCTTAATAAAGCTCTTCTCTGGGCTTGAAAACAGTGGTTCTCAAGTTGTGGGTCGAGACCTTTCTGGCGTAGAACGACCCTTTCACAGGGGTCACATATCAGACATCCTGCATATCAGATATTTACATTATGATTCATAACAGTAGCAAAATTAGAATTTTGAAGTAGCCATGGGATAACTTTATGTTTGGGGGTCACCATAACTGTATTAAAGGGTTGCAGCATTTGGAAGGTTAAAACCACTAGGTTAGAGGGAAGCCCCTCCTTCCCTGTAAACCTCTATCGTGTTCAGATCTCCATATGCTGTATTGCTTCTGTCTAAGGTAATGTCGAGTTCCCCCTCCCTCCTTCAGGCCCCTTTGCAGCCCTGGCCTCTCACTGTAACAACCCTCATTGCAGGGAAGTCCATCAGCTTCCTTTGTGGACCCTGAAGCTCTTCTTCTTAAAAAAACAAACAAAACAAAACAACTTCCTAGTTCTAAGTTCAGAGCATAAATGACCAAAAGCTATAATATATGTCTGCCACAATTGAGCATTTATTTTTGTTGATGTTTTTTATTTGCAGTGTTTTGCTGCATAGCCCTGGCTGTCCTGGAGCTTGCTCTGTAGACCAGGCTGACCTCAAACGTTCAGAGCTAATGAAAGGCTAAGGATGGTGTTTTAGGAAGAAAGGAGAAATCTGAGGTTCAGCAAAGTTCAGTAGGTCTAAAACTCAGAACAATGACTGCCAGGCTTCACGGCCATTCCTAACTGCTGTGGCTGTGGCCTGCTGACCTAGGGAGTTGCTAAGGGGAAGGCTGCATGCACTCGCACTCGCACTCGGGATAAACCCGGATACCAGAGGTCCCGCATCTCTGCAGTAGGGTCCTGGCGAGCTGTCACAGTGGGAGTCTGGGCCTCCCCCGACAGAGCAGACCAAAGCTGAATCACAACAAAGCTAGAAGCTGCGTGTGCAAATCTACTCATATCTGATGGCTCGTTTTACTGTCTGCACACCTCCAGGACAGATACTGTCTCATCCATAAATGAGGAAACATGGCATCAGAAATGGGGGGCTGGAGCTTAGGCAGACTCTTGCCAGGAGCAGGGCACGAGACGGGAGCCGGAACCCAGGTCCATGTGGCTCTCATCCTAGTTTACCTCAACAGAGTAAGGACCGAGAGCAGGACAGTGCACAGAATCAGCCTCTGGGCCAGCCCACTCTCGATGTCCCCCCAGGAAGTCCTACTGTGACCACAGGCTCTGGTCACCACTTAAGCCATACGGAGTCAAGACAGCAAAATAGTGTGGGTGAGGTTGAGTGAACATTCTGAGCAGAATGACAGTCCAGTCCAGACAGGGCTTTGTGGTTAAAAAGAAAAAAAAAAAAAAAAAGAATGTATTCTACCTCATGCAGAGGGTCGGGGTTCAGTTCCCAGTACCCACCTCAGACATCTTACGACTGTCTATAACTCCGGCTCAGGGAGATCTGACACCCTCTTCTGGCCTCTGAAGTCACTTTGCACTCGCGTGTGCACACACAAACACACACTCACACAGATACATGGGCATATACATACTTAAAAACATATGTGAAAAAGGCCAGAAGTCCACAGGAACCAGAGAAATCACACCAGGGTCTAAGCATAATGTCAAGATTTCCTATGCCAGGAACATCTGATCTATGTTTGTTCCCGAGCCGTTCTATGCTTTACTTTATTTTTTTTAATGTATTTATTTTCACTTTATATGCATGGGGGTTTTGCCTGACAGTATGTCTGAATGGGAAAGTGTCTAAGATTATTTTCTGAAAACAGCATTTTATGACAGGTCATGGATCCCAGCTGCCTCAGAGTGCAGAAGAAAGGTACCAAGGGAGGTGCAAAAGGCAAAAACCCAGGGACAAGTCTTCCTGGTGTCTCCCCCTCACCTCCTCCTGAAAGGCAGTGACCATGATCCGACTCAAAATCATTGCATAGGAGAAGAAATTGGCCCTCCCCTGCCTTGGAAAGAATCCCTGAGAAACATCTGGCAAGTCCTGTGTACACGCTCTGTGTTTGTTCCAGTACTGGGAAGGCAATGTCTCCTTGCTAGGGCAGACAGCAGGAGGATCCTCTTAGAAACAGTGATGAGGGGGAAAAAAAGAAAGGGAGGAGAGGGGAGGGGAGAGAAGACCTCAGAAGGATTCCACAAAATCCAGGGATGGGGGTGTCTGGGGGTGTCGTAGGAGAAACCTTGAGCCTCTGAAGTCCAGCCCCTTCTTTTCACCTTGGAGACGGAGCCACTCCCATTTGGGGCGGGACTGCAAAACTTCAAGGTCTTGCATGCAAAACTGAACTAGGTTGCAGGGTTCCCACCTTGCCCCTCCAGTCTAGCGCCTCCTGCTGGTGTTAGAAGTATCTTTTCTCTGAGAGTAGCTTGCTGTCCCCTCAGAAGCCTCTCAAGTCCTCATCCCTAAGAAAGGGTGAAATAATGTGAGAACAGATACCTGGTTAAGAAAACTCGGCTAAAGAAACGATGGACTATTGAATGCTGGGCAAGAACGTTCGCTGCTTATTATTCAGAAAGAGAGAACTTTACAGGGCTACCCAGTACGATCCTGTTTCTAAGAGGAAAACAAACAGGCAGAACCAACTATGTGTGCTTGCCGAGGAGGGGGGCAGCGGGGAATGGGACAGGGGAAAATTAAAATATGTTTGGTCTTGTTTCATGGAGAAGAGTCCGTGGAACTGATTCTCGTATTTATTTCTGAAGTCCCGTTAATGTTGCCATCTGGACTTCTTTCTCTCAAGGCATACTATGCCTGCTTTCTCTCCTATAAGGCCACCCTGTCCTCACAATAAGCTCAGGACAAAGGTGATAGCCCCCCCCCTCCACGACCCTTCCCCCACTGTATAGGAGAGGAAACCGAGGTTCAGAAAAACAGAGGCTGAAACCAGCCTTTAAAGGAGTAAAGAGATACCAAAAAAAAAAAAAAAAGACAAGACTCCAAAATTAGAGCATTAAAAAAATACCCCGAGGCCTGGAGTAGTGGGGGGTGGCACTCCAAAGGTCCTGGGGTTTTTTTGTTTTTTGTTTTTTTGGGTTTTTTTGTTTTTTTGTTTTTTTTTTTTTTTTTTTGGAAAAAAAAAACCATTTTACTAAGAAAAATACCAAAGAAATAAAAAAAATAGATACAGTGAATCTCCATGTGATCATCACCCAGCTTGGGAGAAAACCTTAAATGAGGTGAGGAGGACTCAGGAAAAGGATGGAAGGCTAAGGAAGAGGAATCAGTCCCAGAGCCACAGGTCTCAACAGGCTTCCGCGTGCTTGCATGTATGTGCGCGTGCACGTTCACAGCACATGCGCACACGCCCGTGCTCGCACAGACCTCTAGGCTCCACTGGGGCAGCCCCTGGACTGGTCCCCAACGTTGATGGGGAACCGCAGCTGCCCTCCCCCTCCCGCCCCCACGGTTGCCTTCCTCCTTCCTCTTTCTACTACTGCCCTGCCCTTCCCCAGAAGGCTTTTTTATAGGTCTCAAGTTCCCATCCGAGGCCTTGAGGTTTGGGGCTGCCCTGGAGGACATGGCCTGGGGCCCTGACAACGTGCGGAAATGGTCAAGCCTGGCACTGCTGGCCATCGTGGGCACAGCTTTGACAGCGGCCACCGACCCTGGCTTCGTGGCCAGAATCTCCCAGAAGGGTCTGGACTTCGGTAATTGGATGCCTTTTTCCCTTCCTTCCTTTCCATGACTGGGCACTTAGGGTGCACAACCCTTTAAATAGGGTGCCTGGCAAATTTATAGATCTGCTGGGGATACCCTCCCTTTCCCCCTGTTTGACATTGAAAGAAACTAAGGCACAGTCTCATAGGGCTACGAAGTGTAAGAACTGGGACTGAACCACACTCTAGAAGATTCCAAGTGCCCCGGGACTCTGAGGATCCCCGTGGTCCCATCTCTCTACACGGTGTCTCGGCGCACAGTCTAAACCCTTTCTTTCCAAAGCCTGATGTCTGCCTTACCTGTTAGAGAATGTCAACCTGAGAGAGGGAGCCCCCTCCAGTGAGAGGTCCACACTCTGCAGACAGACTCTGGGGAAACTACCCCAGGCTATTTTCCAAGCCCAGGCAGGTAACAACTCCCCTCACCTCTTCGCTGCTGGGAGCTTCACAGATCCACCCACCGGCCCCGATTCTTCCATGGCAGGACTGGGTGGGACATACTACAACTGTCCACTTCTGCAGGAGAGCAGAGTCTCTCTTGTAAAAGCTATGGAAAGTGCGCACCTGCGTTTCAGCTCTGGTCCTCCCTCACTGAGGCCCTTCATGAGGCTGCTTAGTGCTGCCTCCCGGTGACAGAGAGAGGAACTGCAGAACTCAGGGCGATCCCAGCTCAAATCAGACCAGGTCCTCACACCCAGTTGTGCACAGGCCCCAGGGGATCTGCTCTCCTACCCCGGAACTCATGTTCCAGGCCATGCAGGACGTCGAAGGGATACTAACAGATTCCCCTAAGAACTTCGAGGAGGATATGGTTGTGTTTAAACCCAGAACTGGTGTGTGTGTGTACGTGTCACATGAGTGCGTGTGTGACTGACTGCTTGGGTGAGCAGAGGCTCAGCTCATGTCCCATGTGGCAACTGGAGTGAGTTTTTGGAAGTGCAGCAATCCTATTAACTTGTATGCTCACATCCAAAGCTGACCCTGAGGCCTGAGCTTGGGGAACAGGAAGCCTAGATCCCATCTGGCCTCTACCATGTGTCTGTCAGCCGTGAGCTCTTGAATGGGAGCACTAGGGGATGGGAGAGAATGGAAGGACGCCCTTCCCAAGATTGCTCGGTTTGAAGGAAGCAGTTCCGGTGGACAGGAAGACCCTTGTGCTTTTTATTGTTACTACTGCTGGTTATAACTACGTCTGGGCTGGTTCCTGGGAAACTGGAAGAAGTGTCAGCTCACTTCTCTTCTCCCTTTGGGGACATGGTTGCCTGTTAATTGGATCCTTGGTGCTGTTAGCCACATAATCACCAGGGTGGCAGAATTCTTGCCTCTGGGAGTTCATTTATAGACGCAAAACAAATAGTATGTGCCAGGCACCACAGTGAATACCAGAGACACACTAATACACAAACGCTGGCATTGCACCAACTTCCGGGTCCGTCTAGCAAGGGAGGGTGGCATCAATCAGAGTCAAGTGAATAGACACCTAATTGCAGAGAAGAACGTGCTCCAAAGGAGACACAGACGTGAAGAGGCTAAACGTCTGTGTCAGGGAAGCTTCCTGAAGACTAGAGATGGGACAGAGGAGACGTTGAACAGGTGGCTACAGGTGCAGAGCAGGAGCCACGTGTGCAAAGGTCCTGTGGACAGAGTCTGGCGGCTGTCAAGGTGTGCATCAGTGGGACTGCAGTCCCCAGGAGGGTGTGGAGAGAAATTCTTGTCCGGATGTTTGGGGGGGGGTGTTATATCTGAGCAGGATTTACAAACTACAGCCCACAGGTTCGGTGTGGCTTGCTGTACATTTCCGAATGACCTATGAGCCGGGAAGGTTTTGGGATGTGTGAGCGTACATTATAATGGGGGTTGTTGTACCTGGGAGCCAGGGGAAAGCTCAGGTGTTGTTCCTCAGGTACCATGCACAGTGTGTGTGTAGTGGGGGGGGAGAGGTGTGTCTGTGTGTCTCTGTGTGTGTGTGTGTGCACGCGCTCGTGCACATGTGCATGCGTGCAAACTTACCCATGGTTGTGCATGGGTGAGAGTGCTCCTATATCGTGTGAAAGCCAGAAATTGACATTGGGTTTCTTCCTTGATCATTCTCCATTTTACATTTTGAGGCCAATCTTCAAAATCCAAAGCTCAGTGATACAGGTTGTAGCCAGTCAACTTGCTCTGGGACCCCTGTCCTCATCTCCTGAGCACTGGGATTACAGACAAGTCACCCCACCCTCCAGTTTTATATGGCTTTTGGGGATCTGAACTCTGGTCCTTATCTTGGAGTTGCTAATACTTTAACTACTGAACCCTCTCCCCAGACATTCGGTTTGTTTTTTTAGATAGGGTCTTGCAGTATACTCTTATATCCAAGCTCCCCTGCCTCAGCGACTTCAGCACTGGGATTACCGGTGTATAATACACCCCTAAGGATGATCTTTGTGATGCAGATGGTTGAAAGAAATCAACCCGACTGTTCCAGTGTTCACAGAGCTGTGCTGGGACATGGTCCTTTCTGTGTCTTTATCTCAGTGATATCGGAGTGGCATACAGAATGGGGAGGAGTGGGCGAGCCTCCAGCTCGAGGTCCCCGCTGTCTGAAGACAGACCACCTCTGCAGCATCCCGATGTCATCTCTGAGGTCAGGCCCAAGGGTCTGGAGCTGCCAGCAGCCTTCAGCCCTAGCCCTGCTTGTGAGCTGAGTTCTGAGATTGCCTCTCTATGCTCTGTCCCGCAGTGTGCCAGGAGAGTATGGTTGAGTTGCAGAAGGAGCTCCTAGCCATCAGCATTCCTGACTTCTCTGGAGACTTTAAGATAAAGCACCTGGGAAAGGGTACCTATGAATTCTACAGGTGAGGCTCAAAACCTTTGTGGATAATCACCTCGATGAGGTGGAAGCTGCGGGTCCACAGTGAACCTAGGGCACTGGACCGACCAACCGACCAACCAAATGAATGGCTTGTCCAGGGCAGCATGTGGATGAAGGGCCTCCCTGAGCCCTCTTGGGCTCTGGGTGCTGACTGGAACTTTTTCCTCTGTAGCATGGCCGTGGAAGGATTTCATATTCCTGATCCCCAGATCAAGCTGCTACCCAGTGATGGCCTCCAGCTGTCCATCACCAGTGCCAGCATCAAGATAAGTGGAAGATGGAAATATAGGAAGAACATCCTGTGAGTCTCATGGGCAAGGGTTGCCAGATGGACTGGCAACACTTGGAGGCATCGGAGCCAGAGTGGTGGGAATGACACCTGTCACAACAGGGTTTCTGGGCTGGGAGGATTGTCCACTTAAAGAACTCTGCAAAACCCTGAATGGATAGCTGAGTTTCTTTATATCCCAGTGCAGGATGTGGCAAGGCTGAGTTGGTGTGTGTGGCTCAGAACAAAAAGCTAAGTGGGTCTTTTGGTTTCCTCGCTGTATTAGTCAGCTACTGCTGCTATGTAACAAACATCTCCATCTCGGTGGCTTGAAACAGTAACCATGATGCAGTGCCTGTATCTGCATATCAACTAGGTCCAGCTGAGAGGTGTGGCTCCTTCCTTAAGGCTCCATGTGCCACCCAGAGCCTATGCCTTAGGGATAGAAAAAAGTGCAAAAGGCAGAGCTGATCGTGCACATTCTTGTCCCCTGCCTTACATAAACTCACTTCCTTCCCACAGGGATGGTGATTAACTTCATTAATAGATTACTGGACCAGTAATTTCTTTAAAGTCATAACACCAAACACTCAGATTTTTAGTGACAAAACTGAGATGTACGCCCCATGTTCAGCTACTAGTACCAAGTCTGGACGAGAAAACAGAAGCTCAGAGAGGCTAAGAAACAGGAACAAAGCCACACAGCAAGGGCTCTGAGGGAGGCAGAGTAACTATCATGTGGAAACAGGTTGGGATGTCCAGTTAGAACCCTGACGCCCAGTGTTGTGAGGTTTGTTTGCACAGCTGCCTCTTTTCTCTGAAGCCCCTGTTCCCTGGAGTGGGGATCCCCCTGCTGACAGGGGAAGTACGAGGAGGAAAGGCTTCACTTTCCTCTGTCTCCCTTTCAGCAAAGCCAGCGGCAATTTTCAGCTGAGCATTCAGGGTGTCTCTATCATCGCTGACCTGATCCTGGGCAATGACCCCTCAGGTCGCATCACCATCACCTGTTCTACTTGCGACAGTCACATCAACAGCGTCCGCATCAAAGTCTCTGGCAGCATGCTGGGGTAGGTCTCCCGAGGCTGCAGTCCTGAGAGAATTCTGTCCCCACAAGTCCCCTTCCTCAGAAAATACAGCTGGAGACTTGCCTCCACACAGGTGTTTGCAGAGCCTTGGGTGTGGGACCTGGGAGACACGCTCTCCACCAGGACAGCAGGCACTGATGACACATACACTTGTGTCATGTGACACAGACACACACACCTTTGTCAGCCAGAGCCTTGCTGTGCAACCAGCATGGCCAGCATTTAATGCTCTTACACTATCTACCCGGGGTCCTCAGATAGAGGTCTCATGACCACCACCGAGTAGTCAAGGGCAGGGCTGTCTGACCCTAGACTCTCAGGAAGCCCAGCCCTGTTTCCTAAAGCACCTGGCACAGTGGGGGAAAGAAACATTAGTAATGTCATTACACCAGTGAAGGGCTCACCTAGGCCCATGAGGACTTAGGGAAGGTACAGAGTGCCCTGGACACTTGGAACTGGAGGACCTGGCCCAGTCTGGGGGCAGGAGGAAATGACATTTGAACTGAGATGAAAAGAATGCATGGGTAGAAGTTAGTGATGGGGTGTTTTGGACAAGGGGGACCACATGCACCAACCGTGGTGAGAGGAAGCAGAGGCATCTGGGAACAAGGCAGTCCAATGTGGCTGGTTTACAGAGAGGGAGGGCAGTGGAGGAGGCAGGTATGGGATGGGGCAGGCGTCTGCAGCTATTAAGAACGTAGTCTAGCAAGCAGGTTGCTGCAAACAGGGAGAAATGCCTAATGAACGCTACCCCACCAAGGCCTAACTGCCAGGGTTCCCAGGTACACCTGAAAGTCTCCTGTATGTCCCCACATGTCAACCTCCAGGTGGCTGATCCAACTGTTCCACAGGAAAATTGAGACTTCCTTGAAAAAGACCATTTACAAAAAGGTAGGAGGGCTGGGCATTAATGGTGGCAGGGCAGAGGCTTCAAGGACACACCTTGGCCTCCATCCCAACCCCTCGGCACCCACAGGGTATGGAAATCCACAGCTTCATCCCCACAGCCCAGCTCTGTGCATAGGGAAGGGCCACCCCTTGCCCAGAAAACCTTACTGTAACCACCAAGCAACCTGTGTGCACCTGCCTGCCCCAGCTCCTTCACAGGGAACAGCCAGCCTCCCTGCTGTTCCCTCCTAGCTGGCCTCCCCTCCCTGCCCCGCCTGGTGCTGCCCTAGAACACATGGCACCAGGAAGAGGCATCAAGAAGGGATCGCTGTGGAATGTGGAGCCCAGTGATGTGAGGGTGCAGAGAGCAGGGTATCCCCCACCCTCACAGTGTAATACTATTCTAAGGGCACACAGTACCTCAGGAGCAGCCAAAGTGCTCAGCCATCCCTGATACTCCTGTCAACCTGGGCCAAGGAGAGAAGTGGCATGGGGCCTCAGAGAAGGAGGCCCAGTTCCTCTTGGGACTTTATGGCTTTCTGTAACAGAAGCACATTCTAAGAGAAGCTTATCCACCTTTTCCTGCTTCCCTTCTTCCTCCTCACCCCCATCTCTCCCTTACCTCCTCCCTCTCTCCTCAGTCGGAAGCCCCAGGAAGGCTCTGGCCTGCAAACTAAGGCCCGGCAATAAGTGGACTTCATTTTTTTAATCCATTCAGCCAGTCTGCATCTTTTAATTGGAGAGTTAAGACCATTCACATCTGCGGTCAGTTTGCTTGCGTGCGTGCATACATGTCTGTGTGTCCGTGTCTGTGTGTGTGTCTGTCCGTGCGTGCATGCATTGCATGGGTGTATGTGTCTGTGTGTGTGTGTCTGTGTATATGTCTGTGTGTGTGCATGCATGTGTGTGTCTGTGTGTGTATATGTGTCTGTGTGTGTTTCTCTGTATGTGTCTGTGCATGTGCATGCATGCATGCATGTGTTTGTCTCTGTGTGTGTGTATACTGGGTATGTGTGTACTCACGTGTGTCAATGCACAGATACTTGTGTCCACTCTGTCCATGTGGAGGTCAGAAAACAACTCAGGTAACCGTCCCCACTTTCCACCTTGTTTAAGATGCGCAAGTCCCTTTGTCACTTGTCTGCAGTATATACCAAGCAAGGGGACACTTTTCTGTCTCCACCTTTTATCTCCATTGGAAACACTAGGGTTCCAGGTGGTTGTGCTACCAGCGTCACTGTAGGCCCTGGGATTCAAACTCAGCCCCTCACTCTTGAGTGGCAACTTTACCACTGAGTCCCACATTTAGGGGCTCATCCTCTGAGAGGTGATGCACACCAACTTTGTTTTCTTAAAGATTTTCTAGGTTACCGCGTTAACGCCCTAGTCTTTCCTTCTTCTCACTGGTTATTCTCCTAATGGGACGGACCCTTGCCCAAGCTCTGTACTGTCATGTGTCTCTACTATGTGTCGTGTGTGCCCACCCACCCACCCACACCCATGGAGGATTCGTCTAAACACCGTCTTCAGCGCTGGTTAGTGAGGAAGAGTGGCTTTAGTCTGTGGTCATTTAGGGGGTCTTTATTTCCCTTTTGGTGATAGCTTTTCCTGGTAGCCTGCAGACAGTTTATTGTTTTGGGACAGAGAAGGTACAGTCCCTTCATTTCTTTCCCCAGATCTGAGGGATTTCCTGCAATAATTCTATTTTAGTTGAGTAGGTTTCCCACCCTTGTTCTGTCTCCATTCCCTGGTCACCCATTGGTCTAGTTATCATGGCGCAGAGAGCTTGGATGTGTGGCCATAGCTCTTTTCCCCGGCCACTGTCTGTGTGTAGTAACCCCTCAATCTTGCCTTCAACTCCCAACATCCCTTTGTCCTCCTGGTCTAGTATCTTGGTGGGTGCATTAATTCTTTTACTCATTGCTGGTTCAAAACCTGACGAAGGTAGCAAGGGTGAATTTGGCTGTGGCTTGAAGGTGCAGCCATTATGGAAAAGCAGACAGGGCATGGAGAGAATGAGGTGTCTGGTACCACTACATCCAGTCAGGAAGCAGAGAGATGGATGCTGGGTTATTACATGCGTCTCCTTTTTATTCCATTGGGGAACCACCTCCCGGAATGATGTCACCCTATAAAGCCTTTCCTTCCTGCCATGAAGGCTAGATCTTGGGACCAACCCAGGGGATGAAACATAGTTTGAATGGGCCAGTGCTGTGTCACACGCATGCCAAGACACTGTTGTAAGAATTCCAGTGGCATCGCTTCTCGGCCTTTTGGCTAAGATCAAGTGAAGAATTCCAGTGGCAGCCTGCCTGACCTTAGGGTCATTAGCAATCCAGCTACACGGGCCCAAACACCAGGATCAGTCTGATGACCTGGATGGGTACTAAGTGGCTGACAAGCAGGTAGCCTACACAACTTGAATGTGAAGGGCAAAGGGGTCGTCCATGTCTTAGGAGGGATTGAATGAGATTTTGTCATCTCTTCAAAATAACACACAATTTAAAACTCGAAATTTTCTTATTTTCTAGAATTCCCTACTTCCGTAGTTTTGGATAATGGCTGATTGTAGGTAACCAAATTTTGCCAAAGGCAGAGGTTTGGTTTATCTAGGCTACTGCGATTGACCCGTTCCATGCCAAGGTGAAAAAATAAGGTTCTAGAGAAATGAAGAGACTTCCTCAGCAATAAAGTCGGCCAGTTCTTAGGTCAGTGTCTCTTCCTTGTAAGTGACGTCATGGGAAGCTGCCAGAAATGGCTTCTCCAGTCACAAGGCTAAGGTGAGGGTGCCTACCAACATCTGAGACTAGAGGTTGCCCCACTGTCAAGAACACAGAGAAGGGAAGGCTAGCCATGTCCCAACCTGTGTTTGTTCACTGCTTCTCTCCTTGAAGGATCTGAGACAACAAAAAGCTAAGTAGTTAGTTAATTAATTGATTAATTAAAGATAAAACAAAATAACTAACAACAACAGTGAACACCGCACTACAACACAGATCACACAAATACCCATTAGGGAAGTTTTATGTGCAGGAAAGACACAGAATGCAAGTGTGCAGGCAGTGTAGTCCTGTGCAACAGTTATTGTTTCAGAGCTTCCTGGTGGCCAAAGGGAAAAAGGAAACTTGATTAGCTGCATGATCTTTAAGAAGACACCAAAGGAAGGGAAAGTGAGTGCTCTGGTTTTGATTTGTATCCACAGAGTTCACGTGCTTGACACTTAATCTGCAAATTAATCTGTTAATGGTGTTTAAAGAAAGGTACAACCTTATGGGAGGCAATCAGGATCAAATGAGACCCCATGATGCATTGCTGCTTGGTAGAAAGAGACAGAGGAACCCAAGTTTTGCCGTGGTCCTCCCTCTGTCATGTTACAAGGCAGCAAGAAGTCTCCTCTTGACACCAAGCAGATGCCAGCCCCTTGTTCTTAGGATGTGTAAAGAACCATGCACTAAATAAACCCGTGTTCTCTGTAAATTACTTGGTCTCTGGTATTTTGCTATAGCCACAGAGAAAAGACGGAAACAGCCTGTCTTGACTCTCAGTTGTTGATGGCACTTTAAAAAAAAAGAGACCCTGGGTTCGGTCCCCAGCCCCGAAAAAAAGAACCAAAAAAAAAAAAAAAAAGAGAATTATTTATTTTATATAGATAAGTACACTGTCACTCTTTTCAGACACACCAGAAGAGGGCATCTGACCACTTTACAGATGGTTGTTGGTGAGCTGCCATGTGGTTGCTGGGGATTGAACTCAGAAATTCTGGAAGAGCAGTCAGTGCTCTTAACCGCCGAGCCATCTCCCCAACCCCTATGGATGGCGCTTTTTCACTTCCAAAGCTCACTGACATCTTTGGTTGCCCCTAGATCTGCAAGATCGTGAGAAACTCCGTGTCCGCCAAGCTTCAGCCTTATGTGAAGACTCTTCCAGGTGAGGGCTGGGAGTGGGTGGAAGATAGGAGGGTATCGGGATTGGGAGAGAGGCAGAGTGGATGTGTCAGGACTGAGCCTGCTGAGGAGAGGAGAGCAGGCTGCATTCTACCATAGCCGGTACTGGGCTAGTTCCTTGTATGTCCAGAAGTAAAATAGAAAGTAACTGCAGAAGGTAGAAGGCAAGCACCAGACAGCCTGGCACCCCTGTACACCAGCACCCTGGGACCCTACACCCTAGTTTCCCTACACCCCGGCTCTCTGAGGTCTGTAAACCATAGTCTGAGATGAGAGGCTGCTCACTCACTTCTCTCTAGACCTCAGTCTTCACACCCTGCAAAAGGGGCGTTATCTCTATAGGCAGCAAATGGCTAAGAACAGCGGCCGATGCTGGCAGGCATCCTCCTGTCCCAGGAACTCAGGATGCCCCAGCCCCCTCACTTCACTCTTGGAGACTTTAAGGCTCAGAGAGGGACAGACACGTGTTGGAGGTTCTAGATCCACCCAGAAGAATCTGGATCCCAGGGCAGGGTTAAAATGTTATTCTGTGACAGTTTCATGCATGTGTACGATATTAATCATGTCCACCGTTTATAAACGGACCGTCCCCTTTTGGACTCCATCCCTGCTGGATCCACAGTGCATGCTCTGACATGAGGTCAAAAACCAGCCTCTCCCCAACCCTCCAGGATTTCCTTTAGCAGCCCAGGCTAGCCTCAAACTCTTAGCAATCTGGCTGGTTTCTCAAAGCAATCCTCTTGCCTCTGCCCCCCATATAATGGGACTGCAAGCATGTTGCCCCTCAGTGAGCCATTGTTATCTGTGTGAGTGTGTGTGTGTGTGTGTGTGTGTGTGTGTGTGTGTGTGTGTGTGTGTGTTAGCGCATGCATGGGGCTAAGGACTGAACCCAGGGTCTGGCATTGGCTCACTAGGTGCTCCAACCCAATCTCCATCTCCAAACTTCACATCTTTTAAGGGAATCTCAGGGGCTCCCTGGAGCAGTAATGGAGAATGACCATAGTTCCCCCTTGCCGCCCGCCATGCAGGCTACTGCCACCGGAACCAGCTCACAGTCCATCTTTTCTATGTCTAGTGGTAGCCAAAGTGGATGATATAACCTCGATTGACTACAGTCTGCTGGCTCCTCCGATGACCACGGACAAGTTCCTGGAGGGGCAGCTAAGGGTGAGTCTTCCACAGAGACTCGTGTTTGCGCACATGCGCACTCTGCAACCCTGGAAACGGACTTCTGCTTGTTTTACCCCACTCCCCACTCCCTTGTATCCCCACCCCAGCGCTTGCCCACTGCCCAGGGCCTTTGCACTGGCTCTCTCCTCTGCCCAGGCTCCTCTACAGCAGATATGGGCACAGATCTCCCTGCTTCCTTCCAGTTCGGGCTCAACTAGGGACATCTTCCCAGGAACGTTGTCCCCAGGCACTCTTGCTGAAATAGCCCCTCACTGTGCCTCCAGCACTGCTTTTATCTCGGCAGAACTAATTACCCAACACACACTGTGATGAGGCGGGGCAGGGCTGCTCTGTTCACCACTGTATATACAGCATCTATAGCGCTCAGGAAATTTGTTGGAAGGAAGAAAGGAAGGAAGGAAGGAAGGAAGGAAGGAAGGAAGGAAGGAAGGGAGGGAGGGAGAAAGGGAGAAAGGGAGAAAGGGAGAAAGGGAGAAAGGAAGAAAGGAAGAAAGGAAGAAAGGAAGAAAAGAAAGGTTGACAAAGCAACAGAAGGAGATCATGACGTTGCCAGTCAGTGGTCCCCAGTCTTCCTGATGCTGCGACCCTTTAAAGCAGTTCCTTAAATTGTAGCGACCCCCCCATCATAAAATTACCATGTTGTTACTTCATAACTGTAATTTTTCTACTGTTATGAATTATAATGCAAATATCTGACATACGACCTCTGTGGGGGTCCCAATCCCCCTGCTGAGGACCACTGGCTAAACTCATACCACCTAGAAAGAAACACCATCAAGACGGAGGCAGATCCCCAATCCTTCTCCACAGCCATGCAACATGCACAGAGAGAGCAAGGGTGGGGAGTGGACACAAAGAGCAGCAGAGACAGCATGGGCGCATGCAGAGGCATAGAAACAGATCCACACAGCACTGCCCACGCAGCCCAGATGCAAATGCACACCCTGCACACACCGCACACACCGCACACACCGCACACACCGCACACACCGCACACACCGCACACACTGCACACACTGCACATACTGCACACACCGCACACACCGCACACACTGCACACACGTGCCTCACGGTCCCATCGTGAACACCACTTTCCACCACTGAGCCAGAAGGACACACTGTGGACAAGCCACTCACAAAACATCTCCTAAGACCTTTCACTGGTGGCTCTGTCCTTCAGTAAACAACCAGAGGAAGGCCCATGAAGTCCCCTGCTTGGGACAGGTGTACTCTTTCTGGAGGTCCCATGCAGCAAACCAGAGCTGCAGTCGGTACTGATCCAGGACTGTTTTGCCCACCGTGTGGCATGCCACTTGCTAAAACGCAAGAGCTATTTACATGATGGGTACGTGTGCTCATGAAGCCTAGGTCTCTAGTCCACCCTAAGGACAAACTTGCAGGCGTTTATGGGCTGGGACCTGGGGAGAGGTGATGGGAGGCTAGCCAGGGACAGATGGAGGATAGAAAAACAGTGAACTCGGGGCAGGCAGAACCGTGTGGTCATCCAGGAAGAAAGAGCAGGCAGCTCCCTCATAGGGATCATCCTGACAGCTCTCTGTCCACCATGACTACCCTCCAGAGGTGCTGGACAAGACTGAATTCCCCCTCATCCACATATACACAAGCAGAGCACATACCTACACATACACATAGACACACATACATGCACAAACACTGCACACACACACATATACCCAAACACATGTGCATGTGCACATGCATGCGCACACACATAGTCCACATACATGTGCATACATAAGGCATACATACATATTGCACACATGTACACACTTGTGTAAATAGACACATTCACCTGTGCCTGCATAGAAACATATACTCAATCACACTGGAGGCCTATCTGGGCTTGGCTGATGAGCTGTTTCACATGGTGGACTGGTGCTGTCCTGACTGTGTTGCTCTATAAGGATGTGGATTGAAGATTGTTGCCACTGTCTTAAAGAACCGCATGGTCCACTGAGTGATACAAATCTTGAATGCCAACATTCAGGGGGCAGAGGCAGGAGTTTCCTTTGTGGGTTCAGTTTGGGCTATACATCAAGTTTTAGGCCAACCAAGGCTACACAAAGACGAGAGAGAGAGGGTAGGGGGAAGAAGAGAGGAAAGGAGGAAAGGAGGAAAGGAGGAGGGAGGGAAAAAGAGGGAGAGAGAGAGAAAACAGGAAGGAAGGGACAGATGGACAGAGGGAAGATAGGGAAGTAGGAAAGAAGGAAAAGAAAGGAATTATGAGTAATGTGGGCATTAACTGTAAAGGACAGCTGATTCTGAGGCTCAGAGAACGGTCTGGGCTGCAGTGGTACATGCCTCCCTGCATGTCTGACACCAAAGGTCCAGAGTCTGCACTGCCCTCCCGCTCGCACATGACACTGCACAGACTGTATGTAACACTGGTCTTTCTGTGCACATTTCAGACTTTTCTACGCTCTTTAAATTTTACCTAAGTGGTATCCTACCATATGCAGCTATAATTTGCTTCTCTGAGTTCGACACTGTTTTTCTTCCTAACAAACCATCTGCTTTCATTGCACGTTGTCAAATCGCATTTTAGAGACATAGGGAGCATGTGTCTTCCCTGTAGCATGTAAAGCTTACCGAAACACACACGATTCAGCCTTCCGAATTCTGCCAATGGGACAGAGGGGGCAACTGTTGTTTTGATGGATGCTGAGCTGACTGGCAAGAGGGAGGTGGAGTGGTACAGTGGGGAGGAGGTGCCGGATTGGCGTCTCTGCCTCAGCCACTTACTGGCTGTATGACCTCCTCGTGTCCAAGGATTCTAGAAAGCACACCCAGGTGCCCCACCCCTCCCACTACCGCAAGGGCAGTTCCTGCTCACGTCTAACTGGTTCTTTCCCATCTTTTACTGAACTCACCTGCAATCCGAGAAGGGCATCTAAACTCGCTCTGTTCTTTCCATCCAGGGGGAGTTTTTCTGGCGGGGACACCACGGCCCATTTCCCGCTGTCCCACCAGTAATGAATATTTTGCCCAACAATAACTACATGGTATGCATGGGCATCTCTGACTACTTCTTCAACACTGCGGAGTTTGCGTACCAAGAGTCTGAAACCTTGAAAATAACCCTGAGGGACCAATTGGTGAGTGTGGCTGACTGTGAACACAGAACAAGGACTCCGAGTCCAGCAGACCTTAGTGGGAGGTTTGGTTCACAGGGGTGGAGTCCAAGGTGCCACGAGGGTCAGGAGTCACAGAGCCTCGAGTTCAAGTGCTGGCCCCACTTGCATTGTCAACTGAGGGCCTGGGCCTAGGTTACTTATACATCCTTGTCCCTCAGACTCATCTGTAGGTCACCACACTCATGTCCTCCCCAAAGGCCATTGTGAATATTAATGAGGAAGCAGGGCTCTCAGTACTTAGCAGTCACGCCGCCACCACATGTCATTCCCACCCCTGACTCGGCATCACCTATCCCAAGCAACCATCAATCTCATTGGCCACATGTTCATGACTGGACTCACTCTGAACCTCAGTTTCCCCTTCTATACATGATGAAGCTTCTCTACAACCTAGGAGGTACAGCCATCCCAACCTGGTCCCCGACACCCTGGGTTCCTCCTACAGCACTCATCAGAACCAGCAGGCATAGAAAGGAATGCTGAATGCCCACTACCCACTACGGAAGCAAGCACAGACCAACCACCTAGCAGGCTCAGGCTGCTTACTCAGAGCCAGACCCGACCTGCAGCTGGTGTTCCTCAGGAGTCAGAGGCGGCAGGGGTGGGGCATCACAGGACTGGAAGGAGTGAGTTTGTTAGGCTGCTGTCATTGGACAGTTTAACATGGAGCTAGGCTAACTGAAGCAGAACATCCTGTGATTGGTCGGGCAGCAGACGGCAGTCACGGGCCACATCTATCCTTCCTGGCCTATTGCTAGTCAGGTAGTTCTGGGTGGCATTGCCACAGGGTTCTAGTGTGCACTGATGTCCATAGTCTTGCCCATGGCCTGGCATGTACCTCTTCTTCTCAGCTTGTAACAATCTCCCAATGTCCTTTTCTCTCCTCACTGCAGTTAGCAAAGGATGCCAGATACCACCTGAACACTGACTTCCTTAAGACCTTCCTGCCCGAGGTAGGAGACTTGTCTCCTCACTCGGCTCACTAGAGTGCTGGGGAGGACTGGACCATCGTAATGGGATAAGAACCCCCTTCAGGCCTACAGGAAGCAGAGTGGAGATGGCTCAGGATAGCCCAGCGCAGACATAGTCCAGGTGCCCCATTGTATTAGTTAGGGTTTGACTGCTGTGAACAGACACCATGACCAAGTCTTGTAAAGGATGACATTTAATTGGGGCTGGCTTACAGGTTCAGGGGTTCAGTCCATTATCATTAAGGCAGGAGCCTGGCAGGCATGGTGCAGGAGGAGCTGAGAGTTCTACATCTTCATCTGAAGGCTGCTAGCAGAATACTGACTCCCAGGCAGCTAGGGTGAAAGTCTTAAAGCCAACACCCACGGTGACACACCTACTCCAACAGGGCCACACCCTATAATAGTGCCACTCCTTAGGCCGATCATATACAAACCATGACACCCATCAATGCCCTGAAGATGAGGCTAGGCCAGCTGGGGACCAACAAAAGAGACTACCTACTTGTTATCTCTTACCTCCATCTCTGTGTCCTTTGCCACACGCTCGCGCGCGCGCGCGCGCGCGCGCGCACCCCCACACACACAGTGCTCCCCTCCCCCTAGCGCCCTCCCCATCTCTGCCTCCCCTCCCCTCTCTGCCGCCTCCCCCGCTCCCCGCCTCCCCTTTCCCCTATGCTTCCTTCATGTTCTTCTGCTTCCTGCTTCTCTCAGCCCCGTAAAGATGAGAAAGTTCCACTCAGGTGCACAAGGCCCTTAAACAAACAAACCATGCAGGCAGCCTGTGATGGTGGCAGAATAGACAAGGTGAACAGGTAGGTAGATTCCTTTTGAAGGCTGAATGGCTTAAGCCAGAGATTTCTTTGTGGACTGGAAGACCAAGATTGGGCTTCTGGGAGAACAAACAGTCTGACAGCCACTAGCAGAAGGAGAGGGAGAGGGGAGTGTCGGCAAGACAGTTCTATCAGCTCAGAGTCCCGCACTCATGGCCTCGTACAGCCTAGTGTCCATGGAGGCCCGTTTCTAAGCGGAGTCACATCTCTGCAGTGTGAATTACAGCAGAGGGGCACACACACTTCATAGAAACTTCTATCAGGAGGTGGTGGCCGGGGCGGGTATGACTGGTAGAAATGTCCAAGTTCTCTTGAGCACCCCCCCCCCCGGGAAGGCTTGCAGAGAGAAGGCTCTCCTTAGCTCTCCTCAAAGCCCACACTGTCCCGTGGCGAAGTGACAGCTGAGCTGATGTCTGAAGGAAACTTAGCAGCCTGCCTGGGGAAGAACAGGAACAAGCACCCGAGGAAGGGAAACAGACAGTGGGAGGGGCTTCCATGGGAAAGGGCGGTATATGAGGAGAGCAGAAGCAACGTGTCCCTGGGGCGGGGGGTGGGGGTGGGGGGTGGGGCGGGGGGGGGGCGGGCACCAGAGGCAAGTCGACGGGCCAGCAGGTCCAGACTGACACTGGTCTGTATGCTGCTGGGTCATGATGGGTCTTACAAACCTTTCACTAAGAAAGACCTCTTCTGTCCCTTGTCCCCACTGGGAACTGCAGGTGGCCAAGAAGTTCCCCAGCATGGGGTTGCAGCTACTGATCTCAGCGCCCTTGTTTGCACACCTGAACATACAGCCCTCAGGCCTTTCGCTCAGTCCTAACCTGGAGACCCGGGCCTTCGTGGTCCTCCCCAACTCCTCCTTGATCCCTCTCTTCCTGCTTGGCATGGTAAGAAGGGTGGGGACCCAGATTCAAACCCAGATACCATGACTCTATAGCTTGAGTCTAGAGACACCAACTCACCTGCGTGCAAACACACACACATACACACACACACACACACACACACACACACATTATTTACATGTGGCTAAGGCATGCCTTCATTTCATTTGTTCAGCAATTCATTCCTTCATGGCATAAAATAGTTTCCAGCTGCCCATCTGTGTAAGTTAGATAGCACCAGTATGCTGTCCATCCATCCACCATCCATCCATCCATCCATCCATCCATCCATCCATCCATCCATCTACTCACCCATTTGTCCAATTGTTAATTAAGTCAATCACTCATTCTTATGGGAAATAAGCTATACGTTTTCTGGCCCCTACCCCCCATTACTTATTCAATTATTCACGCATTTGTTTGCTTAAACTTTAATTTTTTTTTCAAATTTTCATTCCACTGTTGATTCATTGGTTGGACCACCCTATTGCTACAGAAATGGTTGGTGGCCCCTGCATGTGTCCAGCATCTCCCCTAGCAGGAGACACTAGAGGCCCGTAGACCACCTACATGGGTCTACACCCTCCTAGAAGGGGGCACTAGAGATCTGTGGCTGATCTGCCCCGTTTTAAGCTGAAGCCCACTTTGCTGATGAAATGGGTTCTGGTTTTGCTTACCTAAGGCCATCTGTAGGCCGTAAACTGAAGTGGGACTTCCCTTCCTTAGGCTTGGAGTGAAGCAGTGAGTAGCCATTGTAAGCAAAGGTCAGCCTGGACTCTGGTCTCCTCCCCACCCCAGGCTGACAGTCCAGGACTTAGAACCACAAGGCCAAAGCCAGATTCCTGCTTCCTGGGCTCTGTGGCTGTAACCCAGAGGTATGGCCACACTGCTAGGCCTCTGAGAAGCTGACCCCTGACCCTCCCCACCTGGAAGTCAGGCCAGTTCCTTGGATCACTTGCTTTGCAGAAAACAAATGCCTCTCTGGAAGTGAATGCTATGAAAAACAGGCTTATTGGCGAGATGAAGCTAGGCAGGTAAGAAGGCCTGTGGGGACAAGAGGAGATGGGTGCCCATCTGTTTCTGGGTCCAAAGGAGAATAGTGGCCACCACATATAGTCAGCACCCAGTCCTGGCCTTGGTCCGCCTGACCAAGCCTCAGAGTGTGTGCTGTGGGCACACCCTGCCCATTTGCTCAAAGCCAGGGAGAAGTGGGGTGTGGGTGGGGCACAGAGAGAATAAGAAACACTGATAGGAAGAATGGGATGATAGAAAACTAAAAACCATGGTCTCTGCTGTGTGTCAGAGATGGGGATGGGACTCCACAGAGCAGGGATGGGGGCGGGGCTACCAACTTGATGGACAGATGGCAACAACTTTTCAGACTTTGAAGAACATGAGAGATTTGACTGGAGTCCTACTTTGCCAGCTACTTACTGTGTGGCCTTGGGTAGATGGTTTAACCTCTCTGAGGGTATTTCTCACTTGTGAGATGAGAGCCTCCTGGAGGTTTACAGGAACAGAGCATCCACCCCAGCACTCCCTCTTGCTCTCAAATCATTAAATGACATCCTGGCCACCAGGGAGTGAACTCTGGGATCAGGTGGCCTACAAACCTGAGGCCCAAGCGCCCCAGGAAAGTCCTTGGGAACCTGAGTCACTCCATCTCTTGGCTTTGCTGTCCCCTGGATTGTCTGCATTCCCTGCAAGCTGTCCCAGCATGCAGTGTCCCGTGTGGCAGGAGAATGACACTCACTGTATCTGTAGACACCTTGGGGACAGCTCCCACTGGACAACACGTTTTCCTGTCAGCACAGAACAGAGAGGTGGACTGTGCTTAGCGCTTAGGGTGTGGTCAGCAGCACTAACAATGCCGAGGACCTGTGACTGTCCCCAAGAGAGAGCCAGAGTCATGCTGAGAAAGCATACTGGGTTAGAGGCCTGGGTAGTGTCCATGGGTGGGTTCTCGGCCACTCGGGCCTCTGGATGACCTCATCTTCCCTCCCCGGCAGGCTGTTGCTGGAACTGAAGCAATCCAACTTTGGCTCCTTTAAGGTGAGTCCCAAGCCCTGCTGAGGAAGCTACTGGCTCTTCGGCAAGCAGCCTGCTTTGTGAGCAGCCTCAGGCCAGGCTTGTCCCCTCTCTACTCAGTCTTTCATCACCCGAGCTTGTGTCCTGGGAGTCCAGTGGGACAAAAAGCACACAAAAGAACCGCTCAGTGTGACTATCGAGTGGACAGATCAATCACGTTACTGAGCACCCATCCTAGGTATTAGACGATGAGTGCATTAGTCCCAGCCATTGAAAAGCAGAGGCAGGCAGATCTCTGTGAGTTCAGGACCAGCCTTGTCTACAGAGTAAATTCTAGGTCAGCCAGGGCTACTGCCTAATAAGACCATGTCTCAAAGAAAGAGGCTGCTGGTGGTGGGGGTGGTGGTAGTGGTGGGAAAGATCAGGGCAGGCCACTCTGAGGATGTGATACTTTGCCAGTCAGAGTAAGCCAGCACCAGTGGGGAATAATAGGGGCATAGGCCCTGAGACAGGAATATCTTGGCATGTGTACAGAATGAAACCCTATATGTGTATGAAACCAGGGTGGCTGCTGTGTATTGAGTAGAGGTCATAGAAGCTATGGCTGGTAACCAGGGCTGGGATCCTCTAGGGCCATGTAGGGAGACTGGAGGAGAGAAGGGAGGAGGGAGGAGGGAGGAGGGAAGGGAGAGGGAGAAGGGAGAAGGGAGTTGAGGGTCAGTAAACAGCCTCAGTGAGTCTGTTCTTACAGGGAACAAGAAGCTATGGTTTATGCTGCTTTTAGGGGCCTGTGAAACTGGCCCAAGAGTGTGGCCAAGGGATGTGAGGGGTGTGAGGAAGCAGAGGAAAGAGTGGGCCGGAGATCAGTATAGAGGAGGGTTAGGCAGAACTGAGGCAGGATGTTTGTGAGAAGGCACTGTGGTGGCAACCAGGTTGTAGCTGAGTGACTGAATGACCCAGAAGAGGTCTGGCCGCTTGGCTACTCTAGTGTTCTCCATCCTCCCCCAACCCTCTTCCCCCAGCCCTGCCCACAGAGTCATCCATGCTGCAGAAGGCCAGCTTCAACACCCTCTGAACTCTTTAAATTCTTTGAGGGCCATCGAGAAGGAAAGAGAAAAAAGAAATACAAATACACACACATACACACACACACACACACACACACACACACACACACTGAAGCAAGCAAGGCAAGCTCCAACAATTTCACACATACACATACACACAATACATACATACATACATATATATATATATACATACATTCGTGCATATTCACACACTGGGTAGCTGGAGCACAGCTCCAATCACTTTACATACATACATACATACATACATGCATATTCACACACTGGGTAGCTGGAGTACAACTCTAATCACTTTACATACATATATACATACATACATACATTTGTGCATATTCACACATTGGGTAGCTGGAGCACAGCTCCAATCACTTTACATACATACACACACATGTATTTTGATGGATGGAGCAAAGCTCTAACAAGCCAGCTCAGACCATTTTACATACACATGTACACATACACACATTTGGCGGATGGGGCAGACTTCAAGAGCAGGCTCAAACAACTTCATTTTTTTTCCCTCTTAGCCTTTTTATACCATCTAAGACAAAGTTCTCTAGGTAAGAAGACGATGACCTCATCTACAAGTTGCATGTTCTCTAAAAACAATTACCATAAAAACATCCTCCAAAACCAGATGAAAATCATTACACGAAAGGAAATTACAATAAGATTATTGATTATGTATTCTTCTTTTGAAACTCGGGCCTAACTAAACATTTCCCATCTATCTTTCTCTCCACGAGTCATCATATCCCCAAAGCAATAATTCTTTTGTCATTGACTAGCAACGTTTAAGGAAGCCAGTCTATGGTAGCGAGTTCTTTCCTAGGCTTAGCGGATGACAATTAGTATTTACGGAGAAACAGATCATCATCTATCTTACTTCTCACTTTTCAGTCTTGTTCGTTGTCTAGTCATCCATTCTCTATTCTTGCACTCCCAATAGACTCCTTTACTCTGTATTCATAACCCTGTCTTTTCTTGACACACACTGAAACCTATGGCCGCCTCCCTAAGACCCAGGAACTCAGACTCAACCCAGAATGCAATGTTTTCTTTGATCATTAACTTGTCCCAAGCCTGTTTTTCTCCTACAAGTACAATTATGTGCTGTAACGCATGAAAGCTCACCGTTATTTATTTCTGGCAAAAACAACTTAAAAAAAAACCTCCTTAAACTTTCTATTAGCTACCTCAATTTCCTACCCTGATTAAATCAAATCAGGAATTCTGTAAAATCATTAGTCCATCCAAACAATATTATTTTGTGAAAGTTCACCTTCATGCTGATCTGCAGGAAAATTGCCCCAATAGAGTGGGCTTGTCTCCCAAGAGGCAATCACACCAGACTGTAGGCAGTGAGGGTCTCCTCACGCCGTCACACATGGCCAGACATATGATAAAACTTGAGAAGGCACAGCAGTAGTAAGGAGCGACCCAGAGATGAAGCCCCCGGGCTGAGCCTTTCTGATGCACATCCATCAAAGCTATGTAAAACAGCGGACAGTCTCCAGGAAGCTCACTTGCCCACGGCAGTTCCTCCTGCATGGCATAAAGCACCTCCACGCAGTGCTCATGTATCCGCCCGAGGCTGGTGCTCCTAGAGCATCCGGCAGAACGCTGCTTCCCACTGTCTTGCATCGGTGGACATGCCTCAAGTTGCCCACTGAGGGCCTTGGAGCCGCCAGCTCCAGAGTCACATGGTCCTGGCCCGCCATCCCTAAATCTCCTGGGAATCCATCTGGGATAGCAGCAGCAAACAGAAAACCTGCCCGCCCCTCCTGGGGATCCCCCCAGGCTCCCCTGCCCCAGGCTGGCTTGGGCTGGTAACTAACTTCTGCTCCAGCAGAAAATGAAAATGGGTTTTCCCAGACACAGAGCTAGGAGAGCATCAGACTGAGCCGCCTGGGCAGCAGAGACTGCAGCCCTGGGGTAGCAAGCCTGATTACTCCAGAAAGAAACGCATACACATTTGCAAGCTCTAAGTGTCACCGCTCCAGGCAGGCATCCTAACGTGGGTCCCAGTCATTTTCAATTTTTATTTTTTATTACTGTCAAAACAGCCCATATGTGGCATTGAGCGCCGGGAACCTGCACTTTTGCAAACCCAAGAAGTGAAATTTATCTGTATTCCTGCCATTCAGTTCATAGTTTAGAATATATCCTTCCTGGCTTTTCATTATGCCTCTTTAATTAAAATTCAGAATTCCTTGGTTCCTGGAGCCTCCTTTTCCTGCCTGACACATCCATCCCACCCCCGTGCTGATGGTTACATTTCTACAATATCATGTCTAATGACTGCCTTCTGTTTCTTGATCTCAAAGTCGGGCCACTTGCCCCAAGTGAGTCCCCTGCTATAGGACTCAGTAGTTCTCTTAACTTACTGTTTGTGTTAAGTGTGTCTGTGGGAGACGCGCTTCTCAAGTTTTGCTTTTGTCCCATGTTATCCTCCCCCACTCCCAACCCCCCCCCATCCCTCAGGATGAATGCATGAGGCTTGTTACTGCCCCCAAAGAAAGGCTTGCCTGCCTGCCTGCCTGCCTGCCTGCCTGCCTTCCTTCCTTCCTTCCTTCCTTCCTTCCTTCCTTCCTTCCTTCCCTTCCCTTCCCTTCTCTTCCCTCCCTTCCTCCCTCTTTCCCTCCCTCCCTTCCTCTTCCTTTGCTTTTTGTTTTTTGAGGCAAGGACTTACTATTGTAACCTGAACCTGGAATTCACTATGTAAACCAGCCTAGCCTTGAACTCAAGAGATCCACCTTCCGCCTGTCCAAGCCTCCAGAGTGCTGGGATTAAAGGCATATGTCACCACACCTGGCTTTTGTTTTCATTTTGTTTTGTTGAGCCAGGGCTCACAGTCTTTCAGTAGTCTGTGTTGGTCTAAACCTCATGATCCTCCTGCCTCAGCACCTCAATCACTGGCATATACCACGTCCTGCACATCTGCAAGGCTTTTGTTGGCCACTGGGGAAAAGCCCTGAAACACCCCCCCCACCCCGTTTCATACTCTCCTGAGCTCCCTAGATGACCTGTGTTCCTGTGACCTTGTCAGCTGCTCCCTTTCCCACCACTGCCACCTTTCCATCTGCAGGTGGAGTTACTGGAGGATGTCATAAACTACCTCATGTCCACAATGGTGCTGCCCAAGATCAACGGTAAGAAGCTTTGGAGAAAGAAATGGTTTTTCAATCCCAGGTCAGAAATGTGGGGCTGCCTGCCTGCAGGTCCCTGGCCAGGGTTGTGAGGGCAGAGGACAGGCCTCTAGGACAAAAGGACTCACATGCTCTGGGCTCTGACTCTGCTGCCCCCATCCGACAGCAGCCTGTGAGGTGGGAGCTGTTGAATGTGACTCTTTCAAGGTGGTGGAAACTAGCATCTGCCCCTAACTGGGGTTCGCACCAGCAGCTCTGAGACTGACCCACCCAAGTTTATCTTCGCGGGAAAGATGGGTCTCTGAGGAGGAGTTCCTCAGGGATGACCCCAACCAACCCAGGTTACTACACTATCCTCTGACCTTACCTGCCTCCATCCCACCTGAGTTCATGGAGTTGCTGGCCCCAGCTACTGCCCTTTCGCAGCTTCATGTGCATCGTAGCGGGGCTCCCCAAGCACCACAGGTCCGTGCTCCGTCTATGTAGCTCCTGGTTTCACTCAGGAGTGGTCTAGACCAGCAGCGTGTACCCTCAGAAGGAGAGAGGCCCACAGGGGTGCTGCATGTAGCCTTGGGAGGGGGATGATGGAGGACAAGGAGGCAGGGCACAGACATCAGGGTAGACTTCCTTCCCAGCCCCTTTTTCACTCCCCATTCTGTTGTCTCACACCACAGAGAAGCTGCGTCGAGGCTTTCCTCTCCCTTTGCCTGCCGGGATTCAGCTCATCAACTCGATTCTTTACTCCTCCCAGGTGAGTGTTGGGGTAGAAATCTCGGCTCCCGTCCCAACAAACCACACCAAACCAACATGGTTCCGCAGGGAGAGGTTTAATGAGAGAAGAAAGGTAGAAGAAGAGAGTAAATAAAGGCCAGCCATGAGCACGTGAACAGAAGTTGGGAGGGGAATGGGGAGAGAAGGGACAAAGGGGAAGAGGAGAAGAGGAGAAGAGCGAGAGAGCAAAGAGAGGAGCAAAGAGAATGAGGAGGGGGCAAGCAGCCCCCTTTATAGTCAGGCTTGCCTGGCTGTTGCCAGGTAACTATGGGGTGGAGTATACCTGGCTGTTGCCAGGTAACTGTGGGGTGGAGCATACCTGGCTGTTGCTAGGTAACTGTGGGGGTGGAGCTTAGACAGAATGCCAACAGTGAGTCCTTGAGGTCTCTGGTCACCAAGCATCCCATAAGAATAGCAAGTGCTGCCAAGCCTCTTCCTCACCACACTCTGCATGGAGATCTGCCTATTCTCACAACATCCCTAGGACACAGAGGAGCTGAGGTTCAGAAAACCCGCCCGGCATCAAGTGAGGTCCACAGTCTAAGCCAGGCTGCTCGCTTTTTACACCATCATGGCTTGTTCCAGTAAACACGGACTCGCCAAGTTCACATACGGTTCCTTTTAGGTGCCTGTGTTTAAGTGCCTAATGGTCGAGTCGTTTACAAAGCAGCTGTACTGAAGGAGAAGGCGGAAGGAAAGAGGAGAGGCTTGGTCTGATGTGAAGCGGGGGTCTTGTTCATCCATAGCTAAGGGGTATCTTTGTCACCCACACCTGCAGATAGCCCAAAAGCTTCCAGGGGAAGATGGGACTCTTCTTGCTATTATACGCTTATATGCTATAAGATGGGCCTCGTCTTGGGTGGAAATGACTTTCGTAGTCTGCAAGGGAGGTTGGGAAGTGTAGTCTCTCAGCGGGAAACTATCACCTGGTGCATGGTGTATGCCACAGATGCACCAAGCATCTTTCCGAACATGTCCTACAGGTGTGTGACACCCTGTGGTTTGCACATGCCTTCCTCTGAGCTTCCGGGCTCCCGGGGCTCCCGAGTGTTTCACTCTCCCTCTTGTTCTGTCCCCTCCCCATCCCTGCACAGCAGCAAGCCCCGCCTCCCCCCCCCCCCATATTACTGCTATTCTTGGTGACTCTCAACAACTCTTCAAAGCTCAGCGGATATCTCTGTGCCACCCAGCTTTCCAGCTTTGGAACCAGCCTGTGCTGTGCATGCTGGGGCCTCTCCCTTCCTCAGTGTCTGTGCCCCAAGTCCCTTCATCCATTCATATCACGAGAAGCCCATAACTCCACGGTGAAAGCCTTGTCCCGTGCTGAGTTCCCACCTCTGTTGACAGCTTGCCTTTCTGACATATGGCACTTAAGAGAAAGGTCCTTGTCATCAAGTTTCTTGCTCTAATGCAGTGGTTCTCAACCTGTGGGCCATGCAACTCCTTTGGAAGTCTAACAACCCTTTTACAGAGGCCCCAAATCAGATATGTCGCACGTCAGATATCTATATCATGATTCACAATGGTAGCAAAATTACAGTTATGCCGTAGCCACAAAAATAATGTTATGGTTTGGGATCACCACTAATGTGTTTATAAAAAGATAAAGAGAGGGGGGATATGTTCTATGGAAGTGTGATGAGGTATGGGGAAGGGGGTGCCCCCGACGGCCCATGCTGAGTCATCCCTTCCTCCTGAGGGGCCAGCCAGGCACAGGAAGTATAGAACAGAGTTTATTCTAGAAATGGGGAGGAGAGTCAAGTTCAGGGCATGAGAAGGGGAGTCAAGAGGGTGGTAGAGGCAGAGAAAGGCAGAGGGAGGGAGGGAGGGAGGGAGAGAGAGAGAGAGAGAGAGAGAGAGAGAGAGAGAGAGGAGTAGAGAAGTAGAGAATTGAGGCCAGCCATGAGCACATGGAGAGAGAAGGGGGAAGGGAATGGGGAGGAGGGAAGGGAAAGCAAGAACAAGAGCAAGAGAACAAGAGAGAACAAGAGATCGAGGAGGGGGCGAGCAGCCCCTTTTACAGTGAGTCGGACATACCTGGCTGTTGCCAGGTAACTGTGGGGTGGAGCGTAGACAGAATGCTAACAACCACAACATCAAAACTGCATTAAAGGGTTGCAGCATTAGGAAGGCTGAGAACCACTACTCTAATGCCTGGTGTCAATCAACCTCAGTTCTGTAGACAGGGGGCTGCTGAAGATGAGGCTAGGAAACAGGTGATGTAGATCAGAGAAATCTGCCCCCAGCCTCCCAGAATCTCTGTTCTTAGCTTTTATCAAGGTCATCCTTTAAAAAAAAATCCCACCCAACCCCACCCCATCCCCCCGGCAAAATTTAATTTCTTCACTTAGAAGCAGAGTGGAGGGCACTCCGGGTAGGGAGTAATTTTTCAGCCTTGATTGGAACCAGGCTTTTTGAGCTGCTGCAAGGCAGAGATGACACACAGAGGCCCCCAAGGTGGGCCCACTCGGGAAGCTGATGACAGGTTCTCCGGGTGTCATTGTAGCCAGCCCACTGCTGACACCCTACGGTCCCAGTGCTTCCTGCCTTTCTCAAGCAGGCCTTGCCTTAACAGCATCTTAGCCAAGCCTCTGAGTTTCCTTTTTAAAAAATGGCCAAAGGTGACCTGTTTTCATCCATCGCTCGCCACCTTCTATATTGAGACAGAGTTCCCCAGACAGGTTCCCTTCTTTAAAAATCCAACCAAGTAGCAAAGGTGCATTTCGGCTAATGGTGCCCGTTTCTCCCCAGAATTTCCTGTTGCTTGAGGCGGATTTACACCGGACCTGAGATCACCTCAGACCCTGAGCCAGGAAGCTCTGCAGCTGCTTCCAAGGGGCCATCACACTCACCGGCTGTCCTGCTCAAGAATCCTTTAGTCTTTGACCCTGACCTGCAGCCCCTGCTTGCTTCCCCGTGCTCAGCTCTAGAAATAACCCAAGCCACTGGAAGTTGAGCACCGGAAAGCGAGAGGTCTGTGTACCGGGGCTCCGGGCCTCTTTCAGAGCAGCCCCTCCAGCACCGGCATTTCTGCGGCAGCTGTGACATTATTTTGGACTTTACAAAAACACCCCTTTTCTCCCCACTGTAGATTCTGTGTGCTGGTGTGGCTTTTCGTCCATTCCTTAATACACTCACCGGCTGTAGCCAGCGCGGCCTGCAGCACGTGCACTCTTGAGTCCTGAACACCTACATTAGCGCAAAGCCCCGCTGTTCCAACTTTCCTTGGAGGGGTGGAAGGGATGAGCTGGGCTGTCTAGGATCCTGCAGTTTTGAGAGGTGATGGGTTACTGTACCAGTACATCCTATTGTAGTCCTGTGGCTAATGCAGATACTGTTGCTCCTCACTACCACGTGGTGGCGCTGTTGAACACCTGACCCCAAAAAGCGGATGGTCCCTGTCATTGTGCCTCAGCAAGAAACAGGCCAGGGTATGAAGCTCTAACTTAGTGTAATTAGCACACCTCAAGATCTCCAGGCCCTGGTGTGGGAGACATCAGTTCCAAGCTCTCCGAGGCTGATGTTGGATCCCATTGAGGGCTTTGGGAGATTTCCTTCCTCAAGACGTCTTGTGGGACTGCCCAAGACTGTGAGATGCATTTTGCCTGGATCAAGTAGCCAGGAGGCCTCTCTGGGCTGGGTACCTTTGGTCTGAAGATCTCACCCAGGCCTTAGTGCACTCGTCTCCCTCATTCTGAGAGTCGTTTAGGTCTTTCAGATTGTGTCACGGCCAATCACAAGCTCACCTATGTACAGCAAAGCTGGGGCTCCTACGCTTGTTCCCTCAGCCCATGAGCCTTCGCTTCCATCCAGATGTCAGCGCTGTCTTTTTTTTTTTTTTAAAGATTTATTTATTTATTTTTATATGAGCATTACAGATGGTTGTGAGCCACCATGTGGTTGCTGGGATTTGAACTCAGGACCTCTGGAAGAGCAGTCAGTGCTCTTAACCACTGAGCCATCTCTCCAGTCCAGCGCTGTCTTTATAAGGTAGACTTTCTGCACTCGGTTGCCTAGGTCACACAGATTAAAAAGGCACCAAGGCTTAGGAAACAAAACTCCTTCTCATTTCTCAGTCAGGAGAGCGCGCCTGTTTCTATTTGCTGGCAGCTAGTGAAAGACCCGGCTAGGACCAGAGGGCATCCAGAGGGGCTAAAAAGGAAGAGAGTAACGGGAGCACAGTGAGAGATGAGGCTGGTCTGCTCTCAAAAGCTATGGGAAGCCCTTGGAGGGTTTTGAGCACAAGAAGGACACTTCCGGGGCTGCAGAGACGAGTTACCTCAGCCACTGAGAACGCTCGCTGCTCTTGCAGAGAACCAGAGTTCAGTTCCCATGAGGCAGCTGTGGCTGCCGGTGAACCGATGCCCTCTTCTGGCCGTCGAGGGTACCTGCATGCATGTGCAACGCCCACATACAGACTTAACACATAAATTTTTTTTTTTTTTTTAAGACACGATCCAATTCATTTTTGTAAGTCTGTTCTTAGGCTGCTCTCTGGGAACATCTGCTACACACAGAGAGAGATGGCCCTCCACTCCTCACCCTCTCTCCCATCATTTTCATGATTCATTAACTTTCTGGCCACTTTCTAACCCACATGACAACGCTGCTCTGACCTCTGAGAAACAAACGGTCACTTCTGGACCCTAAATGGGCAGGCAGAGCCACAGTTCCTCCAAAACATCTCCTCTGAGGTGTTGGGAAAAGACAACGCCATGGGGTCTGTCTTGGGGGCGTGTTCCCCAAACATTCGGACAAGGCCATCTGCAGAGCTGCTGTTTGAGCCATTTCTCCTTCCGGCAGACTTGCTGCTGCAAATCAGTGTACCCCAAGTTCCTCCCAGGTTGAAAAGGCTTTAAAGTTAAATGGCAATGTGACCGAGTTGCTCTGTGATAGACCGAAGGCAGCCAGGCGGCATGCTTGGCTCGGCCGAATGTTATGACACGTATGAGGGCTAATGTTATCAACCTAATTTGATTAATAAACACTTAGGGGACAGGTAAAGGGCACCTCAGGGTGTTTTCAGAAAGGATCGGATCATGGGAGCTCTGACCTACGGGATGGATAAATCTAATGGATTCGGCCTGCCTGTAGGAGGCAGGCCATTGGAAACATGTCTTTGGGGCTGTTTCTCTGGCCCTTCTTACGGCCATCTTTCTCTGCTTGCTGTCCACCATGACATCAGCAGCTCTGTCCCACCACACCCTCTCCGTCACAGGTGAGTGACACCTCTGAAACCATGAGCCAATTTCAATCACCCCTCCCTTCAGATGTTTGTCTCATGTATGTCATGATGAGAGGCCAAACCAGTACAGTAAAATACAATGTCAAGAGGTTCTTTTTTTAAAATTAAATAGCAAAAGGGGTTGTCCACTCCAGGATGACTGAAGACCCCCACTGCAGCAGCTCACCTGTGGGTCAGACACTGTCTGCTGATTTATGACAGGTGGAGAGAGGGGCTCTGAGGGGAGAGAGGGTGAGGTGGGCGACGGAAGGCCAGCCCCTGGGTTGCCATTTTGTCTTATCTCGTTGGTGGCATGAGCGTGGCACCCCTGACTCTTCATTCCATTTGACCCTCTCAGCCACAGTGTCCAGAGAGAGAGGTTGTGAGGCCTGGGCTCAGCTCAATGTTCAAAGCACTAACCATGGAATTCCTGGGCCTCATTTCAAACACGAGCCCAGTGTCCCTCCCCAATTCCACCCACCCCAGGCTGAGTGACTTTACAAATGTCACTGAGCTCTTGAGCCCTCTTTTGTCTTTGGAAACAGGTAAAATCCTGACCTCTGTTTCAGTCGAGGTTGCTGGGAGGAGCCTGCGGTGCCGCTGATAAGCTCGCCGGACAGAAATAAGAACATGCCCTATGATCCCAGGCACCTTGGGTTCAAACCCCAGCTCTGCCACTTGCCAGCTGCGTGACCTCAGGAAGCTTATTCCATTGTCTGGTCTTGAGTTCTCTCAGCTACTATGTCAATAGCTGTTTTCACTGCACTGCCAGGACCTCGACTCATCACAAGCCTGTCACCCAAAAAAATATACCTTTAAATGACTTTGGAGTTAATCCCACATCTGAGTGATCCAAGGCCACTGTCTATGGAGGTTGGGGAGGGGGGAGGGGGTATCTCATCAGTGCCTCAGCTAAGGAATTGCTGCTCACACGTGACAGTGTGGTCCTCTTCCTGCTCCTGCCCCCTAAAAAGTAAGGGCTCTCTGAATTCAGGGAAGGAACTCTGTATGGACAAACATTAAACAACCTGTTCTTGCTGGGAAATGTCCAGGAGGCCACTGCTGGAGATCGAGGTGCTACCTGCTGCAGGAATGATGGTTTCCCTCCTACCCTGTGAGGGCTGTGTGTCCACCAGTGCGATAAGCCAATTCAAGCTGAATCAAGAATATAAAGGCAGGTTTATTGAGAGACAGTTCTTGGGAGGGTCTACCTCCCTCCTTACAGGTGGAGGTCAAAGAAGGCGCACACCCTTGGGAAAGCAAGGGAGTTTTTAGAGCTTAGGCGAGGAGCACTGATGTGTCAGGTAGGAGCCGGGATTGTGCCCATATATGGTCAAAAACTGAGGTGAGGGTTGATGAAGTGTTAGCCCAGAGCGGTGAAAGTGGGCGGGGTTTCCCAGCTTGTGCAGAGGTGAAGGGATGGGGGTGGGGAGTCCAACCAAACACTCCAACCTCTTGGAACGGTGATGCCGATCTGGCTATTTCCTGCTGAGGAGGGACAGCAAGGGGTGGGAGAGATGGGAGTCAGTGGGCTTGAGCAAGAGGTATGGCTGCAGAACATTCCTTGGGAAACTTCACAAATCCAGTCCTGGAGAAAGCAGAGGAGGCAAGCGGCTAGGAGAAAAACATGGCTTAGCACCACCAGCCCTATGAACGGGGCTAGCCACGTGAAGAGTGAAGTCTGCCAGAAAGACCAGAACGAAGGTGTGCCCTGGTTGCACTGGCGGAGTTCTTCAGACGATCGGTGGTGGAGTGATTCAGATTAGTTCCCGCCAGGCCAGATCCATTGATATAGTAACGGAACTCTTCTCTCAAGAACACACAGGTGCCTCCCACGTCTGCTTCGAGGAGGTCCATTACCTTTCAGTTCTGCATGGCAACCGGGGCCATGGAAGTGATCCGAAGCTGGAGGGAGGCCAGTGAGCTGCCAAGTTGTTGATGGCCTTTTGGAGACAGTCGCATGGCTCTCTGATCTCATGGCTTACGCCGATTGATCACTCTTGTGGAGGCCACAGTAGCAATGCCTGTCAGTGATGCAGTGGGGATGGTAGAAAAGGAGAGGATGACTATTCCAGTCTTCCCAGATAGTGTTAGGTCTGGTCTCAGCATCACAGGGCTACATGGAGAGGATGGGTCACCAGGGGATAGTCTTTTGACACAGGGTCGTTGTACCAGGAGAGCACCCACTGGAGGTGCCCAGACAGATACCTGTGTTAGTAGTGAAAAGAAAATTATACGAATTCTAGGTTTATAAATATAAAAATTAAAAAATAAACCCCAAAAGGCCACAGACCCAGGGCTAAGCCCTGCAGCCAAGACTAGCAGGCCATAAAGATAAAGGAGCACAGGAAACACTGTTCAGGCAGGACTGAAAAGCCATAAAAAAAAGGAATGCAGGATCCAGCTCAGGCTATCGAGGACTGACCCATAAACCATCCAAAGACGTCCCCCCAGCTTACTCAGAGTCATACTTTAACCAGATGTCCTCCAGACCCTGATAAGCCCCTACTTGTGCTTTTCAGCCATTGTGTCCTACAGAGAGCACTCCAAGAAACCGGACAGCCCAAGCCTAACCAGAGGTGTTTCAAATACAAATGCTCCATCAGTTTTGACAAACGTTTAAAAATAATGAGGACCTGAAGACCCTACCCTTCTCCTGATTTAGTAGCTCTGTTCCAGGAACCAGGGGGCCATAAAACCTTCTGGCGTCCCCTTATCTCCTGGAGCCATAAAACAATCTTGTAACTTGTGGTACATTCCCCTTTGACATCCCCCATCCCCTGGTGCTCACAGCCTCTGCCTTTAAATACTCTTTTTCCCAGCCTCTCGGGGCCGACACCTCTGTCTCCTGCGCGGGATACGTGTCGGCCCGGAGATCTCTGTAATAGGTCTCCGTAATAAACCTCGCCTTTGCTTATTACATCCAAAATGGTCTCTCTGTGTCTGGGGTCCGCGATTTCCCAAGACTTGAGTAAGGGTCTCTCTGCGTGGGATCTTTCATATTTATGGGGGCTCGTCCGGGATCTGCGCGACTACCCCAGACTCCGAAGACCCCTTGGAGGTGAGTTGGATGTTTGTCTGAGTGTTTCTGTGTGAGCGGCGCCGCAATTGTCAGTCTGTGTCTGTCTCTGTTTTGGTTCCGCCGTGTGTGTATATATGTGTGTCTTAGTACTGGTCAGTGTTAAGAGGGCAGATGGGTATTCCTGCCCTGTGGTAAGAGGGCAGATGGGTATTCCTGCCCTGTGGTAAGAGGGTGGATGTGTATTCCTGCCCTGTAGGAGAGTGGATGTGTATCCCCACTCAGTGCAGCTGCCTTTGTGGTCCGTGAGGACCCCCTGGCTGCGGAAGGGGGGACGCCCCGGGCCCGCAAGGCTGCAGCCCCTGGAAGACGTTCCACGGGCGGAGAACAGTCGGGAGAGCCCGGCTATGGACAGTCAGGAGGACCTGACTCTGGTTTTCTGGAACAAAGGAGATGGAATGCTCCTTTTACCTAGGCGGGAGTGGACGAGGAATCCCACTCCGTCAGAGGTCGAGTTCAGCTGCCTATTTAAATATAGGCACGGACAAGTGTGCTTAGTCGTTAGGACAAGAGGACACTCTGGAATCCTGTTGGGAGGTGGAATCAGATGGTCCATCTCATCCCAAAAGCAGCTAAGGTTAAGCTGCAGTTTGGGCCACGTACTGAAGGTACCAGGCATCTGTGAAAGTTGGTTATAAGATGCTTTGTCTTGATATTGTTTGTCTGGCTTGTTTTCTGTGGTATTGTCGAGTGTCTTTTTGGCTTTTGTTTCGTTTTTGAATTTTGGACTGACGACTGTGTTTGAATTTGGACTGACGACTGTGTTTAAAATCTTGGACTGATGACTGTGTTTGAAATCATGAAACTGTTTGCTTTGTTCGTCAAAGAGTTTTGCTTGGTCCTCTTGGTGCTTAAGTTAAGAGTTAAAAATAATTTACTTGAGAAAAATTGTTTTCTGCCAGGGAGTTTTGTCTTTCTCTCTTGAGCCTCCTCCCCAAGGAGAGAGGCCCCTCCCTTTACTCCCCTTGATCAGCCTAGCTGCTGTTAACAGTTGTGTAAACAGACATTAACAAAAACCTTGAGGACAAAACCTCTCGTAAATAAAAAAGTTCCCCAGATTAGGCCTCCGGTATAAAACAAGTATAGTGAGTAAGAAACTTAATTTTATGGACCCCGCTCTAGTGGCGGTGTGTTGGTTGATAGCCAATGTTAAGTTTTTAAAACATAGTGTTTTATCTGTGCTTGTGCTCCCAACACACAGTAGGGGGGAGCGAAATTAGCTGCGGAGCTGCTAAAGCGAGCATGGGGACTTCTCAAGTCTCACCCAATTTTTCTGGCTCTTCAAGAGCTGTTTAAAAGGAAAAGGCTTAAGGTAAAAAGAAACACTATAGAGAGATTTCTTAGTGAATTACTACACCTTGGTTCGCGATCTCTGGGAATCTCACGATGGACAGCTGAGATAAGCTAGAAAAAGATTTAAATTTTGCCTGGGAACAAGGAATCTTAAAGGCGGAGTTTCAGCCGGTATGGCACTTAGTGCGCAGCTGCCTAAAAGATCAGAAATGCTGTCAACAGGCTATAAAAAAAGGGACAGGCTGTGTTAAAAATGCTACAGGAAGAATGATCTAAAAAGGCTGAAAGTGAGGTGGGGGAGGACTCTAAGAAAAACAAGAACAAGAAAAGAATTTCTGCTTTTAGTGACCAGACCTTCAACTCTTGCTCACAGAAAGAGGGTGCTCATTAAGAGAAGTTCTTTAAGGAGCCTGCCTTATCTGCTGGCCCTATTCCAAGAGAGGAGCCAGTCTCCAGCATTAAATTACTTTTCTCACTGGTCATCATTAGCATGGAGAATGCCTTTGATCCTATCCCCACAGCAGCCAGTTCCTGCCCCTGTGGTAGAAATGTCCCAGGTTGGGGGGCAGAGAAGCCCCTAAAATAGTTTCAAAGAATCTACAACAAACTGTAAAGAACTTTGTTTTGTTTTGCCAGTTTGAATTTAGAATTCAGGCTTTGGCTGTGGCCGAGGTCAGGATTAATGTTTTCTTTTCCATGGGCCTTTAGCCCACTGAGAAAGTTTGGTAAAGGGCTGCTACTGAGGTCCTGAAAGCCCCAGGTGAACTGGTTACAATTCTTTTGTCAGCTGCTTAGTATCTAACACCCAGGTTCTATCGTCTCTCCATCCTTTTATTATTAGTTGTTACTGAAAGCCTAGTGCCATTTAGAGGATGGGTCTCTTGAGTGATAAAGCCACTGAGCTGGCACTAAAGGAAGGTACTCCTTAAGGGAAAATCTAAGTCCAGAGAGACAACCGGTAACAGATAGACTGCCCCTCTGCTCACTTTTCTGTTTCACAGACACAAGGTCTTTTTGTCCCAAGAAAGCCTCCTGGCTTAGCTGTGTGACTAAATGCTATTTGCCCTCTTCAGTGGACCTCTATTCTCAAGATTCTCTTGTTTTCTCACCATCCCATTTGAGATGCTTGTTAGTAACTGTTACAGGTCTTCTTTACCACCGAGGAAAGACAAAATCCTACTAGAGGCCAGAAAAAGTGTTCCAGAGATGGATGGAAGGCCCTCACTTCTGCCTGCTCTTTTCAGACGCCTAAAGGTAGGGAGTGCCAGGTCTGCCGCCAGGCTCCAAGGGTGGGTCTCTGAGGGGCTAAAAAATGCCCCACCAATCTGGCTAAGATAAAGAAAGGATATGAAGAAAAAGTTACAAAAATTTAAAGGGTTAAGTTAAGTTGCTGAGAGTTAGTACAAGTTACAGAGAAAGAGGTAAAAAGAACAGAAAGCTAAAAAAAAAAAAAAGAGACAAAAAGAAGAGGAAGTTAGAGAGATAAAAGACGAGAGAGGAACATATACTGGCCACAGTAGTTAGGGAACCTAGGAAGATAGTACCTGGCAACAGAAGAGAATTCCTGACTAAAGATCAGTGTGCCTAATACAAAAAAAAAGGATATTGGGTCAGGGACTGCCCCAGAAAGAACAAGAGGGGACACTGGAGAGCCTCTTGGTGCTGGCTATACACAGAGATAGAAGGGAAGCCCGCCCAGTTGTTTTTGTGGATACAGGGACCCAATGCTCTGTGCTCCTATGCCCCCCTGTGGGCCAATATCCAAAGACCTTGAGTGCAAGGAGCCACTGACAACGAACAATACTTATGGACTGCCCGAAGAACAGTGGACCTTGGCGTGGGCCGGGTAACCCACTAGTTCATAGTCATCCCTGACTGCCCCCATCCCTTGCTCATGAGAAAATTGCTCTCCAAATTGGCTTGCGTGGGCTGAAATGGCTGGATGAGGCCATGTGTATACATATCTATAGACTGTGTATGTGAAGCTTAAGACCTGTCTCAGTACACCAGTACCTGATGCTGGGAGATGTGTGGCTTAGTGCTTTTCGGCCTGAAACACATCACTCCTGCCAGCCGGGCACTAACAATTATCACCCAATCCAGGACTTAAACTGTGATAGAGTGGCTGATAGAGTGTCCAAAGATGGGACCACTGGTCAGCTGCCATGGACTAGATTCTCCACCGGTTGGGGACAATCTGGTCACCTTGCTGCCCAATCCGGACCTGGAGCCACCACAGCACAAGTGTCAAACACTGACAGAAGCACATGGGTGGAGGAAAGACCTCTGTGACTGGCTGATTGACCCCTGCTGAAAGCCGAGGACCTTGTCCACAGACGGGAACAGTTCTCTTCATGAATGAAGATACCTTTCCAGGGATAGATAGAAGCTTTCCTCACCAAACGAGAGACGGCCTCTACAATCATCAAGAAGATACTGGAAAAAATCTTCCCCAGGTCTGGAATGCCCAAGGTAATCTGGTCTGACAGCGGCCCTACTTTCGTTGCCAAGGTAAGCCAGGGTGTGGCCAAGTATTTAGAGGTCGATTAGAAATTACATTATATTTACAGACCTCAAAGTTCAGGACAGGTAGAGTAAATAAATAAAATTTTAAAAGAGATCCTGAACAGATTGACCATGGAGACTGGCACAGACTGGGTGACACTCCTTCCCTCTTGCTCTCTTCAGAGCAAGAAATACCCCTTCCAGACTCAGCTTTACCCCCTTTGAGATCTTATATGGGGCCTCAGCTCCCCTGACTGTATTAGATGATGTTACTGAACCAACATGTCATAGTAATAATGATTTGTGTGCCAGGCTAAAAGACCTACAGGTGATACAGAAAGAAATCTGCTCACAGCTGACAACAGCCTATGCCCCGGAGACCCCTGAGACATCCCATCAGTTCCAGGTCGGAAGCAGCTACACTGAGCCCAGACACTCGATCCTCGCTGGAAAGGACCATACCTGGTGCTGCTGACCACCCTGACAGCCGTCAATTCTCAGCCCTCACCAGCCGTGTACTAGCTGTTAGGGCTGAGAGCTGGGACCTAGAGAGAAATTCAGTCATGTTTGTCCTGGGTTCCATCGAGATAGGTGTGGGGATAGGCTTGATTTCTATTACAAATGATGTAACATTACATATGTTAGTACTCCTAACACTTCTTGGGACTGTGCCTCAGGGATCACAACCTATATAAGTTTAGAAGTTCTGAAAGACAGTCATGACCTTGGTGTATAGGTTCAGATAGTGTCCAGATTGGAATCCTGATGCTAAAGACTTAGTAAGAGACAAAAAAAAAGGAGTTGAGAATTACTTAGGGCTAGGGCTATCTAGGTGCTACAAGGGCAGCACAAGGACATCTGCTGTTGCCCTACAATACAAGGCTTATAGAGAATTCAGAACTGCCATTGACTCAGATATAAAAAGAGTAAAAGACTTTTTAGCTGACCTCCAAGAATACCTAACCTCCCTCTCAGAGGTAGTCCTTCAAAATAGAAAAAGATTAGACCTGATATTCCTTAAAGAAGGAGTCTGTGTGCTATACTAAAAGAAAAATGTTGCTTCTATACAGACCATTCAGGAGTAATTAAAGACTCCATAAATAAACTTAGAAAAAGGTTAGACAAAAGACAGACAGAAAAACACATCAGAGATAGTTCGAGAGCTAGTTTAATAGATCTCCCTGGATGACTACCCTACTCTCTGCTACAGGTGGGCCATTATTAATAATTTTCTTGGTTTTAGTTTTTGGCTCCTGCGTGACAAACAGGTTAATTACTTTTGTTAAAAATCGAGTGGGTGCTGTGCGGTTGATGTTGTGAGACAACAGTACCAGTCAGTTAGGACAACTGGTGAGACCAAATACGAGACTTGATATCAAAATTCTAAGATTAGAATTATTTAATAGGAGAAGACGGGAATGAAAAGAAAATTATACGAATTCTAGGTTTATAAATATAAAAATTAAAAAATAAACCCCAAAAGGCCACAGACCCAGGGCTAAGCCCTGCAGCCAAGACTAGCAGGCCATAAAGATAAAGGAGCACAGGAAACACTGTTCAGGCAGGACTGACAAGCCATAAAAAAAAGGAATGCAGGATCCAGCTCAGGCTATCGAGGACTGACCCATAAACCATCCAAAGACGTCCCCCCAGCTTACTCAGAGTCATACTTTAACCAGATGTCCTCCAGACCCTGATAAGCCCCTACTTGTGCTTTTCAGCCATTGTGTCCTACAGAGAGCACTCCAAGAAACCGGACAGCCCAAGCCTAACCAGAGGTGTTTCAAATACAAATGCTCCATCAGTTTTGACAAACGTTTAAAAATAATGAGGACCTGAAGACCCTACCCTTCTCCTGATTTAGTAGCTCTGTTCCAGGAACCAGGGGGCCATAAAACCTTCTGGCGTCCCCTTATCTCCTGGAGCCATAAAACAATCTTGTAACTTGTGGTACATTCCCCTTTGACATCCCCCATCCCCTGATGCTCACAGCCTCTGCCTTTAAATACTCTTTTTCCCAGCCTCTCGGGGCCGACACCTCTGTCTCCTGCGCGGGATACGTGTCGGCCCGGAGATCTCTGTAATAGGTCTCCGTAATAAACCTCGCCTTTGCTTATTACATCCAAAATGGTCTCTCTGTGTCTGGGGTCCGCGATTTCCCAAGACTTGAGTAAGGGTCTCTCTGCGTGGGATCTTTCAGTAGCACTGCAAAGGGAGCAGAGTCCTGAGTAGCAGAAAAGGACTTGGATGTCCAGGGAGGCTTGGAAGAGGGGTGCATCTTGTGTGGTGCTGCCCTTGGTTGGGGGGCGGGGGTCAGTCATTGGTATCATATAGGGACTAAATAAGGGCACTGTGATCAGAGCAGGGTCACCCAGAGCAGCACAGAGAACGCAGTTGCTAAGGTTGGATGGAGGCTTTAGCATGGTTAAGTAGGGTTGTTCCCTCCTGGATGAGGCCCAGTCAGGAGAAAGGTTCTTTTATTTTAAATCTGAAATAAAGAGGGGTCTCCCAGGTATGATTGGAGGAACTCCTTCTGCTGTTGTATGGCCTTGGTGAGGTTTGAGAGACTCTGGAGGAGGGAGGACGGGGTCTGGACATAAGCTCTCCAGATTTCTGTTTGTTCACATGGGTGTGCAGACGTGTCCATTTGATAGACCTGCCGATTACTCCCTGTGCCCACCGGTCATCCCAGAGGTCTTGACTATCAATGCAGTGTTGTACCATAGCAGGAGACATCAGACTAGTTTGGTGACCCGTTCTTGACCCTGTCAGCCACCAGCAGTATTTTTGTTCACACAATCTTAGGAGGTTTCTTTTAGAAGAGCCCCATGGGCAGCTCCCATATTCCTTGACCCATTGGGTACAACAGGCCTTGTCTGTCTGGTCATAGGCAAAGCAAAACATAGGGTAATTATAGCCCTTTGTGCATTTAAAGAGGGGTACCGGGATGAAGATAACTTCTTGGCATCCCTCAGGAGGACAGTTGACCTGGTCCACAAAGTCATTGTGGGTCTCATCGACTCCATGGTCCAAGGATCCCGAACATGGAAACACCAGGAGTATGTTGGATCTGGGTGAGGACTGAGATGACTATAAGCAAAATGGCAACCTGGCATGGGTGTCTTAGGGCCTGGCACTTGCTGCAGCACAGGCAACAAAGAACAAACACGACCTAGGAAGAGAAAGAGGAAAAGGTGAATCCGAGAGTGAATGCAGTCAGGCCTGGACCATTCAGACCTGTTCTTGGGGATCTCTGCAGAACCTGAGTGAAGTAGGTCCCATATGTTGGGTGGACCATCCATCCTGGGCGAGGGACTTCTTGAGCCCAGATAGATGGTACCAACACTGATGTCCCTGGAGTTCATCAGTCAAGGGTCTGGTGAGGATCACAGTGTAGAGTCCCATCCACCAGGGCTCTAAAGACTTAGAAGATAATTGTTTGAGAAGTGCCTGGTCCCCTGGACAAAGCGGTAGAGGATCCACAGTGGTTGTGTCCACCAATGTGGGAGTAGGGAGATGGTTGTCAGAGTGCGAGCTGAGAGGGAAGCATGGGAGGCAGGGTAAGTAGACAGCCAATGGGGGAGCTTGGGTTAGGAGGTGACTTTTAAAGAGGAATGGCCTGTAAAGGTACTCAAAAGGGCCAAGGCCTGTAGGAGACCTTAAGAGTGGCTTGGGCAAAGGGAAGAAGAGAAGACCAGGACAATCTGAGCTTGAGGAAAAGCTTGGTGTGTTGTTTGATGAGGCCATCAGCTCTCTCTATCTTTCCTAATGGCTGAGGGCAATGCAAAATATGAAGTTTCCAAGAGACGTTCAAGGCTTCAGAGCTGAGTTCGATGATCTTAGAAATGAAGGCTGGACTGCTGTCTGTCTGGAAGGTCTATGGCATGCCAAGCAGAGGAACGATGTGTTCATGGAGCTTCTGGGTCGCCCTGCCTGCTGTTTCCCCGAAGGCGGGGAATGCCTTGATTCACTGTAACAACAAAAGTTAGGAAATAGCGGAGTTTTTTGTGTGGGCATGTGTGTGAAGTCAATTTGCCAGCCTTCGCCCAGTTAATGTCCTCTGAGGTCATGCAGTGTCTGATGAATCTGGAGATCCCTCTGGAGGTTGGTCTTGGCACACATCTGGCAGGAAGTATGGACCTGTAAAATATAGACTCTAAAATCGGTGGGATAGAAAAGGGGGCTCTGGAAACTGGAATAGGGCCTTGGGACCAACGCATAGGCTCTGGTGGATGTCAGAGACGGTGGAAGGCACCATTTCTGAGGAAGAATAAGGTGGTTATTTAGGTAAAGTCACCCATCGTTTGCTTGTGTGGTCCCTTTGCCAAGGAATTTGTTTCTTTCCCTGGCTGGGGTTTGTAGGAAGATATGGGGAAGAGGATGTGTCCTGTGGGTCTGGAAGCAACCCCTGAGCCATTGAGTCAGTCCTGCATTACCCGGAGCTACAGGTCTGTGGAGGTCTGGAGCCCCCAGCAGTGAATTATGACCACATCTGCTGGGAGTCGAAGGGCCTCCAAGAGCTTTGCTTTAAGGGGACCACTGACAACAGGAATGCTCTGGGTGGTGAAGAAACCTCTTCCTTTCCATAGGACTGAGTGGCTATGAGTTATCAGAAAGGCATCCTAAGAATCAGTGTAGATGGTATCATGTTTGGCAATATGGAGTTCCCTGGTTAGAGAAATTCATTCAGCCTTTTGAAGAGGTTCCCACTGGGAGACGTTCACCTCAGTTGTTTCAGCTGAGGTGACTACCGCATATACCACTTAGTGGGTTCCTGAGTTTTCTGTAAGGGAACTTCTGTCCACAAAAAGGGTGAATTGGGGGTTTGTGAGAGGTAGGCCCAAGAGGCCCCAAAATGAAGGAATCTGATCTGCTGTACTTGGAGGTTATGGGTCCCTCAGAGCCCATGCTTGGTCAAAGGTGAGAGTCTTAGAGCAGTGGCTAAGTTGGCTGCTCAAGTATACTATAGTTGGAGAGCATAGATGAGATTTAGAGAGGGAGACGTGGTACCGCGGGGAGCCAAGAAAGTTTAGAAGTAAAGAGGTGGCCATCTGGGACAGACAGAGTGGGGTTGGAAAGTATGAAGTCATCTACATATTGCAGAAGTTTACTAGAGTTAAGGTCAGAACAGTCCATGTAGACTGAACAGTCCATGAGGGAGAACTGTCCATGTAGGCTGTCCCACAGCCCATATATCAGGGTCCTCCCAGGTGAAGGCAAAGAGAAAAAATGGGTCAGGGTGTAGGGGGACAGTAAAGAAGGCACCTTTGAGGACCAGGACAGTGAACTGGGAAGTTGTGGAAGGGATGTCCGAGAGGAGGGTGTAGGGGCTGGTAACCACTGGGTGGATTGGGATGACTGCCTCGTTAATGAGGCCAAGGTCCTGAACTAAGCAGTAGGCACCCAGAGGGCTCACACACCAGGAGAATGGGAGCACTGCAAGACGAGTCAATAGGGAGTAGGAGTCCCTGAGACAGAAGGCAGGCAGGTAGTGATGGGCTTGAGGCTGCAGAGATGGGCTTCAGAAATGGGAGACTGGGGTCTGGAAGAGAGGGAAGAGGGGTCCTTAAGGTGAATTAGGACCAGCTGGTAGTGAGTAGCAATTACCAGGGTAGAGATATCCCGTACTTGGGGGTCGACATGATCAGGTAGGGTAGGGACAGGGCAGTCTGGGGTAGGGATCTCTGAGGTAATTGGGGGAAGGAGATGATGATTATGGGGACCAGGGAGAGGGTGGCTCCAAAGCAGCTGAGGATATCAAGGCCAAGTTAAGGCACAGGGCAGACAGGCGTGACCAGAAAAGAATGGGAAAATTGTCCTAGAAGAATCGAAGGAAGTGGCAGGGTCTTGGGCGGAGAGGAGGGGGCTATGTCCACTCCCATAACAGAAATTAGTGATGGGACTGGGCCGTGGAACCCAGTGGGAAATCAAGGCAGAGAAGGTAGCCCCTTCCATCACTAGGGACATGATGGACTTACCCACTACCTGGAGCTTGGTGAGAGAGATGGGAATTTCCAAATCTGGGGGCTGTCAATCCTCCACCAGACCTCTAAGGCTAAGAGGGCCTGAGATGCCTACACTGGTGGGGCTGGACCTCCATGGTGTGTCACAGAGGATGAGCTTACATTAGGGCACTCTGACCTCCAGTGGCTGGGCTACCAGCTGATAGGGCATGGCTTCATAGACTGTTGAGGGTTGGTATGGCTGAAGGACCAGTGGCTTTTCATGCCTTGAAGGAGGCAGCAGACCATGACACCCCACCTCCCTCAGGCCATTTTGACCCAGTTGATAATCCCAATTAGGTCCAGTAGCTGGTGCTTCAATGTCACCCATGGAGGACTACGTGGTCCACTAGGTAGGTTTGGTCTAAGTATGTCTGGCTGCTGCCTGAACCTGTTTGTACTTCTTGGGAGTGAGAGTAGAAGCCCGGATGACATAAATGCCATGTTAAGTCATAGCAAAGGTAGCAGAACTCCCTAATCTAGGCAGATGAATTGGCAGAGAAGGAGCCTAACTGTTTTTCAACCTGGGAGAGGTCTTAGTGGTAGAAAGAAATGTGAACATGAACAACTTCTTCAAGTCCAGCCACAGGCAGAGCAGGTGATGGTGTAGAAAAGGGAGAGGTAGGTGAAGAAGGAGGAAGGGCAGGGGTAGGTGGGGAAGAAGGAAGAGGTGGGTACAAGGAAGAAGGGCGGTCACTGGGCAGAGCATGTGGTGGTGTAGGAGTGGGAGGAGTAGACGGGTCTCAGGGCAGGGGTGGTACCTCAGACAGAACAGAAGGTGGCTCAGGGCCTGAGTCCCAGATGGATGCCACGACCCTGGCCAACAAGACTAACATCATCAAGCACTGGCTACAGAGGGAGGAGCAGGAGCACAGTTCCCCCCAAAACCTGGATATAAGGGAGTTTAAGCCATTTGTCCATACCCCAGCAGAAATTTTCAAAACCATGAATGCTCTGGTCAAGAGTGCCCACTGGGAGACCAGTTGGACTTATTGTCCTAGGTGTATTGTGGCCAAGACACAGAGCAAAGAAAAACTAAGCTCTTTGGATATACAATGTGAGACAGCCCCGATTTGGATAAGTTTCATAGCAGGCACCCCAAGGGTGACTGAGGCTTGGGTTTAGACTTCGTATTGCCCATTTTCAAGCCTGAGTCAGTAACTAGAATACTATGACACAGTGTTCTGCATGATAGCCTGGGGTTGAACAGTGGGGGTTAGGGGGTAGCCCTAGAAAGGACTTCTCTGAATTCAAAGGCTCCCTGGAACAAAGATTGTCTTTGTTTTGGAAAGAACCGACTTGCCCTGGCACAGCTGCAGCTTGGCAGGGGATCCCAGGAGTCTAAGACCCAAAAGAGGCACCTGGAACCTCTTGAACAGCTGGAAGAGGTGACTAACCGAGAGTAAAAAACTGATTATGTCGAGTAGAGAAAGAAAGACTCACCACTTGGCTGGGCACTTGACCCACCAGGCTGGGGGCTCAACTCCTCCCAGGTTCTTGGCACCAAGATAATAGGTTTTCTCCACTGAGGCAATAAGCCAATTCAAGCTGAGTGGTTTAAATAAACTTGGCCCATGGGAAGTAGCACTCTTAGGAGGCGTGGCCTTGATGCAGAAACTGTAGGCAAGCTTTGAGGTGTCCTAGTGCTCAAGCTCCGCCCAGTGTAGAAGAGAGTCCTCTCCTGCTTGCAGAAGATAGTCTCCTTCTGGATCCCTTCACACCAAGATATAGAGCTCTCAGCTCCTCCAGCCCCATGTCTGCCTGAATGCTCCCATGCTTCCCATCATGATGATAATGGACTGAACCTCCAAACCCCAATCAAATCTTTTCTTTTATAAGAATTGCCTTAGTCATGTTGTCTCTTCACAGCAATGAAATCCTAAGACAGAACTTGATACCAGGAGTGGGGTACTGCTGTGATAGGCCAGACCACATTTTTGTTTGGAATGTGGATTTTGGGCCTTTGGATTTGGAAAGCAGTAGAATGTTTCAAGTGGGGCTTAATGGACCATAGTATTAGGAATATGGAAACATTGGTGCTGAGGGTGATTTGAACTCTGGGGACCTGGCTGAAGAGGTTTCAGAGGAGAGAAATTTTAGTGTGTTGTAGATATTTTTTTGCCCTCTTCTGGGGAGTCTGGCTGAGGCTAAGGTAAAGAGATTCAGATTAATTGCATTGAGAAAGGAAGTCTCAAAAATGCCTAGCATAGACTCTGCCCTATGGTTCAGTCTTTTGAAGAGAGTTTTTATCTATTGTAGCAAGCTGAGAAAGGAAAAATACAAAATATATGGTTCAAAGATTAAAGGGGCACCAGGAAGTAAAATGGAGCTAAGCCCTGTGTTCAAGGATATTAAGTGGAATTAAGGGACTTTGGAACAAAATCCTACCCAGTAAGCTTATCATTTATGTGTTTGTAGTTGAACAAGGGATGGTTATATCATGTTAGTCATTATTATTGCCTGGTTTTTGTTTTAATTTGAATGTAAGGCGATATGACTATGCGTCAAATTGACAAGTCATTAATGGATTGTTATGGCTATTCTCAATTGTCAATTTATCTAGAATGAACTACAATCCAGAACTTATAAAGATCTTGTGGAAAAGGTAAAGAAAGACTCACACCTCTAATCCCAGCAGTCAGGAGAGAAGAGACATGCAGATATCTGAGTTCAAGGTTAGGTTACAGAGTAGGGTTCAGGATGGTAAAGCTTGAGCATTGAAGAGATTGGAAAATAGAAAGCTGGAAGCTGGTGATGATGTAATAGAATGGGGAGCGGGGCATATTCTAGCCTGAGCAAGCAGCAGAACTCTGCAGTTTGGGTAATGTAACTCTGACTTTAGAGTTAAGAATAGAATGGGTTATTGAGAAAATTGATGCTGGTTGGCTGGAGCTAAGAAATTAGCAGAAGAGATTAGCAACTGTGGCAGGACCTTTCTGTAATGAATAAAGATATCAGGGGATCAATCACTGGGTGAGGAGTAGGTGGGGCTTCTGGATCCAAGAGGGGAAGAGAGGACGCAGGAAAAGGTGACTTGCCTTTGGACTGGGGGGCGGGGGTGGGAGAAGAGGGGAGTTGGGGGGAGCTAGGAGGACAAGATGTAGCAAACAAGTGGCCCCCAGTTTAGATTCGCCACTGGAGGATTTTACTTAAAATGGCTTACAAAATTAGGATGCTATTTGCTGCGCCCATGATCATGTTACCTGTTGATTCTAAATTAAGTTTGTATGGTGTTTTCCTTCACGAGGTGACTCAGCTGGGTTCCAGGGAGAAAGGAACAACAGTAAGGCATGGGTTATCGAGAAGTACAAATCAGCTAGCCATGTGAATTTGGATGTGTGGGGCTGGTGTGGCAGTGACCTGCCATGGGAACTTAGCGAGTTGGGTGGAGAGATTTTAGAGCACCAGGTCAGAGAGTCTGCCAAGGTGAGAACATGCCAAGGCCTGCTGGCCTCTGTGCCAGTGGTAGCTTTTTTAGTATTTCCTGTTACAAGCATTAGTGAGGTAAAAATCTTCTGGGAAGTGTTTTCTGAGAGCACAAAGAAGCTGTGTTCCAGAGATAGAGATTGTGCTGACAGCCATACTTAGTATTATGTAAAAATCACCCAGGTGGTACTGGCTTTAAAGGCATGAAGGGGTCATGGAGAGCAGCTAAGGCTTGGCACTGTGAGAGGCCATGGAAGGCGGTTGGTGAAGGTGCAGCCTCAGTTACATGACCCCAGCTGAAGAGGACACGCAAAGGAGTTGAGGCTTGGCACCATGAAGAGATCCTAGGAGAGGCTATAGGTGAAGCCTAGTTGCAGTGGAAAACCCCAGCATATTGGAGATGCCGGTACCAGGGGATGCTCACCAAGAGCAGCAACAGCAGTGGAGTGGAGTTAGCGAGAGCCTAGAATGCGACAGAGGGCAGAGCTGGAGAAGTGATCCAAGCCCTTTGGAGGAGCCCAGAAGACCATGTGTGGATCCAAGACATTAGAACATGAAGCTGTACAGTTGAAGTTGCCTTGGAGATCCTAAGATGTTAGAGATGTCAGAGCCATGGGATTCCTGCCAAGAAAAGCTGCTAACAAGGAGTGGAACCAGCCCAGGAGAGAGAGTTTGTTGTAGTCAACAAAGATGAAAAGAGTTGGAGATCTGAAGACAGCTTTGACGTCAGCCATGGAGATGCAGAGTTTGGAGTTTGCCCAGCTGCTTTCCTGTCTTGCTTTGGTCCAGTATTTCCTTACTATGATGTTTTGGAGTGGTAATGCATATCCTATGATTTTGGAAGTATGTGATCTGCTTTTTTATTTTATAGGAGATAACAGTTAAGAGATTGCATGAATCTCAGAAGAGACTGAACTTTGGACTTCTAAACATTGTTGCAACTGTGATAGATTATAGGGACTTTTGAAGTTGAACTAAATGTATTTTGCATTATGCTATGCCTTGGTATGCCCCCCACAAACTCATGTATTTGAACAAGCCTATGGGGGCTAGGGAGTGGAATGTGGTGGTTTGAATATGCTTGGACCATGGGAAGTGGCACTCTTAGGAAGTGTGTCCTTGTTGGAGGAGGTGTGTCCTTGTCGGAGGAGGTGTGTCCTTGTTGGAGGAGGTGTGTCCTTGTCGGAGGAGGTGTGTCCTTGTCGGAGGAGGTGTGTCCTTGTCGGAAGAGGTGTGTCCTTGTTGGAGGAGGTGTGTCCTTGTTGGAGGAGGTGTGTCCTTGTTGGAGGAGGTGTGTCCTTGTTGGAGATGTGTCCTTGTTGGAGGAGGTGTGTCCTTGTCGGAGGAGGTGTGTCCTTGTTGGAGGAGGTGTGTCCTTGTTGGAGGAGGTGTGTCCTTGTCGGAGGAGGTGTGTCCTTGTCGGAGGAGGTGTGTCCTTGTCGGAGGAGGTGTGTCCTTGTTGGAGGAGGTGTGTCCTTGTTGGAGGAGGTGTGTCCTTGTTGGAGGAGGTGTGTCCTTGTTGGAGGAGGTGTGTCCTTGTCGGAGGAAGTGTGTCCTTGTCGGAGGAGGTGTGTCCTTGTCGGAGGAGGTGTGTCCTTGTCGGAAGAGGTGTGTCCTTGTTGGAGGAGGTGTGTCCTTGTTGGAGGAGGTGTGTCCTTGTTGGAGGAGGTGTGTCCTTGTTGGAGGAGGTGTGTCCTTGTTGGAGGAGGTGTGTCCTTGTTGGAGATGTGTCCTTGTCGGAGGAAGTGTGTCCTTGTCGGAGGAGGTGTGTCCTTGTCGGAGGAGGTGTGTCCTTGTCGGAAGAGGTGTGTCCTTGTTGGAGGAGGTGTGTCCTTGTCGGAGGAGGTGTGTCCTTGTCGGAAGAGGTGTGTCCTTGTTGGAGGAGGTGTGTCCTTGTCGGAGGAGGTGTGTCCTTGTCGGAAGAGGTGTGTCCTTGTTGAAGGAGGTGTGTCCTTGTCGGAGGAGGTGTGTCCTTGTCGGAAGAGGTGTGTCCTTGTTGGAGGAGGTGTGTCACTGTGTAGGCAGGCTTTTAGATCTAGTGCTGAGGCTCTGCCCAGTGTGAAAGAGAGTCCCTCTCTTGGCTGCTTGCAGAAGACAGTCCCCTGGATGCCCTCAGACCAAACTGTAAAGTTCTCAGCTCCTCCAGTGCCATGTCTACCTGGATGCTGCCATGCTTCTCACCATGATAATGGACTGAACCTCTGAAACTATAAGCCAGCCCCAATTAAATGTTTTCTTTTATAAGAGTTGCCTTGGTCATGTTGTCTCTACACAGCAATGAAACCCTAACGAAGGCACAAGTCAAATCATGTGGGACCATGAAAGGTAGCCTGGGTGAGCTTAGGCTTGAAACCTGGAGACTCTGAAGGGACCATAGGAGTTTCACCTGCTCCCAGGTACCAGGCCCCTGTCACTAGCCACAACCCCCATAGATTTGTGGCTATCAGTCACATAAGGGCAACGCCCCAAGGCCTCCACATGTAGAGGATGTGACCTGTGGTCACATAGGCTCAAGACAGATCTCCATTTTAATGAGGTACCTAAAGGCCTGGAGGGCTTAGCCTATAAGCTTTCCTTCCCAGACACTCCTGCTGCAAAGGGTATTTCATCTCAGGCCCACCCTGAGAAGTGGGGTACGGTTTTACTCATCCACTTTCCGCCATGACAATAAATGCCTTAAAACCATGGACTGCCTCTTTTCTTCGGGATCTGCCATGGGGAACCATGGAGAAGGCCTTCACCCATAGAGCCACCGTCTAGTCTCCCGTAGAATGCCTCTCTGTGCTCCCAGTCAGACTACCACCTTCAAGCCAAGAACTCTCCCTGCTCTCCCTGCAGAACCAGCCAGAGCTCCCCTTCCCACTCTCCCCAACTCTCCCAGATCCTGGGCCAGATCCAGCCCATGGGCCCCACCTCTGTTCTCAGCTCTTCCGTGGCATCCAGGGGTACCTGGATGTCCTAGAGCCTGAGAACAAGTTGGCCCCAGTCTCCTTGCAAGTCTAGGGACCCCCAAGCCAGCTTCAGCTGTCCTGTGCCTCAGACTGAGCTTTCCCACCCCCAGAGCAGTGTCCCAGTTTTCCTATGGTCCAATACCCTCCCTGTATCCCAGCTCCCAGTGGCCATGCCCTGTGGCAGAGCAGACTCGGGACCCCATAACCGCACAAAATCAAGAATATGAAAGGATGTTTATTGAAAGATAGCTCTCGGGAGGATTCACCTAGCTCACAGGAGGAGGTCAATGCAGTCATAAAGCAGGGAGTTTTCTAGAGCTTAGACACTAAGGTCTCACCAGCATCAGGGCTATGAGCTCCCTGATGTCTCTGATGAATCTTCGGGCACTGGCAGGGACCTAAGCCAGAAAGGCCATCAGTGGGTGGAGTAGGAAGTCCAGGAGCAATAGCACAGTGACTGGCAGCTCTGAGGTCCAAAGGTCATTGCTGTGGGAATTTCCCATTCCTGCAAACAGCTACTGGCTGGGAACATCATCCTCAAACCACCTGAAACAGGAAAAACAAATTCCCATCCCCACCAGGCCTGCAGTCTCCAAACAGGCCCTCTCTGCCTCTAAGCTGCAAAGCCCAGGAGAATCTCCCATTCAACACCAGCACTTCACACAGGGAACTAAGGCCTGAAGGGAAGAGGCAGCCCAAGGAAATGAGGAAGGAGCTGAACATAGCAGGTTCAGGGGAAGCAGAGACTCCTTGGAGACTCTAGGGCATGAGCTCTGTTCTTCTCCCAGGCCTCTGTCCCTGCTGTTGGAACAACTCTTCTGATCCTAGTGCCTGGCCCTAGTACAACACCTCCTCGAACAGGTTTTCCTTGCCCAGCATGTGGGGATGGAACCCCACAGGACCTGCTGGTGGCCATGAGCTACACCAGTTACCCAGTTACCAGAGATTAAAGTACACACCCTAGAGAGCTGAGCAGGTAGAGGAAGGAGTGTGGGCTCAACCAAGACCTCAATAAACACAGCATAGCAGCAGCCACAGGGTAAAAGCTTAAGGGTAATGAGGCTTAGGGGCCGGCCCAGGGATAAAGGCCTCCACAATCCTCTGCCCCTGTGACAAGGACTGCATGGCACGTGGAGCAGGCAATCCCGTCGGGTTGCCTGTGCTGCACACTTAATCCTAGTGCTGCACACTTAATCCTAGTGCCTTCAGCCCTTCCTGTGTGTCACACCGTTATTCCCTCCACACTCAGTCTGATGAAGTTACTGAGGCAACCCAAGTTCATGGGACGTGAACAGGCTCCACCTTTGATTTTTTTTAATTAGTTTTTATACATATGGTTATTTTTCCTGTACGTACGTCTTGCGCACCACCCGTGTGCTGTGTCTGGGGAGGCCAGCAGAGGGCGCTGAATCCCCGTGGACTGTGAGCCGCCATGTGGTTGCTGGGACTCAAACCCTGGACCTCGGGAAGAGCAGCCAGTGCTCTTAACCACTGAGCCGTCTCTCCAGCCCCCAGTCTCCATTTTCAATAAAGAATACCAGGGAATCTGCAATCATGTTTCTAAGTAACCACTGTCACCACAAAGCAGACTGTGGTTAATGTCATGCTGGGGAAGACATGCAAGGGTTTCTGGGATCTCAGGGAAACATGGGAGTGGTGAGGGAAGGGTTCCTGGAACCAAGGGTGGAACAGAGTTTAAATTTTACTGGAAATTATGGAGAAAAGCTGAAAACACAGGACCTCCCTATTGTAAAATTTTTCTGCTATGGAATTTTATTATCTTTACTGACTACAAACATTAAAAATCTCCAGGACTACATCTCAGTACCCAGTAAACTACAGAGTTAAATGTCCTGTGTGTGCTGGGCAAACATTCTACCACACACTTCTATCTTGAGCCCCAAATACCCACAATCCTCCCCACCTGAGCAGAGACAGCCCTTCATAACTCCTTGACAATTTTGACTTTGATCAAAGGCATAGAACTCTAAAATAGTGTCATTAGGCATGACAATTCCCGTTTATGTCTGCAGTTTTGTCACCAAACCAGTCCCAGATGCTGCCCCCCTGCCTCTCGGAATCTGGTCCTTGGGAGATGAGAGCTGGCAGGTGGGAAGTCAGTTTTATTCAAGGGCTGGCAACCTGGATAGTCCAGGGAGCTCTAGCCCTCAAAGCTTCAATGTGCTCAACACAAAGAGGTTTCACAGGGAGACAAAAGACTAGACTGTGAGCAGGAAGGTTACCCATTCCTCAAGGTCTTCATGACCCCAGGTGAGAGTCGTTTTTATTTTCCTCTTACTTTCTGGCTGCAGAACACTGCAGTTTTGGGCTTACATACATGGGACTTTGCACATGCCTTAGCACTGTTCCTCAGAGCCTCGGCCTCCTGCGTTCACATCACACGCTTAGAACTTTGCTGTGTCAGGCCTTGGAGCAAGCAATTGGGGGAGCTGTATTGGTTACTCAGAATGAAAGGCTGAAGAGGGCAGGCACTGCATGCCGTGGTGCAGAGTGAAGTTCCCTGTTCTGTAAATCTTAGAGTGCTTAGCAGTTAACATCGTTATCATAAGCTGCATTTAGAATCCTAGCACTAGGAAAGTGGAAAGGGCTTGAAGAGGATCGAGAGTTCGAGACCAACCTGAGCTACATGGGAAGAGGTCCCCCCCCCCCCCGTCCCTCATCTCCAAAACCAAAGAAACGGAAGAATTTTCTAGAATGCAGGGAAACAGGGAGGACATGTGATCCTCACAAAGGGTGAAAGAGAAGGAGGGAACGGAAGAATGGCACTGCCATGCCCAGCTCTCAGAGGAAGGGCACCATTGCAATCTCGCTCGGAAAGGCGCAACCAGTCAGTCCCCTTCCCTGACTCCTTAGCTGGTGCTCACTCCTCTGCCTGGATCACACAGCGGGGCAGCTGACACATTAGAACATGGACTGTTGTGCACAGCAAGTTCCAGAAGGACTATTGCTGAGGTCATGGGGCACGAGGCTGTTTTGAGAGCTTTGTGGGAGGTGTTTGGTTTGGCGTGGTGCTGGAAAGATTTGCCAAGCTGCTGTCCAGACAGTTATCCCATAACAAGATTGGGAGAAGTGCCTATTTAAATAAACAGCTAAAAGAACGGAGAGCAGGAGAAGCCAAACCTACTTTTCCTTCCTGCTTTCATGGGCTGGGCTGTGACCCTGAGTGCACCTCAGTTTCCTGTCTTCCTTCCTAGCCCAGAGTCAAGAGATTGGCTGAGGCAAGGCAGAACCTCCAAGGAGTGTGGGGTTCCCCCCACCTCCATGCAGGGGAAAATGGGCGTGGCTTATCCCCTTGGAACCAGGCCTACCCTCCTAACCTGAGCAGCGGTAACAACAATGACCCCAGTGGTGTCGCAAGCAAACAGGTTCCAGTCTGTGGGCCTCTCTTTCCCGCTTCCAGGAGACCGCCCTCCCTCAAGAACCGCCCCCTGGCCCTAGGCTTTGGCTAGTTAAGGGCACCAGAGCCAGCCCACATTGTCACAGTCCTCACTCACCCACGGAGCATCCAGGATGAAGTCTGCGACTGGGCCTCTGCTTCCTACATTGCTGGGGCTACTGCTCCTGTCTATACCAAGGACTCAGGGTGTCAACCCCGCCATGGTGGTCAGGATCACCGACAAGGGCCTGGAGTACGGTAAGCAGCCGTACTGTAGGCTGGCCTAGGAGGTGCAACACCAGGCACAGCCTGGATGTGGAGGGCATTGTCCCTCCTCTGATAGGGAGCCTGCTATATGGATATGTGGCATCAGCTGCGATTCTGACTGGTCACTCAACACATGTGTGACCTCAGCTCATAGCTTGTCTTTTTGGGACCGGGAGGAAGGTTTTGGTTCCAACGCTGAAGCAGGAGGTAACAGAAAAAAGCAGTCAGCAGTGGGCAGATAGGCTGGGAAGAGAGGGCAGACAGCCCAGCCGAGAGAGCTTGATAAACCGCCTGGGACCGATCCTTTTTGGAAGAGTGGAATTTGAAAACGTGACCTAAAACCACAAATCATAAGTGGAGGCAATTAGAGACTGGGAGAGACCAAGCAAGGCTTGAGATGCGGCCTCGCGTCTGAATGGCAGTCATGTGACTCACGAAACATTAAAACTTATTGATCAGCACCTTCAAGCTGAGCGCTCCTAAGCGCTGCCTTTCTCTGCTACTCCCCGACTGCTTTTTTTTTTTTTTTTTTTTTTGCTTTCATTCTTTGTTTCTTCCTTTCTCCTTTAAATTCTCATGTCTTGCCGTACCAGGAATTGAACCCAGGGCCTCGCACATGCTAAGCAGCTACTCCACCACAGAGCTGTGGCCGCAGCTGCGCCTTCTCATTTTCGAACTTTGGACAGCAACTCACTGAGTTACCCAGGCTAGCTTTGAACTCACTCTATAGGTCAGGCAGGCCTTGAACTTAGGATTCTCCTGCCTCGGCCTCCTAAGTAGCCTCGGTTACATTTCTGCACCACCAGGCTTGATCCAACTTTACAGACTGAGGAAAGGTATTTGACAAGGTACTGAGAGTGACAGAATTGTTGTGGCCAAGGGATGAGGGAGCTGGGATGTTTGTACAGCCCACACCGATCACTTCAGTAGAGCCTCCATTGCCTTAACTAATGGAGGTCCTAATGCTCCTTCAGTTGAGTAAGGATGGTGGGATCTGAAACAGGCTATGAACAGAAGGGAAAATCAGGGATGGCTTCCAGGGGGAGGCCAAGTGGAACCAGTAAGAACGAGCCAGGGACAAAGGGTGGCGTTCCATCAGAGAGAACCTGCCAGAGACATCCTAAAGAAGAGGTCTCATTGAAAAGGGTGAAAACGAATGTCGATAGTGACCTGTGTGCACTGCCCGGCTGGGGGCAGACTCGTGGGCAGAGCCCTGTCAGAACACAGAGTGGGGCCACCAACTACATTTGTTTGGGAACCCCGAGTCAGGAGCATTTGTCTTCTGCCCCTAGGCACACATTCCAAGTGTGCACCCGACGCTCTGAAGTTGGGTGTTTGGTTCTTTCCACACTTTTAGTAACGTTAACCTCCTGTGTTATTCGGGGCATTTCCTGAACACCTGCTCCATGCCAGCCACGAGCCTCGAGTGACTGTGGCCGCTGGTTTGACAGGTCGGGCTCCAGGCTCCACTATGCCCATGAGGAAGGGGTTATTGTTTCTTGGTGGATAGAGAAAGTGATGCCTGGTGTCACAGTCAGGGTTTCAATTCCTGCACAAACATCGTGACCAAGAAGCAAGTTGGGGAGGAAAGGGTTTATTCAGCTTACACTTCTACATTGCTGTTCATCACCAAAGGAAGTCAGGACTGGAACTCAAGCAGGTCAGGAAGCAGGAGCTGATGCAGAGGCCATGGAGGGATGTTACTTACTGGCTTGCTTCCCCTGGCTTGCTCAGCTTGCTCTCTTATAGAACCCGGGACCACCAGCCCAGGGATGGCACCACCCACCATGGGCTGGGCCCTCTCCCTTGATCATTAGTTGAGAAAATGCCTTACAGCTGGAGGCATTCGCTCAAGGGAGGTTCCTTTCTCTGTGCTAACTCCAGCTTGTGTCAAGTTGACACACAAAACCAGCCAATATACCTGGGGACTTGTTCAAAGCCACTTGGTTAGCAAATTTTCACAGTCAGGATTCTAGCCCTGAAATCCTCCCAGTGTGTTTTCTACACAGACCTAGCTCTAGGGAGGACAAAAAAGAGGGCCACACCCCAGGCACTCAGTACAACTTTTCTGGTTGTGCTGTTGGTAAAGGCCTCTCTGACCTTATCTATAAGATGGGCCCACGCCCTGACAGCCTAGCACGACACATACCTGCTGACTTCCGTGCTGCCTGGCACAATCGATTGGGCTCGGCAGCCTGTGCTGTGACTACGGTGGGAGCAACTGAAGAATTTAGAGCACAGGGCAGGAGGCCTGGTGGCCAGGCTGATCCCAACTTTTCCTTGTCTGCAGCGGCCAAGGAGGGGCTGTTGAGTCTGCAGAGAGAGCTGTACAAGATCACACTGCCTGACTTCAGCGGGGACTTCAAGATCAAGGCTGTGGGCCGTGGGCAGTACGAGTTTCATAGGTGATTGGAGAGGGGACAAAGCCTGGGGAGTGGGTCCTGGAAACCTCTTGGGTCAGGCATTGGGTGGTTCAGAGGGGCTTTCTTGGAAGGAGTTGGGTCCCTGCGTTCAACACACGGCTGTGTTAATGCCTCCTGAGCCTGTGGCCAGAGTCCTTTTCTTTGTCTATATGATGGAGCTGATGCTGCTCTCTCCCTTAGAGGGCTAATTCAGGATCTGGAAGCTTCGAGTGACCCAGAAGGGAAAGACAGGCTTAGAACTTAGAATGAAGTGTCCTGAACACTAATATTGCCTTTTGTGGAGCAGTCGGGGAGATTTCTCAGAGGAGGGGAGCCACCTAAGCTGAGTCTTCAAGGCTGGCACCTATGGTTTCCCATGGGCAGCCCTGGCCCCTCCTAATCTCCTCTGAGGGCTATCTCAGGTTATCTTAAATCTGGCCCCTTTCCTCGGCATGAGAAGCACAGGGCTGTAGGAAGGATTAGCCATCTGACACAGTGTATGTATGGGCCCCAGGATACTGTTACAGGCCACCGAGGATCACAGGGCCCAATTCTGTGATCCTGCAAGCCACCGAACCCATTTCTCAGAGTCTACTCCCCGTGTTGTGAAAATGGGGCAAGCCCAGCACCAGCCTGCTGCAGGGCCCCAGGGACGTAAGGAGGGTTGTCCAAGGCTTACGAAGAACTCTGAAAGTCAAGGAGCCGGGCGCTGTACCAGACAAGGCAGTGAAGGAGGAAGGGTGGTACCTGGGGCAACTACGCCGGGCCTGATGTCTCCCTCCTATCTCCCTGCAGCCTGGAGATCCAGAGCTGTCAGCTGCGTGGCTCGTCCCTGAAGCCGCTCCCAGGCCGAGGCCTGAGTCTCTCCATCTCTGACTCTTCGATCAGCGTCCGGGGCAAATGGAAAGTGCGCAGATCCTTCGTGTAAGTTAAGTTCCATCCACCCTTGGGCCCATGACTTTGACCTTTGTTCCTTCTTCCTGGGTCATCAGAAAGACCGCATGATGGACAGACAGGGGTAACCCAGGCCACAGTGGAGACGCGAGTCCAAGTCCCAAGTCTCTTTTTCTTCTAGATTCCACATCTTTGAAGGGGACAGACCTGCTTCCCCGAGGGTTCTGAGTGAACTAACCGAGAACACATGGCCTGTTCCCGGTTTGTTTCCTACACACAGATCTAGATCCTAAGGCCAAGGCCTCCCATGATCTAGAGCTGCTCTTGGGAAGAGGCCTTCTGCGCTCTCCCTCAGAGAGAGGCCCTGAACAGGAGCTGTAAGCTTAGGGACAGTTGGAGCCCACGGAGCAGGAATGCTGAACTGTGAGAGACATCATCAGCCACCCTAGCTCAGCCTACTCACCCTCCTTCCTCTGCCCTGCATCAAGGGCTATTCAGGGGGTCTTCAGCAGTCCAGTCCCTGGATGAGGTAGCCCCATGAAGAAACACACATGGCTGAGTCAAGGGCTGTAGAAGTCAGAAGGTGAAGGTCAAGGAGGCAGGCCTCTCTCCTCAGCTTGCACATGGCTTGTACTTGCCAGGTTCCCATGTGGGCTCTGGACAGCTCTGGTCTCTCTTGATCTCTCATCTTGACCTCCTATGCCTGTGGTTCTCAACCTGTGGGTTTCGACCCCTTTGGGGGAGTAAATGGCGCTTTCATAAGGGTCACCTAAGACCATCGGGAAACACAGACTGTACATCACGATTCATAATAAAATAGCAAAATTACAATTAAGAAGTAGCAACAAAAATAATTTTATGGCTGAGGAACCTTATTAAAGGGTCACAGCATTAGGAAAGTTGAGAACCACCATCCTATGAGGACCTGCTCTCCTTGCCTCTGCTAATCTCTCCAAAGAGGCTGTCTCCAGGCGGAGTCACTACCAAGAGGTATAGGGGCGTGGCTTTAACATGTGAACTTGGGGACACAATCCAGTCCCGGGCGGAAGAGCTGGCCAGTCTCAGCCTGGTGATATGGTCACGTCTACTCCTGAGACCTGCAGTGTACGTGGCAGTTTCCTGTGTGTCTTTGCAAAGTGCCTGGCATGAGCAGAGCCCCCACCAAAAGGCTGAAACGGCCAGGTTTACAGAGCTGGTGTAAAAATGGAGGAGGCACAAATCTTAATGATTCTTACACGGGCCGCTGAAGTTTACACACTGAAATGGCATATCCATTACTACACTTACATGGGCGGCTGGAGAGAGAGCTCAGCAGTTAAGAGCACTGGCTGCTCTCGAAGAGGACCTGAGTTCTGCTCCTGGTTTCCTGTCAGGGAGCTCACAGCTCACTGCAACTCCAGCTCCAGGGGATTCGATGCCCTCTTCTGGCTTCCTCGCGCACCCAAACACACATGCACATAAGTAAATATTAATCTCCAAAAATTAGTTTTGCCTCTTTCCCCGTCGTTTCAGTGTGGTCAGGAAGCGTTTGTAAGTGGCCTGTGTAACCCACATCCTGTGTCTGTTGAAAGCACATGTGTGTGTGGCAACGGTATGCCCCCTCCATTTTCCCAGGGGCATTGGACCACACCTCTTCCCCCAGCCTTTGTCTCAATCTGCAGCTCACCATCTTTCGCCACGAGCATATGAAGTCCTGTTCTGTTATCCTTTAAAATTGCTTTTTTTAAATTTATCAATTGTTTATCTGGTTTTGTTTTTCTGAGGCGGGGTTTCTCTGTGTAGCCCTGGCTCTTCTGGAACTCACTTTGCAGACCAGACTGACCTCAAACTCGGAGATCCACCTGCCTCTGCCTCCCGAGTGCTGAGACTGAAGGCTTGTTCTACCACCAACCGGAGCCTTTTTATTTTTTTTCTTGAACCTCTCAGAGGAAAATACTGATCACTTGACACATGTACATTAGTGGCTTTCAAGCACAGACACAGGGTTGTGGAATTATGGCCTCTATGCAGTTCCCAATCATTCCTGACACCCTAAAGAACAGTCATAACTACTCCCCACTTCCCCACTCTGTCCCCCAAACCCCACCCTGCACAGCCCCTCCTGCCTGGACCTCTGCTATGAACTTGATCCCACCACACCACATGCCTGTTCCTGTCACCTAGGCTTTGAAGTTCATCCACATCACTCTGCAGGTTGGATTTTAGTCCTTGGATAGAGTCTGCCTCAAGTAAACCATATTTTGCCTTGTTACTTAAAAAAGCTGCCTGGGACATGAATGCCCAAAACATATTCAAGCTATCTATTTTTTTTTAGGTTGATTTTATCTTGAATGATGGGGAGGGGTAGTGAGCGTATAGTGAGTGGGTGGGAAGGTATTCATTACTGTGGTGGTCACAGGCAACTCGTCTAGATCTGGACTTACAGACGCTTGGCAGTCCTCTGACGTGGCTGCTGGGAACTGGACTTGGGTCCTCTACAAGAGCAGTACACACGCTTAACCTCCGTAGTCTCTCCAGGCTGGCCCAGACTGCTCCTTGTCTTTCTTTGGGTTTTTGTTTTTGTTTTTTTTGTTTTGTTTTGTTTTTTTGTTTTTTTTTGGTTTTTTTTTTTTTTTTTTTTTTGCTTTTCATTTTGTTTTGTTTTGCTGTTACCCATGATGCTTCAGTGGGCTACACCCCACAGACATCATCAGGGAGAAAGAGTTGGGAATCTGGTGTCTGGGCCTGATAGTGTGTTCTAGAACTTGGATAGCTGTGCTGAGTTGTTCCAGAAAGTTCTCCAGGGTCCTCTGGGGGCCACTGTGCCTACGGTGTCTATTTAGCTCCATCTTTAAAAGTCTTCTCAACCCCTGTGGGTGGAAATCGGCATTAAGTTCATTTCCCACAACGTTTCCTATTAGAAACGTTCCTATTAAGTTCGGGGCTTGGGTTCCTTCTTGTTTCTTTCTCCCTTATTAATTCATTCATTGTGCAGATTAAAGAATGAGCCCCTATATCTGCTCATATATTAAGAAGTTGCTTGCACTGTCTTGGGAAATGGTTCTTTTCACTGCGTATATTATGAAATTTTGTTCTCCAGTGTGCAGTGTTACCAGCCACTTCCTTCCTGACTTTGAAGAGTCCAGATCTTTCTAGAAGTACCCCTGTCAATCCCCAAGGCGTTCTGCTTGCTCCTTTCTCTGTGATTACATCTGTTTTATGTACGATTCGATCTTTTTTTTAATTTGGGATTAATTTGTAAATCATTGCTTGCATCTACTTCTTCTGAGTAAGAATCTGGCTTCTTTTCTATGCCTCAGTGGTTTCAGATCCTAGCCGCTATGAATAACTGGGCCTCTGACCTCCTCCAGGAAACTTCACGGCTCCTTTGACCTGGATGTCAAAGGTGTCACTATTTCAGTGGACCTCCTCCTGGGTGTGGATCCCTCAGGACGGCCCACAGTCACCGCCTCTGGATGCAGCAACCGCATTCGTGATTTGGAATTGCACGTATCAGGAAATGTGGGGTGAGTCTCTCCCGGGACTCCCTGGGTATTGTTCTTGGTGGGCTCTGGTAAGTGTCCAGAACTAGGAAGCATGCTCCATGGACACAAGACCATCCTTTGAGGACCCTGCTGGGGCAGACGGGTGAAGACTCAAGGCAGGAGAGCAGAGGTGCCATTTTAACAAGTCAACAGACTTAGGGGTCCTTGTCAGGGGAGGAAGCTTTGGGTGCTGGAGGGACTTGTGGCTTAAGTTCAAGGCCCTGGTCAATTCACTCTGCCTCCCCGTCTCAGTTCCCTTGCTAGAAAACAGGCCTCTAGTTCCAACCCCCAAACCCTCATCTTAGCAGATCTGGCAGAAGACTGGAACTAGCCATACTGACTGTGGCAGGGTGCCAGGACACTGTTGAGCCACCTGATGTGGGTGCTGGGAACCAAACCTGGGTCCATCTGCAGGAGCAGTGTGTGCCGTTGCCCTGCTGAGCCTCACTCCATCTGGCTTTCTCCATCCCCACTGTCCCTGTACCCAGTGGCAGACAGCTGACTGTGTGCTGTGTCCCCTGCACAGGTGGCTGCTGAATCTCTTCCACAACCAGATTGAGTCCAAGCTCCAGAAAGTATTGGAGAGTAAGGTAAGAGAAGCCAGAGGGGGCCAGTGGATCTCCCCACAGGCCTCTGGACAGGCTGTCAGGGTCCATAGACACATATTCGATCACAGCTCAGAGAGGAAGAAACACTTGCTAGGCCATAGAGCCAGCATACGGTGGAGCTGGGCAGCATTCACGGCTCTAGATTCCATCCAGCTCCACCCAGATAGGCAGAAAACAGCCAGGCGCCTGGCCAAAGTGAAACGGGGTGTAGAGGGGCAGAGACCCCATCCCTCCCCTTCTGGCCTTGCCTACCATGTCTGCACCATACTTCATCCTCAAATCCAAAGAGAAGTCACTGCCCAGGTGCCTCCAAGGACCTGGCAGGAACCTGGCTGGTGGGAACTGGGCAAAATCACGAGCCTCTGTCCTGGCTGCAGAGGGCAGTGACATTGTGTCGCGTTTCCCTGTGTAAAAACCAATATATCTCCAGGTTCTGTATAGCATTTATTTGTTTTATGCATACAAGCGCTCTGTCTGAATGGATACTGCACGCAGAAGAGGGTGTCTGATCATGTTATAGCTGGTTGGGGGCCACCACGTGGTTGCAGAGAGTTGAACTCAGGACCCCTGGAAAGAGCAGCCATTCCTCTTAACCTCTGAGCCATCTCTCCAGCCCCTATCTCCACGTTTTGTAAGCTTCGACCAGAACAAAGACTTTTTATTCCATGTAAATGTTCAGTTTCTATAAACCTACCTTCACCCTTCAGTTGTGAAATGCTGAATGCTGGAGCTCTGTCTGCAAATCTGACTCTGTGGGAAAGCAGAAAACGAAGGAGGAGTGAGTCTGTACACACACACACACACACACACACACACACACACACACACACACACACGGAGAGACATACAAACACACAGAGACACGCACGTCTGGCTTTGCCCGCCCTCTAGTGGTTGAAGCAGGAACATCAGAACTTACTTCCACACACGTGATCCTGGGGTCTAGGTGAACCTTACAGCCTCCCATGACATGTTGCCATGCTGCCGCTCCTAGTAATAATTAGTGATAATATAGTGATATGCATTGCAGTAATTATCACAAAATACAGTGGAATAATTATTGTTTTGCTGTGCTTTGGCCCAGAATAATGAGCTAAGTTTTTAATTTTTATTTTTGCATAATCTTGGTCTGTTGTTGTTGTTGTCGTCATCATCATCATCATCATCATCATCATCATCATCATCATCATTTTGATGTTTTGAGACAGATTCCTACTATATAGACCAGGTTGGCCTCAAGCTTGAGATCTTCCTGGGTTTATAAACATCACCACCAAACTGGACTCGACCTCAGACTTTGAAAGGGAGACTGGAGAGACTCAGAGAAGTGTTACAAGTTAGCCGGTGTGCTGTCTGGTTAGAGCAGGGTGGGAACCTTCCTAGCAGTGGGGCCCCTTGGGGCAAAAGCCTTTGAAGAGCTGAGTGCCTTGGAATGGTTGAAGATCTAGCTTGGCCCCTGCGCTCGCGCTCTCTCTCTCTCTCTCTCTCTCTCTCTCTCTCTCTCTCTCTCTCTCTCTCTGAGTTTTCAGACATCTCCTTCCTGTAAGCTCTCATCTGTGGCTGCTGCAGGACTTGCTCTTCTTCCCTGCTTAGGGTAGAATTGCACTTTCCAAACCTTCGGGGATAGGAAGGCATACTCTGGAAGACATGTTAACATGTAAGAAGCGCTTGGCGGGGGTTGGGGATTTAGCTCAGCGGTAAAGGCCCTGGGTTCAGTCCCCAGCTCCGAAGGAAAAAAAAAAAAGAAGCGCTTGACCTCTGGTCTTTCGAACAAGCAGAACACAGAGACGCGGAGGTCGCAGAGCGGTGGGTACTGGTGAGGATTTAAATGCAGAGGACTTTCTCCTCCTTGCAGCCCCCTTAGACATCATGCTTCCATGCCTCCAGAAGGCGCTGTTAAGCATCTGGGACCAAGGATGCTATGTTTCCCCTCCATAACTATTTAGGTCTCTGAAAGAATAGAGCACTCAGTCTCAGGATTTTGGGGGTTTGATGGGATGTTTATTGTCTTTCCAACGAAGGAACAACCCTAGGTGGGGCTGAGAGCCTCTCTGAGCGTCCCAGCTGTATTCCCCCATGTCCCAGACTATCACCCCTTCCTTTTGCTCTGTGGCACCTCACAGATGACTTCACTCCCAGCTGCAAAGAGAATCTCAGCTATTACCCTTGACTGCCCCGCCCTCATGGCCTTCCCCACTGCCTACCCCCTGACTGACAGCATTTTAGAACCGCTTGGCCTGAAGCCTGCGTTAGATGTGTCTATCCTCTTCTGAGAAGCCACCTCAGACCGACCATAGCTCCAGGGCAAAGCTTCTGTGTCACGCTCTTTCACTGCACAGGTGGGTACGCTGCAGTCGGTGGTGACCCACACATCAGAAAGAGCTTTAGGGCTGAGCATGGTGGCACACACCTACAATCCCAGCACCCGAATATTGAGGCAGGGAGATTTCAAGTTTGAGGCCAGCCTGAGGTACGCATAGCAAGAATCGGTCAAAATGGAGGAGAGCAGTGCAAAGATAGCTCAGCGGAGAAAGAACTTACTGTACACGCCTGAGGGCTTGAGCTTGGATGTCCAGCCTCATGAAAGCCAGTGGCATGGTGATCGGTAGCCAAATGCTATGGGGTTACAGACAGGCAGGTCTTGGGGGGCTTGCTGGCCATCCAGTCTAGCTGAAGTGTGAGCTCCAGGTTCAGAGAGAGACTGTGGCTCAAAAAACAAACAAACAAAGGTGGAGCGAGATAGAAGAAGATCCTTAAAGTAGACCTCTGGCTTCTGCATGCACGGGGATGTGTACCTGCAGGCATGTGCACACATACATACAACATACAATACCCACAATAGAAAGCAGAGAAATGCTGTTTGGAAGAAAACTCCTGCGCACACATAAACAAAGAGATTTTATGTATGACTGAGATGTCAGCAAATGTAAGTCGGCACAGATGTGGCGCTTTACGGAGATGGGCTCCTGGTGGACACAGGACTTGCCCTTTTCACCTGTGAAATCATCTTGCTGCAAACCCCACTTCTTCAACTGGCTGAGGTTGAAGAAGTCACTTGCAGTCTGTTCCATGCTGATGACCAGTGTTCACATTGATTGATTGATTGATTGATTGATTGATTGATTGTGGGAGGGAGACACGTGTGCCATGGTGTCCTATAAAGGCCAGAGGCTCATTTGCAGGGGTCATTCTGTCCTTCCACTCTGTGGGTCCTAGGTATCAAACTTGGGGTGTCAGGATTGGTCCCAAGTTTCTTTACCCCCTTGAGCCACCCACTGACCCCTACCTCTATATTTAGGACCCTTTTCCTCCTCCTGGCTTCTCTGTAGTCCGGAGGGAGCCACATAGTTAGCATGTTGCCTTTCAGAGTATTTACTTTTGGTTGTTCTCTCAGTCATATTTCATTGGCTTATATAATAAATAACTCAAGTTATTACAGCAGCCAGGACATCAAACAAGCTTGGAAACATATATTTCCCGCTCTTAAGAAGCTCACGGCTCCACTGGTGGCTATAAATTGTCTGTAAGTGGTTCAAAGACGTGACTACTGAGTATTTCCTAGGAGTACTCAGTTCGCAGGAGCTGCAGCAGCTGTCATGACCGAGCGACAGCCAGCAGGGGACGACTGCAGGCCCCCTCTGCCTACTTAGAACAGGTCAGCTGTTCGGCTCAGAGCTCCTGCCGCTTCCTCCCCTAAGAAGCCTGTGGTGGTGGCCGTTCACAAACCAGCTCCCACCAGTGCTTTTCTTTTCTTAGACTGCCAGCCTTGGACTTGCTCTGAACAGTCTCCTCGGACCATGTCGGGGTTGATACGATTTTTGTGCTTTGTCTGTGCCTGGCGTATGCTAAGCACTTAAGGATACTTGCAGGTAGTTGAACACAGAGCCAATGTCACCATGAGCTTCCAAAGGTGCGGACTCACAGCCCTTCCCTTCTTTTTCCTCTCAGATTTGTGAGATGATCCAGAAGTCTGTGACCTCTGATCTGCAGCCTTATCTCCAAACTCTGCCAGGTAGGGCACCCATGCACCCCCGGGGGGAGGTAGGGCATCACACACCCCTGGGGGGGGGTGAGTCTCTATTTCTCTTCATTTTTCGTAAGCCGATATTTGAACCCTGTCAAATAGTCAGAGACAAAAGAGTAAGAAGCAGCAATTTAAATCCCTTTTTCTCCCCAGCTTTTCTACCGTGAGGTACCCTTGACCTTGGGCAGGTGGTTCCAGATCATTTCTTTGCACGTCAAAGCATAACAACATATAAGCTCATGGCTGTGTGTTGTCTTGCACCCAAGTATGTGTGCGCATGCCTAATTGTGAAGACTTACTTCTCCATAGATGCAGTGCAGGCATTATTTGGATCTCTGAATCTGAATGACTGGGTGAGACTTCTGTGTCAGTATATGGAGAGAGAGGGAGGGAGAGGAAGGGAGGGGGAGAAGGGGAGGGGGAAAGAGAGACAGAGAGAGAGAGGGAGAGAGAGAGGGAGAGGGAGAAGGAGAGAGAGACAGAGAGAGAGAGAAAGGGAGGGAGGGGGAGAAGGGGTGGGGGAAAAGGGGAGGGGGAGAAAGAGAGGGAGAGAGAAGGAGAGGGAAAAGGAGAGAGAGACAGACACAGAGAGAGAGACAGAGACAGAGAGACAGAGAGAGACAGAGACAGAGAGAGACAGAGAGGAGAGAGACAGAGAGGGAAAGAGAGAGGGGGAGGAGGAGAGAGAGACAGAGACAGAGAGAGATAAGGAGAGGGAGTAAGAGAGAGAGGGAGAGAGAAGGAGAGGGAAAGAGAGACAGAGAGACAGAGACAGACAGAGACAGAAAGAGACAGAGAGACACACACAGAGAGAGACAGACAGAGAGACAGAGAGAGACACCAAGCATGCCCTGGACTGGGCTGTATGTACTCTCCTCCACAACCCTGGTTGAATGAATGTTCCAGGTCCCACACACAGTCACCTGAGCCAGCCTGGGCCTCGGGTTAAGGAGTGTCAGCAAGTGACTTTTTATTGCTATGCATGGTGTCTCACTCCTATAATCCCAGCACTAGGGAGGTAGAATCAGGAGGACCAGGAATTCTCAAGGTTAGCCTTCAGTACATAGTGAACTATAGGCCAGCCTGGGCTACATGAGATTGTCCCGAAAACAAATCCCACTATTACTACTGATGGAGAGAAATACTGAAGCTATAAACAAAGCCAGCCTCCAGATCAAAAAGGTCCCCTTCAGTCACAGTCCTCAGCAGGTGTCAGCTCTGCCCTGTTATACATCAGTGGAATCTCGCTGTCTTCTGAGACTCTCCCAGATGCCAGAGACCTTCCAAGTCTACCTTTAAAGCAGGAGGCTGGTCCACACTGCTGCCCCAGGGTGTTCATGCACTCTCCTTACTGATGATGTAAGCTGTCAGCACACACTCTTCCTTCCATCCACCTCCATGGTGCTGTTGAAGGCCCATTGGGTAGTTATTGTTACAGAGTGTCCTGGGCTGGACTGCAGTGAATATCCTGGGATCTGTGGCTGCAAGCCTTAGGGCGTAGATCTATGAATGATGTCACAAGCTTGGCTGTTCACGATTGTGTCCTGTCAAAAGGTTTCCAGAACACCTGAGGCAGCTGCATGATTTTAACAGTTGTGTAGTGTTCCACTGAGGGCGTCCTCGGGTATTTATTAGCCCCAGTTGATGAACATCGTGCCAGTCACTGTTCCACTGCCACAAAGAGACACCAAGATCAAGGCAACTCTGCAGAAAGAAAGCATTTAATTGGGGGCCTGCTTACAGTTTTGGAGGGTCAGGGAGTATGGTGGTTCATAGGCAGGTCCTGGAGCATCTGAGAGCTACATCCTGATCAGTAAACAGAGAGAGAGAGAGAGAGCCTGGGAGTGACATGGGTTTTTTAAACCTCAAATTCCACTCACCCCACCCCCAGTGACACACCTCCTCCAACCAGGCCACACATCCTCCAACAAGGCCACACCTCTTCCAACAAGGCCACACCCCCTCCAACCAGGCCACACCTCCTCCAACAAGGTTACACCCCCTCCAACAGGGCCGCACCTCCTAATCCTTCTAATCCTTTCAAATAGTGCCACTCTCCTATGACTAAACATTCAAATACATGATCCTATGGCGGCCCTTCCTACTCAAACTACCATAGACAAAAATTTACTAATTTTTTTCTTTTTGCAATGACCACAAGGCAGCTGGGAGTGTCCTGCATTTGCTCCTTGCCTACACCCAAGAGTACATCAGAGGAGCAATGTTTCCAGTCCAAGTTCCCGGTGCACATAGGAAGTTTGCACTTGACAAAGAGTCTGAGTAGTCTATAGTGAGGATCCTGGGCCCCTGGGTGGCACTTGTTAACACACCTTCAACTGAGGCTGAGGCTGGCACATCTGACTGTACATGGAACATTCACTCAACCAGGACTGTAGAAGGGATCTTCCCACTAGGCCCGTGGGGGACTATCTGGACTTCCTGGTCTTTTTGCTTAGCCTGAAGGTCTTTTGTGTGTGTCCCTCTGGCTGGCTGTGACTGCCCAACTCTAGAAACTGCTTATGCATGAGGCTGAGCCTCACACCCCACCAGTGCTTATCCACCGTGGGAGTGGAGAATTCTACCTTGTCCCGTTGTTGGAGAGCTGGGATGTGTGGGCAGAGGGTCTTTTATAAGATTTATTTTTATTATTTTAAATTGTGTATATTTGTGTGAGTGTGTGTGTGTGTGTGTGTGTGTGTGTGTGTGTGTGTGTGTGTGCCTGTGTACACGAATTCAGATGCTCTGAAAGGCTAGAGGTGTCAGATCCCCTGGAACTGGTTACAGGTGGTTATGAGCAACCTGACCTGGGTGCTGGGAATTGAACTCTGGTCCTCTGACCATCTCTCCAGCCCCCAAGTGGAGGCTCTTTAGAGAAGCACCATAGACATACCCTTCTTTACATGGGCCACACCTGGCCCCACTTCTGCCCCTCACTCTGTTCCTGCTCTCACAGTCACAGCGGATATCGACACTATCCTGGGCATTGACTACAGTTTGGTGGCGGCTCCCCAAGCAAAGGCCCAGACGCTGGATGTGATGTTTAAGGTGAGTATGCAGGGGTGGGAGTTAGCCACAGGACACAGGCCGGTATCCATTGGGTCACCTGCTCCCTAACTTCAGGTCTATCCTCATTTTGGTGGCTCTTGTTCACCAGGCCCAGAGTTATGGAGTGGCAGGTAGTGTTCCCTGCAGTAGGGGTCACACAGAGGGTCTCTATATCACCGTCGGCCTTAAAACTCCCACTTGCCCTCCCCCACACTGCCTCCAGCACCCTGTCCCCCCTGATGGGGGAGGGTATCGGAACTGAGTGGGGCAGACAGGCTGGCCAACGCACACCCTGTTGTTTCCACAAAGCAAGTGCTTCCTTACACAGAAAGAGACACAAAGTTTCCCAAAAGAGTTCATCATTAGAGGGGCAGTTAAGGATAGTGTTTCCAAGTCCGTGCCCCTCATCAACCAGGTAGGAAACCCCTGAGCTGAATGGCTAGCCATGGGATAGACTAAACAGTTCGACTCTCCCCATTTCTCTCTCCAGGGTGAAATTTTTAATCGGAATCACCGCTCCCCAGTCACTACCCCCACCCCGACCATGAGCCTACCTGAGGACAGTAAACAAATGGTCTACTTTGCCATCTCAGATCAGGCCTTCAACATAGCCACCCGGGTTTACCACCAGGCCGGGTACCTGAACTTTACCATCACAGATGACATGGTGAGAATGTGGGCTTCGCTGTGCTCCCCAGGGCAGCATGGCTCATCCTCCCATCCACTCTGTTTTGCTTCCACTAGGAGAAGAGTGAGTTATAGCTCAGCAAATATCAAGATCAGAAAAAATATATTAGTATAATTTCTACTTGTTTCTTGGGTCACCAGAAAACCCAAGGCTTTTCAAAGTTCTTTCTCCCAAATAACCATCTAAGGTTTTGTCTGTGCATCTCTGACCTTTCAGTCTAGGCCTGGTCTGGCTTGTATTTTTCTCTTGTTCTGAACTCCTGTGTGTCTATTAAAAAATAATTTAATGGGGGCTGGAAAGATGGCTCAGTGGTTAAGAACACTGGCTGCTCTTCCAGAGGTCCTGAGTTCAATTCCCAGCAACCACCTGGTGGCTCACAACCATCTATAACCATAGTCTCGTGGACCCAAATGCATTCCTCTGGTATCCAAATGGACACACAGACAAAACACCCGTGTGTGTGTGTGTGTGTGTGTGTGTGTGTGTGTGTAATAAATATTCACTAAAAATGAATGGATGAGGCAAAGTCACATGACGGAGAAAGGAAATACAGAAAAAGTAAAGACAATTATGAAGACACTAGATTTGTAACTTTTTTTTAAAATTACAGATCTGTCTGGGAGCTTCCCTGAAGCCAAAGTGAAAAGGGTACCTAATTTAGTGATTTAGAATGAAAGAAAGAAACATGTCTTCTTCACGCATACCTTGAGGTACCTGTTGCCAGTGGAATTTGCAGACAGGAGAGTGCCTTTCACAGTAAACCACACCTGATGATGCCCTCGGTTCTTTTAGGTTTTCTAGGGTTCAAAAAGTTATTTTTTTAATAGCTCCTCTTAAGAGTTGAGGTCTGTAAACAATGTCACGGTGGTGGGGACACAGAGTGATCCCCCTGGCACAGGTGGGCAACGTCGTCCTGGAGGTGGATTCACTCCATTCCACCACGGGCCTTTCGTGTCTCTCACCTGCTTCACATGGTGCTCCATGCGATGGGTCCCTGAAGGTAAGGACAAAAAGCCCAGCCCAAAGTCACATGGACAAGCTGGAAGCCTGTCTCAAATGGGAGAACTCTGAAAGATGCCCATAGGTTCACAGCTACACCCCCATCCCCAGGAGATTCACTCGCTGTATAAGACAGAGGCCTCATGGTAGCCAAGGCAACTAGACCCATAGGAAGAAGCTTGACCTTCTTCCTTCTTGACCTTCCCCAACTGTTATGGTTCATACAGCTTGTCAACCTGACAGGATCTAGAATCACGAAGGAGACAAAGCTCTGTGTGGGATTTCCCAGATTAGGTTAACTGCGGTGGAAGTCCGGCCACCTGTGGGGGACACCATTCTCTAGACTGAGGTTCTGGCTGAATAGAGAGAGTGGGCTGACCACCAGCGCCACTCTCTGCTTCCTGACTGTTGATGCAGGATGAGCAGCTGCCTCAAACCCCCACCATGATGGACTGTGCTTTTGAACTGAGAGCTAAAATAACCTTTCTTCAAGTTGCTTTTGTTGGGTGTTTTCTTACAGCAATGAGAAGTGACTAACTCGTCCATCTCCACAGTTCTCCTCAGAGCTCTAATGAAAACCTCCCTAAATGCCCCGTGTCTTCTTGCTGCAGTTACCGCCTGACTCCAACATCCGGCTGAACACCAAGGCCTTCCGCCCCTTCACTCCTCTGGTAAAGCCCCTTCTGCCCTCCATGGATACAACTTGAGTCCACCAGTTTCCTAAAGTTTCTCTCTAGAACCTGTGGGACCCTCTCTGCTTGACCCAGAGTCAGAGGCTGGTGAGGAGGCTCCAGGGAAGTCCTGGAAACTGCAGACTTGGGGGCTCCTTCAGAGCTTGCAGCATGGGCCTGAGCTTCCCCGGTCAGTCTTCCTTGGGTTTCCCTAGTTTTGGTGTTAAGAAACCCAAGAAATGCTGGGAAGGTCACCCTAGTTAATATCACCTAACATCCAGAGAGGGTTTACCAGAAGCCAGGCATGCTTGGCTTGCTTTAAGGGGCTCTTACAGCATTTGAGGCGCAGGGGGTAGGACCCCAGGGTGCCCATATGCTCCAAAAGTTCTCTCCTCCTGAGTTACAGTTCAGCCCTCAGTTTCCTAATACAGGGTCTCCTATGTAAACCAGGCTGGTCTTGAACTTGCAATCTCTTGTCTCAGTGTCCCAGAAGCTTAGAACTACAGATATATACCAGTACAGCCAGTGCTGATGTTTTTTTCTGAACGGAAAAGGAATTCTCATATCTCACAATTCCTAAGATAGAAAAGGTGATGGAGGGAAAGTCTCCTGGCCCCCGCTTTCCCCTGACACCCACTTTGCATGGAAGGACTCCCCGGTTTCCCAACAGTGTCAGATTCCAGAGATTGGGAGGCTCCACACACAAGTTAGGAATCGAACCCAGATCTTCTGTAGGAACCAAATAAGCTCTTAACCATGGAGCGGTCTCTCCAGTCCCCTCCCCCACACTCCACACCCTGCACCCTGCCTCCTCTTCTACAGTCTCTACACCAGGCTATGAGCATCCCTCCTCCTGGTTCCTTTGGGCAGGCATGCATGCTCCGCACCCACCCTCCTTCCTGTCTGTGGAAAACTCTCCGTACTGTAAGATAGGTGAACTTCCTCACCCTTCGTGGTCACAATGAGGCAGCCTGCCCTTGTGCGGGTACAGTCCCGAGAGGATACGTGGGTTGTTTCCAGCCTGTGGTGACACCAGCGTTGGTTCTGCCACCACTAGACCCTGCGTATGTTACCTCAGTTGGGCTTCCAGATACCTTTCCTCCCTCAGCTCTTCTAACTGTGCCTTGTGGAAGGCTACAGTGCTGTGCAGAGAGGAATTAAAATGATGAGAAAGAATGTAAAAGCTTGGGCTAGAGCGATAGCTCTGCGGAAAAGAGCACCTGTTGTTCTAAACAGGAGGCTGGGTCCAGTTCCCAGCACCCACTTGGTGGCTCACACATCTCCACTGCTCCATTCCAGGGGATCCCATGCCCTCTTCTGACCTCTGTGGGCCTCAGGCATGCATGTGGGGTGCATACTTACATGCAAGCAAAAAGACTCGTAGACACACAATAGAATAAATACATTTCAAAACAGATTAAATTTTCAAGAAGGACTTGAATGGTCGAGTCCTGTACTGCCAGGGCATGTGCCTCCTCAGAGTCACAGAGTTGTCCCAGCTAGTTCTGAGGCATCCTTGATCACATTCAGGCTTGTCACCCCCTGACTCCCAACTGCCCTACCTCCTTCTTGCCCTCACTCGGCAAAGGGACCACCTGCTGCTTTCTCACAGACATAGAGCCCACCTCCTCCAGCTCCCAAAGTCCCCTGACAGTAACAGATGGATCCTGTGGTTATAGAACCAAAGGCTCATGGGAGTATAGTCTTCCACCAACTGCACCCTCCCCCGTCTTGTCCCAAGTTGAATTCTATAGTGACCATAATTAAATAAAATACCGAGCCCCCTTGCAGTGTTGAGAGCTGGTTAGGTCCGGTTTCTGAGAACTAGCACAGATGCTATGGGTCCCCCTCCCTACTGGCTGGGGAAGGTGGGCGTGGGGTGTCTGCACGGGAGCTATTCCTCTGCCGTTAGCAAAGCATGGGTGCAACATTGCTTTGTGGGAAATGCAACCAGCCCCAAAAAGTGTCCCCTTTATGTTTTCCCTCTAGAGCAACAGATCTCCTTTTTGTTGTTCTTATTCGAATATTTATTTATTTATTTATTTAATGTATATGAATGCTAAACCTATATGCCAGAAAAAGGCACATTATAGATAGTTGTGAGCCACCATGTGGTTGCTGGGAATTGAACTCAGGATCTCTGGAAGAATAACCATTACCCTTAACTGCTGCGCTATCCTGCACCATCTCCCCAGCCTCTGGATCTCCTTAATGCTGCAACCCTGCAGTACAGTTCCTCATGCTATAGTGATGACCCCCAATCGTAAAATATTTTTGTCGCTATTTCATAACTGTAAGTTTGCTGCCGTTATGAATTGCAATGGAAACATTTTTGGAGATAGAGGGTTGGCGAGGGGGTCGCGACCCACAGGTTGAGAAGCACTGGTTAGGCTGTGTGACTAGCCCTATTTCCTTTTTCTAACATGATCGATCTTCATATTCTACCCCCAGATAACCAGAAAGTACCCCGACATGAACTTGGAGCTTCTTGGAACAGTGGTCTCTGCCCCACTTCTGAATGTCAGTCCTGGGAATCTGTCCTTGGCCCCACAGATGGAGATTGAAGGCTTTGTGATCCTGCCCAGCTCCGCCCGCGAATCTGTCTTCCGGCTTGGCGTGGTAAGACTCAGAGCCTTCGCAAAGGCTGTTCCTCTTCATGAAGGTTTTTCTTTTCACTCTCTACAGCTCTTAATCAATACATTGAAACCCCAGAGAGGGCTTTCTGGACTCCTCTTACCACTGCCGCCGATCTGCCTTACCATTTGCACTTTTTAAAATATTCGTTTATTTTTATTTATACGAGTACACTGCAGGGTCCTCAGACATGCATAGAATCCTGTCACAGACGGTCGTGAGCCGTCGTGTGGTTGCTGGGAATTGAACGCAGGACCTCTGGAAGAGCGGTCAGTGCTCTTAACCGCTGAGCCACGTCTCCAGCCCCACCCTTTGCATGCATTTTTAAGTTTGTGGCACTCTATTAACTCTCTCCGGGGTGTTTATTGCCCAGGTATTTGTGTAGCTATTTGAAGGTTTTATTTAATGTGCCTGTCTTCCTCTAAGTCGGGGCTGTTGTGGGAGAGTTTTTGTCCTGTTGCCGCAACAATGTAACTGATCTTGAAGACTACATCTCCCAAGCTCCCTTACATTCTGACCTCCAGCTTTATCAGCCAATGGCAACATTGTCAGGATACTAGCTGGACTCCTACTTTTCGCTAAGTCCTGAGTTACCTCCTATGCTTTTTTTTTTGGGGGGGGGGTGTGCTAGGGAACTGAGGAAAAATGATTATCTGGCTTTTTAAGGTCCCTTCAACCACATAATCATTCCCCTGAACTAAATTCCTTCTAAATTAAATACTAAAAGTGTTTTTCTTTCTTAATGGCCCCGGCTAATGAACACAGATTTCAGAGGCTCTGTGCACTGGATGAAGAATTTTCTGTCTTGTTTTAGGCTTCAAACTCAACAAGGCCAAACTTCTGAAGGACAGTTCCTCAAAGGGAGTGTATCAGTCTTTCAGAGTGTTACTGAGATATCAAATTGTTTTTAGATAAAAATAGGATTCATTATCGTCATTACTAGAGTCGAGCTGGGTCCTGGGGTAGCCTGAGAGCTGAGTAAGGCTGCAAATATTAGGTCTTCTCATGGTACACGGTTCAAAGCTTATCTGCTGTGACCATCAGCGATTTCAAGTAACCCTGATCCTGTCCGAGTTCAGTCACTTACCGATCAAAGCGCTGAATGCCATGGGAAGCTGCAGTCCAGTGGGTGAATTTTCTAGGCTACAGTTCTGCACCCTCGTCCACAGCATCAGAACCACCATCATTAAAGCCTGTTTCTTTCCCCTACCTCTTCCAGGTCACGAATGTATTCGTCTCATTAACTTTTGACAACAGCAAGGTCACCGGGATGCTGCATCCAGAGAAGTAATGGACTTCAGGGATGGACTTCAAGCAGGAGGGAGGGCTTGTGCATGGGCTCCCAGCCACGCTGTATCTAGACTCTGTGACTGGTGTATGGGTGGGATATGACACACCTTTCCATGTTGAGGGCTTGCCACTTGGGAAGGAAATATAGTGTGTACTCTGGTTGTCTTAGTTCTTTTTGCTGTCCTGCCCCACAAGTTTCAAGTATCTGAATGGCTAACGGTGCCTTTTCTTAATCTATGAATCTCAGATCTCAATGTATTGGGTTACACTTCCTCAGTCCTCACTCATCTTCCCAACACTGCTGTATCTTTCTTCTCCTGCCCCTCTGATCCCCTCCTCCACTCCGGGGACCCCACTTAGCCTCTCTCTGCTGGGATGCTCACCCCTGGGATCCTGCTTTATTACAGGGCGCAAGTGAGACTGATCGAATCCAAAGTCGGCATGTTCAATGTGAGTTACCGTCCTTGGTTATGACATGATTAAGATGTCGGTTAATGAGGATGTTTCTGAAGCAGTTGCCATGGTGTCTAGAATAGGAATAGGAATAGAGATGAGCAGATCTCTGCTCAGAGCCCCTGTAGAACCTCTCAGGAATGCAAGACGGGGTGGAGGGGTAATTATGTCCCAATATAAGGTGGGCTATTGGGCAGAATTACTTTAACTGCAATGAAAAGAAATCCCCCCCTCAGACTGTCTTGAGCAAAGAGGTGAGGTTCACAGGGTCTCACACCTAAAAACAAAAGGTGAGGCTTAAGAGATAGCTCAGTGGGCAAAGTGTTTACCATGTATGAGGACCTGAGTTCAAATCCCCAACACACACGTAAAAAGCCAAGCTCGGTAATCCCAGTGGTAGGGAAGATCAGGTGGACCCCTGGAGCCCTCTAGTCGGCCAAGCCTAGCCTAGTCAGTCCCAGGTATCAATGAGAGGCCCTGCCTCAGAAAATAAGGTGGATGGCTCCTGAGACATGACATCTAAGGCTGACTTCTGTCCTTCATCATGCAAACACACACACACACACACACACACACACACACACACGCATGCATGTAAGTACATACACAGGTGTACATATACCTACACACATGTATTTATCTATGCAAACATGCACACACACACAAGAAACCTAAGGGTGGGCATTTCAGGTAGAGCTGGATCCAGGTTCTCAGGTCTGTCCATCAACAGCCTCTCCCCATCTCCCAGGTCTAATTCAGTCCGTGATGAGTTTATTAATAGACAGGTGCTTTTCACTGGTAGAAAACCCCAGCATCTCCTCTAATTTAATTTTTCTGGGGAAAAAAATCTTTAAGTTACCTCTCATTAGATTAAGGTTAGTAGTTGGTTTTGTTTTGTTTGGTTTGGTTTGGTTTGGTTTTGTTTGGTGATCAGGTCTCACTGTGTAGCCTTGGCTGTCCTGGAACTCACTGTGTAGACCAGGCTGGGCTTGAACTCAGAGATCCACCTGCCTCTGCCTCCTGAGTGCTGGGATTAGAAGAGTAAAGACTTGTAGTCAACTCCGTTACCACCTGGGCTGATGTAAACTGCTTACTGGGGCACAAAATGGCTGCGTGGTCACCCGCCCCGCTTCTCTCCTCCCCCAGGTGAACCTGTTCCAGGCATTCCTCAACTACTACCTTCTCAACAGCCTCTACCCTGATGTCAACGGTAAGAATGGCTCTAGGCCTTTCCAGGTCTGGAGTTGATCCCACTTCTGGGGAGAGAGTGTTTGCACCAGAGTTGGAAACCAGGGTCTCCTGAGAGCTGAGTGAGCCTGGGCCATCACTCCTCAGGGCTCAATGGCCACTGCGGGATGGAATGTTGAAAGCAACCTCATGTTCTTCCAGGGATTTGGGATTGCGACGAGTCTTTGATGCACAGTAAACTCCTTATGGGGAAGGAGAGACTTTTGGAAATTCCCACCAGGATTAGGTCATAGTAAGACAAGGCAACCACCTTGAATATACATTTTCCCAAGCCCAGTTTTGTGACATGCGATCAGCAGGCTACAACAGGAAGCAGATGGTAGGGCCAGAGAGCCAGCCGCTGGTCCTCATCATGCTCTTAGGTTACTCCATACCTGCCTCTTCCTCCATCAGACCACGTGCAGTTAGTGCTTAGGCACCCTCTCGGCCATTTAGGGTTCAAATCTGCCATTTTCTGGCTTTGGAAACTAGGACAAGTTACTTGGCCACTCTCTGCCTCAGTTTCCATATCTGTAAAATGGGAACAGTGATAACATGTACCTCACAGTCTTAGGTAATCACTGAGTGGGAACACACTCACTCCATCAAGCACCTGTAGAGCGCTGAGTCTTTGGTAAAAATCTGTCTATTGTTATCAGTCATCAACACATCTCCTCAATGATGTTGTCAACCCACAGATGAGCTGGCCAAGGGCTTCCCCCTCCCTCTACCAAGGCGTATTAAGCTCCACGACCTCGACTTCCAGATCCACAAGGTCAGTGGGTTCGGTTGGGGCTCTGGAGGTGGGAGGGGTGGGAGCTGGGCAGTCTGTCAAGTCTGGAAGCTACTACTCAGAGGATGGTCCCAATTCAGTCCTGCAGCCGTGAGACTGCATGAGGACAGAGTGTACCTGGAATTGAAATATGCCAGGAGATGATTTTGTGGCTGAATGCAAGTGTTGCTCCTTTAGAGGACCTTAGACTGTATCCGGGTCCCATAATGGGTGGTTCAGAGCTGCCTGTAATATACCTTCGGCTCGAGAGGATCTGACACCTCTCGGCTCCGTGGGTACCTCAACTCACACACGCCAACACCCATACCCCCACCTACACACACACACAGAGGCTGCAGCTCCCTCTCAGCCTCATAAATGTCCTTTGTACCATCTAAATTGTCTCCCCTTGACAAAGGACACAGAATCGTGAGCTCCTGGGCTTCGCTTTCTTGATGTTCTTGAGTCTCCACTAGCTCAAGGGGTGGGAACTGAGCCAGGTTCAATTCTTCCACAGGGACCCACCACAGACTTTAATGGCCAAATGCCCATACTTGATCTCAAAATTCTAATAAACATGATAATGTGTGATAAATCTTACAGCCACTTCCTGGGTGCCCGACATAATAAACACACCAATTACACACGCAGACACACAGATCTCGGCACTGTTGGGCAGGTGGTATTTGACACAGCCTGGGGCCTTAAAAGGCTCACTTTGAAAATCCCAGCCTTGCCAACAGGTCATGTCCCTGCTCTTACCAGGTCATGGTAAGTTCTAAAGATTCCCTGGTCTGGTTTGTTTGTTTAATTTTATGCTGTGCTAGGTTTCACACATGGTAGGAAACCCTTTAGCACTTCTTCAGTCTGCTTCTTGATTCTTAAGTGAAAGAGCTGTACCCCACATGCAGCTTGGAGTACCCCATTCTAAAGAAGTGCTATAACCTCATACACTCTTTTTTAACTGTCTGAAGGCTAGCCATTACTGCCTACAAGCACAGCTGGGCTTTGGACTCGCCTCCAGTACTCTGGAGTTAGGGTTGGTTTGTTTTTTCTTTCCCTGGGATATTCTTAATTTTTATTTCTATTTATTTATTTGCTGTTTCAGACAGTATTAGCTCTCAGACCATTGTATGGTCTCTCAGTTCTGATCCGTTTGAATTTATTCAAGAGACAGAGGCAGTTCAAAGAGAAGTTTATTTAGCAGGAGCGAGATGGGTCAGGGGTCTCGTGTGGGTGTGTATGTGTGTGTGTGTATGTGTGTATGTGTATGTGTGTGTATGTGTATGTGTGTATGTGTATGTGTGTGTGGTGTGTGTATGTGTGGTGTGTGTGTATGTGTGTGTGGTGTGTGTATGTGTGGTGTGTGTATGTGTGTGGTGTGTGTGTGGTGTATGTGTGTATGTGTGTGCATGTGTGTATGTGTATGTATATGCGTACGTATGTGTGTGTATATGTGTGTGTGGTGTGTGTATGTGTGGCGTATATGTATGTGTATGTGTGTATGTGTGTATGTGTGTGTATGTGTGTGTATATGTGTGTGTATGTGCATACATACACGATACATACATATGTGTGTATATTCTTACATACATACATACATGTAAATATAATTTAAACGGCTAGATAAACACTCCAAGGAGACTAGAACAGTCTTTCACAAGGTGTGCAGTTACTACTTTGTGGACTTGAATGTGTTCACGAATGTGAGACAGGGAGCATAATTCCCAGGATAACCTTTCTCCCTCCCAAATCATGGCGGACCAGATCTCCTTTTTAGGGCATTTCTTCCCAAGATCCTCACAAAGCAGGGAGGTAAAAACCACAGTGCAAAGGATAATAGAATCATTTTGGGGTCAGTATGTGATGTAGACCTTTTATTAGTGTGTCTGTCTGGGAGGAGGCCTTGAGGCCTCAGGTTCTGACTTAAAGAGAGCAACCTAACTGCAGAGGTTGACCCTCAGGAGATACAGCTACCAGGATGCGACTACAGTTTTCTTCAATGTCCTCATATCTGACAACTGTCCTTCTAGTATCAAGATTAATTTCTTTTTCTTATATAAATATTTTATATATACATATATGTATATGTGTGCATAATACAGTATATTGATATATTATATATGAACATTAAAGTGTTGATATATTGTTTTATATATACATATATTGTATGTTTTACATATATACGTATATATGTATGTATATATACATATCATCATCATCATCATCATCATCATCATCACTCCTTGGACTTGTTCTTCTCATATCTAGCTTCTTCTGCCCAGGGACAGATAGTTGGGTCCAGTCCCATCTGACATGAGAGCAGTGTTTAATTCCATCAATACAGCTCTTTCACTCTTCCTGACTACTGTTGTGATGACCTGTTCGGGGGTCTGTCTGCACCCTGAGTCCTAGTTCCCTCTGTAAGCAGCATGTTCAAGATGAGATAAAGGGCTGTCAGATGTATAGACCCCATTGGGGATGCTGTGGCCTGTGGCCCACATCCATCTGATCCAATAGACTGAGGCTATGTGACCATTCACAAAACTGGCCCAGGAGTGTTTCCTCTGTACCTAGGGTACAGCTCAAACATCCTAGAGATTTTATGAAAGTCAGGGGCCAAGTATAGAAGCTTTTAGTTCACCGTCTGCCACCTGGGAAGTGATTGTAGGGTTTATCATATATTATCATGTTCATTAGAATCTTGAGGTCAACAATGGCCTTTGGACTGCCAGAGAGAATGTTGGATCACCGAGAAAGGAGTCCCAAGCTGGCTTGGAGCTTCACCCTCTAGATAGTGGAAACTTAAGAACAGCAAGAAAGCGAAACCTAGGAGCTCATGAATTCATGTCCTCTGCCAAGGAGACGAAACTTAGGTGCTGCAAAGGACATTTATGAGGGCCTGCCAGGAAGCTTCAGCTTGGGAAATGACAGATAGGTTGGGAAATGAGCACTGACCCCACTCTTGCTTCTACTAGAACCTGTGTTCTTCACCGCTGGTATCTTTTTGGAGTAAAGGATTCATATTCTTTGTCCATCCGTCTGTCTTTCCTTCCCTCCTCCATCCTCCCCTTCTCTCTTCTCTCTCTCTCTTAATAAGGTCTTTCTTCAAATCCGTAGTCCTCCTGCCTCAGTCCCTGGGAGGCTGGACCTGTAGGTGTGCATCACAATGCCCAGCTTAGAGGACGCTATTTTTTTTCTTCCCTAGAACTTCCTATACTTGGGTGCCAATGTCCAGTACATGAGAGTCTGAGGACAAGAAGAAAGATGGGCCTCAGAGGCCACAGCGGGACCTGCCATTTGTAATTCCAGATGCGTAGCACATCTCCAGAGAGTCTCAAAATACAAAGAAGTTTCTGTTCCTGGCTCTGGTGGATCCTGTCCCCACAGTCCTCTTCACCAGGTGCACCCTCAGCCTGGACTTGACTCTGACCTCTCCAGGGAGAAGCCCTCCCCCCACCAACCTCTCCAGGGAGAGCCCCTCCCCCCACCAACCTCTCCAGGGAGACCCCTCTCCCACCACTGACCTGGAATCACTTAAAGAGCAGGCACTGTGGTTTTGAGTGCACCTTCTCACCTTCATGTCTGACGGAGTGCTGGCACTTAGTAGGTCCTCAATAAATATTTATAGAATGACATGACAGCCCAGCTGAACCTCTTTATTGCTAGACCATCTGGTCTGAGCCAGCCTTAGATGCTCTGTCAGAGCTGTTATCTCCAAGGCTAGACCACCTTTTCACTCTTGTTGGCCTCTGCTATGAGGGCCTCAACAAGGGAGTGAATGACTACACACACACACACACACACACACACACGCACGCACGCACACGCATGCACATGCATACACTCACGCACGTGCACGCACACACCACTCCCTTCACCAGCACGTGTCTAGGCTTCTAGCCTTATTCCCACAGATACCTCCTCCTTGCCTCCTGCTTGCTGCAGACAACAGACCCAGAAGGAAAGCAGAATTGTAGCCCCCCGAGGCTGTCCCCATGGAGGTCTGTGCAAGTGAGAAAGAGATGGAGCCAAGGAAGGTTTTGGTTGGACCCAAATCAAACGCTCATCGGACTGTTGTTCACGAGCCACATGCCTGCGAGGAGAGACCATGATTTCTAACTACCGAACAATAAGCCTTTGATCAGACTTAATAAAGAGTCATTTCCGTGTTATGTAGTTAGGGCCCCAGGCTGGGAGTCGGAAGCCTCATTGGAGTTGTTTTTTGTTAATTGTGATAATGAGCAGATGGATAGCGCTGCCGGCTAGCAGATAACTCATGGGGAATAGACCCATTTACTCCGTGCATGACAGAGATGGGCTCTGAGACTGGAGGATGTGCTGTCACGAGCCGGATGGCAGGGTGATGCATGGCTTTTCCTCCTCCCTACTCCTTGCCAACCTTGTGAAGAGTAGAAGGGGCTCAGGCTTCTTCCTGTGGCCCAGGGCAGGTCACTCCCACACTGCGCCACTTGTCTGTGAAGATAATGGTGACAGCAGTCATATCCTCAGGTCACATTAGGTCATATCCATACAAGCGTAACTAGAAGTCTGGAGTTCCTGTCACCTGCCACCTGCAGTACTATGAGGCAGGCACAGCAACTGAGTCCTCGAGTTTTACTTTATTCAGGGGGGCTGATGATGCAAGAAGATGGCGGGTACTACTCTCCTGCCGGCAGGTCATATAGGACAGGAAACAAAGGCATCTCAGAGCTGAATGTCTCCCCCTCTGGTCAGGTAGTCGGCTGAGTTCCAGAGGCTCATGGTATCACGCAACTCTCTAACCTCCTCGACCTCTCTCTAATTATGTCTCTGACTGAACCTTTTAACTGCACCCTCCCCGCGGGTCTAGCCTCAGCCACCCTCTGCTGTTCAGCCTCAACTATAGTCTCCAAGGCCACAGTTGACATCCTTTTTTGTCAGCTCCTGTGATAGGGGATTCGTGGAGAAAGTAGAGGGTTCAGACACTCTCAGGGATGCTGACTTTGGTTAGGGTCTGCTAGAATCAATCCAGCCTCCCTCCAAATCCCACCGGGGCTGGGGCTTACCTCAGAGCAAGCCAACACTGAATGGTGTATAGGAGCTATTTCCACCACACAAAGTATCAACGTGGCCTTACAGAATAGAAAGATGGCCTCTCCATACTCCCCGTCCTTTTAACTGCAATGAAGACTTACTGTCCTCTGGCTGCAAAGGGCCAGGCAGCACAGTCCCAGCTCCAACCCTAGCTTTCTGAAAGCACTACCTTGGGTCTTCAGAGAAGAGTCAGTCTGGAGAGCAACTGTCTTACCCTGGGCCTTGGGCCAAGTATCTCTGAGCCTCTGTGTCCTCACCTGTCAAATGAGGCTGGGAATAGCTCATTCCCTGGCAATCTGGCAACACACCTTGAGGTTCACGTCAAGTTCCCATGAGTGCCCAGGGCACAGGCTAGTCCTGCAAATGGCAGATATGGTTGTCACCTGTGCTGCCCTGGGCTTCCCCGAAGCAGAGCCCAGGACAAAGGGAGTGTTGTGTATTTGAAAGAGGATGCCGGGGCTGGGGATTTAGCTCAGTGGTAGAGCGCTTACCTAGGAAGTGCAAGGCCCTGGGTTCGGTCCCCAGCTCCGAAAAAAAGAACCAAAAAAAAAAAAAAAAAAAAGAAAGAAAGAAAGAGGATGCCAGGAAGTATAGTGAGGGGTGGGGAGCAAGAGGGAAAAGCAAGGGCAACCTATAAAGGGTGCAAGCAAGCCTCCACAGCGGCTGCAGTTCATGAGGAAACTGAGCCCATAGGGCAACCCTCAGTAGACCCCTACCCCACCCACTGTATATGTCTGTCCCTGTCCTTGTCACTAGGACCAAGTTAGTGGCAGAACTGCTTAAAATGGGTGAAATGTTCAGTTTGGCTCATGGTCACGGTCACGCCAGTGAGTCTATATATGGCTGAGCTGAGCAGTTCATGTCTTGGGGCCCAGACACAGAGTCAAAGAGAAAACTGGTTCTCAGTTTGCTCCCTATTGCCAAGATAAACGACCATGACTAACAGTAACAGAAGAGGGTTTATTTAGCTTACATGTTCCAATCACAGTCCACCACAAAGGGAAGTCAGGGCAGGAACCTAAGGTAAGAACTAGGAGTCAGGAACCAAAGCAGAGACCAGGGAAGAACACTGCCTACTGGCTTGCTCCTCATCGCTTGCTGAGCTAATTAATTTCATATCCACCCCAGCATCACCTGCCGAGGCATGGGACCACCCACATCAGTCATTAATCATGACTATGTCCCACGGGGCCAGTTCCTTGGTTGAAGTTCACTCTTCCCTGATGACTCCAGCTTATTTCGAGTTGACAAAACCAAGACAAAACAAAGCAGAATGCCCTCACCCATGCTCAGTTCATTTTCATGTTCTCTCCTCCCCACCCCCATCATGGTCCCCAGCACATGGTATGGTGTTGCCCGTACCGAGTGATGGTCTCCAGGTTCCGTCAGTGCTCTGTGGAAACACCCTCATCGATCTCCTAGGTGATTCTAAATCCAGTCGACTTGATGTTAAGAATCGACCACTGCAGAAGTGGTACCTGCCTAAAGTCACTTCTCAGCATCCCTGGAGGACGGTTTCCGGGGATGTCCCGTCCCGTGGGTACCAAACGCTGCGGCTGTGCGGAGTCCATATATGAAATAGCACCGTGTTCGCTATGACCTACACACATCTTAAAAACCATCTCTAGGCTGTTGACACCTACTATAAGGCAAACACCATTGGCCATAGCTATACTGTATCGATGTTCTCGGTCATGAGTTGGTCAAAACCATGGGTGTGAAGCCCTTAGATACAGAAGTCTGGCCGTGTCTAGGGAAGCCCCTGCCCGTGCCATCACAGCAATTCTTGGACCCTGGGAAGTCACTTTTAAGCCCTTGGGACATTTGGCCTGATAAGAGTTTCTGTTAATGTGTGAGGAGTGGACCGTGCCATGCACACTGATAGTGGAAGCTATGATGGGGACTTTTGATCATGGCAGGAGCTCGCCTTCTACATGCGTTGAGGACTAAGCACTGGGATTAAAGGTGTGAGCCAGTGCCTTGCCACATTCACTTTTTCCTTTGTCTTTTGCCCAGGCTGGCCTGCAGCTCCCAGCACTATCACTGATCCTCCTGCCTCAGCCTCCTAAAGTGCTACGGTTACAGACATGGGCCTCCACACATGGGTCTACATGTTTAAAAAAAATTTAAGCCTTCAAGCTTTTCTCAACCAAGTAGCAAGAGGTCAAAAGCCAAGTCCCCCTCCCCCCCCCGAGAAAAAATGGAGACTAGGGGACGTCTACGGCCAACCTTCTTCCCGTGGAGGGTGTTGGTAATTGATTGGCTGGAGCCGTGCTGAGCTATGGAACAGAGGGAATCTGCATTAACAGGGTTTCTACTGCTCTTCAGAAGGGACTATAACTTAGAGGTAGGAAAGGTCCAACCTGGTGCACCTGCCTTGAAAACAGTTCTCTTTCTGTGTGCCCATACACTCCCTGGGAGTGGGCACTCTTCGGTGTTAATGAGAAGCATCTGAACTCTGAGGAGAGAACTCAAATCCTTCAGAGAAACCCCCTCCAACACAAGTCTTCCCACAATAACAACAGCCACAGGTTAGGTCTGGACCCTGGTTGGTAGAACACCTCCCTGTCTAGCACGCATGAAGCCTTCAGGTTAATCTCCAGGACAAAGAACCTGGACATGGTCATACGTGCCTATAATCCCAGCCCATGGGAGGCAGAGTCAGGGGATTGGCCTCTATCAAGTCTCGACCTTCTTCTTCTCTGCCTTCTCCCAAAGGGGGCCAGCCTATAAGACAATGAAAGCTGTCTGTCTTAGTTGTCTGTTGTTGGGATGAACACTGTAACCAAATACAACCTGAGGAGAAAAGGGTTTATTTTAGCTTACGGGGAAACCAAGGCAGGGACCAAGGGCAAGAGTATAAGGCAGAGGCCACAGGGAACTACTGCTTGTTCAGTGGTTTGATACCAGGCTGACTTCCAGCAATCCTTGTCACACAGCCTGGACTGTTGTTTCTGACTGGTTTGGCCCACATTGGGCTGGGCCCTCCTCCATCAACTGCCAATCAAGGAAACTCCCCATAGGTAAGATCCCAGGCCCTCATTCCAGGCATGTCAAGCAGCTAGCCGAAGTGAGCTGTCACACTGTTCCGGGCCCAGTTTCTGGCCCAGCAAAAGGGAGATCCTTGAGTTGTTCAGCTGTCCCCTGGCTGTGGCTCTGGCATCTGCTTTTGCTCACTGCATTTGGAAGGCTGTACTTGGCCACTGTGTTGGGAAGGTAAAAGGCATTGTGGGTCCCTGCTGGAGCCCAGAGCATCAATCCCCCGTAGCATGCCCACCTGGGCCTGCCTCTCCTGGCCCTCTGAGGAATGGAGGTAGTAAAACACAGCGGAACAGATGGCTGCCTTATGAACCAGAAGAAAATGACTTCCCACCTGGGGCCACTAAAGAATCCAAGGCTCCCTTCTCTGGTTTCCTTCAAGAAGGTATGCCTCATCTTGAGCGATCTCATGGGGCCATAAACATTGCCTCTGTAGCAGAAAACCCGGGCATGGGTGCTGCAGAAGGATGCTCTCACCTGCTCACTCTCAGCTCCAAAGCATCCGCATCCCCCAGACCCAATCAGGGCTAGCTTTCTTTCAATGCTACCCTCTCCCTTGAACCCCCACCCCCACCCCAGCCCTGGCAGGCTTCCTAGGGAAATCAGGGCTCTGAAGGCGGCCTGCTAAGTAAGAGTCAACATAAAACAACGGTTAAGAAAAGGCTCCAACAGAGAGAAAGAGTGCTGAGTGACTGGGAGGTCATGCACTGCTAGTGGGAGCTGGTCCAGCCATTGGGGGCTGCAATAAAGAATTACCAGACTGGGCAGCTTAAGAAATAAGCAAATAGGGGGCTGGGGATTTAGCTCAGTGGTAGAGTGCTTACCTAGGAAGCGCAAGGCCCTGGGTTCGGACCCCAGCTCCGAAAAAAAGAACCAAAAAAAAAAAAAAAAAGAAATAAGCAAATATTCCTTGCGAGAGCTAGCATTTTTCCACCAGCCTCAGACAGCCCCTTCCCATCCAGAAGGGAGGGCAGGTCTGGCAGTTCCTGGGGTCACCAGGAGCCTTGTCCTCACAGCAGGTCTGTCTTAATGTTATCTAAAGGAATGCGTTTCAAGGACTCTGACACTGCTCTGGTGTGTAGCGACCTGAGGCTCACCAATGCCCCCGCATGCCCAGTTTCCATCGCTGTAACCCGCCCTTTATGAAATGTATAAAACTGTACTTTACAGATTGTTCGGGGTCTGCCTCTTCTCGAGAGGTAGGTCGACCCCAGATAGCTGGAAATAAAAAAAAAAATTCCTCATGCCATTACAGTGGTCTCCGGTCTCGAGTCTCATTCACGGGAGTCTCTTGGGTTGAGTCTTACATCCTCACAGTTGAAAAGGATGGCTGACAAGACTAAGGTGCTGACAGACCCACTGCCCTGTGAAGGCGTCTGCCCAGTTGGAAGTTGGCTCTCTTTTCATTGCACCCTTACATGACAGAAGGCAAAGAGGCAGAAAGCCAGTCTCTCTGTCTCTTCTTGTAAGGGCACTAACTCCGTGGCGAGGGCCCCATCCTCCTGACCTACTTGCCTTGCAAAGACCCCACCACATACATGAATTGGGGCCACCGATATTCAGTTCGTAGCAAAGGGGAAATGGGTACAAGTGTCAGATGACAGTTTGGATGCTGAGATTGAACGGGCACACGCCCCATGACCCCAGGTCCACTCCTCAAGGCACGCTTAACGGAAAAGCCTGCTTGTGTTCAGCAAAAGCCACATGCCAATAGGGTCATATGGTGGTCTAGAATGGCCTTTGGAAGCTCACATAGTTGAGCTCACAAGTGTACCTGTATCAATGAGCTCTGGCTTTGGGATTCTGCTGCAGAAGACTATGGTAGAGTGGCTGGAGAGATAGCTCAGTGGTTGAAAGAACTTTTGCTCTTCCAGAGGTCCAAATTAAGTCCCCAGCATTCACATGGTGGCTCACAACCGTCTGTAACTGGTTGATCTGACATCCTCTTCTGGCCTCTTCAAGTATGTGTGTGTGTGTGTGTGTGTGTGTGTGTGTGCACATAAAAATAAAACCTTTTTTAAAATCATGTATTGGTCTCCTGTTGCTGGTGTAACAAAGTGCCACAAACTCATTAACTTAAAATACCATGAACTTATTGTCTTCTTGGGATGGAGAAGGCAGAGAACAGCTGCCCAAGGTCTCACAGGCTGCCTATTCCTCACTGCGTCATTCCTCCATTCCTTCCACCATCAAAGCCAGCAAGCTAGATCTGCTCTCCCCCATGACCTCCACCTCCCATCGTATACCTCTCCCCTCCACACTGACCCTGCTTCTTCCCTCTTACCTCCTGCTTGCCAGCCCCATGTTGACAGCCATAGCAACTTACACCATCATTTGGACTTCATTATACCAGCAGAAATAAACTGCCAGGAGCAGAAGTTGTGTTGTTTACAGAAAAGGATGGCAAAGCCTTCCTCTGCTCTGTGTGGCAATGTTTGCAGAGTATAAAGAAGTCTTGAAGGCAGCTTCCTCTTCCAGGATGTTTAAAATCCAAGAGTGCTCCCCTACAGAGACTACCCACCAAGACTAGCCAACGCCGCCTTCTCCTGCTGGACATAATAAATACTCTGAGATTCTGGGTTCTCGTAGAGTTGGTGCTGCTCCATTAGAGCCACAGCATGGCCCATCCGATCTCAGCCTTTCTGTGTGTGCGTCTGTGGGTCTGCCCTCTCCTCTTTCCTTCATCACCCAAGTCAGGTTTCCAGAACCAGGCCGTGCTATGTGTGCTGATAAACCTCTGATACAGTTAGGCTCTGAGACTGGGACATGTGCCCTTTGACAAGGGTTGGCTTTAGCTAACACAGAATGTAGAACAGGAAGGACAGAGACGTAGAGGCATTAAGGTATGGGAGTTGCTGCCTTCTGTAGTAAAACTCAGCAAGCGGAGTTTATCCCAACAGCCAGGTGCTCAGAGCTCTGCAAACTGCAGTGTTTGTTAACCCTTCCTTTCCCCCAGGAAGACAGCAGGCTTCTATCCATGCCATGAACAACCAAATAAGCTCTCCTAGTTCACAACTCCGGTAATGTTTGTCGTTACCGCTGCAGCTCGTTTGACAGCTAATGGAGATACAGGACTGTGAATCGCTGTTTAACTGCTTTGCCATCTCCTTCTCCTGTGTTTTATGTCTACGTCCTAAATAGATTATAATTGCCTTGAGGGCAGAAAGCAGGCATTTCTGTATCCTCTGTGACTCAGTGCGGGGCTGGTTGGGCCCTTCATGTGTACTGTTGATTTGATCATTTAATCCACCGCTCCAATCCTCCTGTGGTATGGAGCTGCCCTGGGCCACGGTCGTCCCGTTTATTGCCAGCTGTAAGTGATCTCGAATGCACACACTGCACATGCTCAGCTGCCCCTGTTATCCCTACAGACCACTCCTGCTCAGAGCACAGACACCACTGTAAAAGGATTAGCCACTCTGTGCTCACTCTTTCCAGAGGCTCAGAACTGTCTAGGGACTTCAGGGGATAACGGGAAGGCCTACAGGCTATGAGATGTCAAGCCCGGAGGTGGAAGCCCGAGACCATAGGAAATAAGGAAGGACCTTTCATAGGGTGACCCTGAACCAAAGCTACTGGAGGCCTGGAAAGTGGATAGATTTTTATCATTGCTGGCTTACTGGTGAGTTTCCATGGCAGTGTCCCATTTCAGAAAAGCCTGGGCATGGCTCAGACATACACACGCGCACACACACACACACACACACAGACACTCACACACGCACACACAACAAAGATGAGCATGGCTCGGACACATGCACACACACAGAGACACAGATACACACATATGCACACACATGCACACACAATAAAGATGAGCATGGCTCAGACACACATGCACACACACAGACACAGATACACACATATGCACACACATGCACAAGCACACGTGCACACGCACACACACATGCACATGTACACACAGCAAAGATGAGATGGAAAAGCTCCCTGTTAGCCACAGTCTTTCATGAGTTGCAGCTACTTACCCATACAAGTTGATCTGGGACGCCCATCCCCAAAGATATGCGGAGGTCTCAATCCCCAGAATCTCCAATGTATGATCTATTCCAGGAGTGTGATCCAATTTTTGGAGTGTGACCCTTTTGGGGGGCATCTTGAGAGAACTTGCCAAGCTACAATGGAGTCCATTAGGATGGGTCCTCATATAATCAGGCTGGTAGTGCTATATTTGGGACCCCTTAGAGACACGTACAGACAGGTGACTTGGACACAACCGTGAGACAGTGGAGGCTTGAGTCCCAGAAGCCAGGAGGTGATCATCTTCGGAGGTACATGACCTATGGACACCTAGATTTCTAAGTTCTGGTCTTCAGAACTCTGCAGCAATGTATCCCCTGTAGGCTTAGATTTTTCAAAACCTACTTTACTAAGGGTTCTCAAATGCTTTGACCCTCCTTCTAGCCCACTGTCCAAAAGTAGGGGAGAAAGATGGTAAACAGGACAGGGGATGTGGACCTGGTTAGGATAGTTCTTTGGGGCGATTCTAGTCTCCTTTGTCAGGATACCAACTGTCCAGTTCAAAGAATGTCACTGAACACAAATCAGCAGTGGCAGCATGATCCAGCAGAAACATCTAAGCTTCTGCTGAATCTGCACGCATCAGCAAGAAGAACCAGAACCAGCAGGAACACCAGGAGTTTTCTACCGTGCCAATCTCAATGAAGTGAAGATTAACAAAGAATCCAGACCCAAGAAGCACTGAACAGAAAGCGGTGCAAGCCCCCTGCCCCACCCCCGACACTATTGCGATCTACTTAGAGGCTCCCCAAAACATCATGTGTCCTCTCCATCCCTTGCTGCTTTGATCCACTTGGTGAGTGGCACCATTACCCAGCAGCCCATGGATGTGCCGTCTTTGTCCCTTTTCTGTACCCATAGGTGGGCATGAATGGGAGTGGGAGTGCTTCAGCTGTGATTAAAACAATGCTGTGTGTGTCAGCTGTCCTCTCAAAAACCACCTCCCAGGTGGTTGCACAGAGAGCACCCCATTGCAAGAAAAACCATCTGAAGTATTGCCAGGCTGATGGCCCCCAGTCTGCCAAGCTCTCTTCCTGGGGGAATGTTCTAGGTTGCTCAGCTTTCCCGGGATTCTCCCTGCCCACCTACATGAGTCTCGGATGCTCTGAAGCACAGGTTCAAACTGCCGAGATTTAGTGTTCAATGGTTTGGAAAGTTCCATTATTCTTCCCAGCAGAAAAGTGAGCGTCCCATGGTAATGGGAAGAGGAGAGAGGATTCAGTCAGTACATGCATTTGAGTGTACACCGCGGACCTGATGCTCTTGTGGTTATCGAGGATGCCCTATATGCTTTGGGGCATGTGATCTTTGATGCCCCACTTTTGCAAAATGTATATTCTACTGGGTGGAAGGCAGGCGATGAACAAAAATGTACATTTGACTGGAGTTCAGATGATAGCACGGCAAGGATAATCTGGCCTTGGTTTTAGTACTGAAATGGCCCCGGCGTTAGCCACTAAAAATGGCCTCTCTATACTCCCAAAGCTTTTGGCCCTTCGCCTTCTGCATGCTTCCCTGCTCTGGAGCACCATAACTTGAGTCAGGCTACCTGGAATTTCCCTTGCCACATCCCAGAATACTCTTCTCCTCAGACAATTCTGTCTCCTTTTACGGGCAAGTGGACCCGAGAGGCCAAGATCCAGTCAGAGGATAACAAGATGTGCCCAGTGTTGCTGGGTGTCACTGCCTGTGGGACTTCTAAGTGGGCAGAAAAAGGGCATTCGAACGTATTTTGGCCTCTGTGTCAGTCTATGTGTGTATATATGTATATGTATATTTATTTAGTAAAAACCATGGTTTCTATCACCATTCCTGATCCCAACCCAACACTCCATGGAGTTCACTCTATTTCTTTCTTATTTGCTATTTTTGAACTCCGGGCCTCACAAGAGCTAGGCAAGTCCTCAACCACTTAGCTACAACCCTCAACCCTCCTTACTTGTAACTTTTTTTTTCTTAACAGAGAACCCTGGCTCTCATTAGACAGGGTTCATTTTACCAAAGAGCCCAATTGCCCTATATTCGTATTTACAGGACAGAATGTATCTCTGTGTGATCCTTTTAACATATGGTCTTACATCCTCTGGTCAAAATGCTGTCTTTAGGGTCCTGGCTTACTCATCAGTAACAGGGGCTCACCTGGCACCCCTCACTGGCCTTTGAAATAACTTGAGAGCGTCAGGAGGAATGCTGACATCATCCTTCACCCATCTTGGATGGATCATCGGCTAATTCCAACCATTTCCGGTTGGTTCCCAGACATTATCAGCCTTGTAGTCAAGTTTTGCAATTTATTTGCTTAAGGTTACTTTTCATTAAATCACCCTTACTTTTTAAGGAAATTGGCATTGCGTTTCTTTTTCGATGTATTTATTTTCTGTATATGAGCGCTCTATCTGCATGTACACCTGTGTGTGTCAGAAGAGGGCATCAGATCTGGGTTATAGATGATTGTGAACCACCATGTGGTTGCTGGATTTGAACTCAGGAGCTCTGGAAAAGCAGCCAGTGCTCTAAACCGCCGAGCCATCTCTCCAGCACGCATTACATTGTTTTACTCTAGTTTTCCAGTTCAATATCAAAGCATGCTCTGGCCTCGCCCCTATGCCCACCTCCACCCCGCACCTCAGAACCGAACTGTGGTTGGAGACATGACCTTTGGGACAGTGACTGAATTAAAATCTGGCCAATCACTCCAATCGCAATAAACTCGAGGACAGGAAGTGCAGGTGAGCAGAGACACCGAGGTACTTATACCCAGGGAGACAACAGCATGAGGGACAGCTAAGGAGAGCAGTCTCAGAAGAGTGGGTGCCTTCCAAGGCTTCCCTGCTTCTTAGATGCCAGGCACCCAGCCTGCGGTAATCTGCCGCGGTAGCCCTGGAGACCCTGTGAAGAGGGCCTCGGCATTTTGCTCTGTCTCTAGTAAATATGTACCCATGCATTATTTATGAAATTAATGTGCATATTAAGTGTCTTGAGCTTATTCTTCTGGTCTCCGTGCTAATTGTGCTTCCTCCCGGTATGTTCCTTTGGCCCTCCTTAGGCTGCCTCGTAGCGCCCTCTAGAGGCTTGTGGCCCGGCATCGTGTTTATTTCCGTGAAGGACCCGGATTCATTCCTTTCTGCCGGTTTTCACTCCGTCTTTCCCCACATCTATTTTGTTACTCGTTGTATGTCTTTATGAGTTGAATGCGCAACTCGTTCGCCTTCTTTCTTCTTTTTCAGCAATGACTGTTTTCCTTTTTCAATTCGATCTTAGCTGAATCTCATCACTTTTTTTAAAAATAAAGAGATTTATTTTTATTTTATGAGTATTAGTGTTTATCAGCATGTATGTCTGTACACATGGGCCTGCCTGATGTCTGCAGAGGCCAAAAGAGGGTGTCAGGTTCCCTAGTCCTGGAGTTATAGTTGGTTGTGGGTTGCCACGTGGGTACTGGGAACAGGACCCGAGTCCTCTACAAGAGCAGTCAGTGCTCGTAACCCCCAGCCATCTCTCCAGCCCCTGGATCTCATCACTTTTGATGCAATGCGGTTTTGGGTTTTTTCTCATTTGATTTTGAACTTGCAATTTTGACTTCCGTTTGTTCTCACATGGAGCTGAAGAGGGGGTGTCAAATGTTTTGGGTGTTTGACCTTTGTGTCCTTTCTACTTTTGTTTTAATTGCTGTTTGGCTGACTGTTAAGTAACATGGCATCTGGTGTTTCTATCATGGGAACACACTGTTCTAGCCACTGTGCTAGCCACTTGTCTTGTTGCGATGGCAAAACGCCCTGAGAAAAGTAGCATAGAAACAGAAAGGCTTGTTTCTTCTGGCTTACGGTTCGAGGGTGCAGTCGTCGTGGTTTAGGATCCAGGATGCTGGGAGTTTAGGGAAGCTGGTGGGTCACTTTGCATCTGTAATCAAAACAGAAATGAACGGTGGTGCCCAGGTTGCTCTCTCCCATCCATTTAGCCTGGTAGCTCAGGCTATGAAACAGTGGGTACCTCAGGCTATGAAACGGCACTCCTCACAGAAAAAGTGAGCTTCCCAACTTAATCCACCTAATCTAGGTAACCCATCGCAGCCAGACCCAGAGGTTTGTTTCCTAGATGATTCTCGATCCTGTCAAGTTGACAATGTGCACCACAAGTCACCATAGCCCCCGTCTGTCTTGTAAATGCGTCTGTGTGCCTCTACTGTAAAGCATGGTCCTCTGTGTCCAGGTCACTTGCTATGGCTTGGCTGTCTATTCAGTTCAGATCCCCAACCGGACCTGTGACTGCAGCTCCTGTGTTAGTTCTTGGCCACCTTTGACCTGGTGTGGGTTTGCTGATTCGTTTGTTCAGCTGGACTTATGTGAGAGTGATGTTGGTCATTTCTCTTCTCTCCCTCCTGTGCCCTGGGTGGCTGATTAGGTGAGGCCCACAGTACAGATAAAAATCACAGGGGACAAATAAATAAAACCAATAACCAAAAATAAATAAAAATAAAAACATAAGGCCAGGCTGTGGTGGTCCAGGCCTTTAATCCTAGCACTTGGAAGGTAAAGCCAGGCAGATCTCTGTGAGTTTGGGGCCAGCCTAGTCTATAAAGCAAGTTCCATCCAGGACAGCCAGGGCTGTTACACAGAGGAACCCTGTCTTGGGGGGAAAAAAGTCATTGATTAAAATAAAATATTTTTAAAAAATTTTAAGAGTTGTCTGAATCACATAAAAGGGTCCACCTTGGTGGACACTGAAATATACGCCAAGGTATGCCCGAGTAATTGTGCCATGCAATGGATCTGGTATAAGAGGTTTTTGTTAGGGCAAGGGAGGGGATCGGGAACCTGGAGAGGGAGTAGAGGCAGTAGAATGGACATGTAGAGAGCCAGAGAGGAGTGGAGGCATGAAGGCAAAGGAAAAAATGGGCACAGAAAAGGACAAAAAGTGTAGATTCCTTTTTCCTGCCTAGAGGCAGTAACAGTCCTGTGTCACTGTCCCTAGACATGTCCCTGTCTGTAGTCTCTAACAATTTGTACCCTGTGAAATCTCGGGTTTGTCCAACTTTTCTTCAGTCTCTCGACACCTTCCAACTGTGGCAGCCAGATTCTGCACAGCGGGTTCTTCCTAAAGAAGTCATCATTTCTAGAAGGTTCAGAAGTGACAGACACAGATGGTCACATATATGATGACCAAAGATATGCACCAGCCCCTCCTGGCTGGTTTCATTCAAGGAAGCTCCCACAAAGAGTTGGGAACATTGACGGACTGTCCTGGGGCCTCTCCATCCACCCAGAAATGACCAGGTTTCAAGCTCTGTGAATTCTAGAGGTCAGCCACTTCTCTTGACCTCTGAGGTCTCTTCACTCAATAGCTCTGACAAGATTTGTTCCCTGAGCCCCAGAAAACCAGCAGGGTCAGCTGTGGCATGAAAGAGACCCTGCAGCTCATGGAACTGAAAAGGCTCAGAGACAGGAACTCACAGGAAGCCCCCTTTCTCATTCCCTTTGTCCCTGAGCCTCCAGGGATGCTTCGGCCTCTTTCTTTGTGATAACAAGATAGTGGCAGCTGGTCCAGCCTCACTTTCTACCACTTAGGAGGTAGTATACAGAAAATGGGATGATGGTTCTGGATAAGAAAAGTCACAAAATAACTATGTCAGAGCAAGAGGGGTGTAGAAAAGACTTCCTGCAGATGACTCAGTGGTGTCGTATAAGTTATAGGCTGTAGATTCGTGGAGCCCTGCGAGAAGGAAAGAGGTCTACCTGTCTATGGACATTTAAAGATGTAAAGAGTAATTAATTGGCCAGGCATGATGGCATGTGACTTTAATCCCAGCACTCCGGAGACAGTGTTGGTGGACCTCTATGAGTTCAAGTCCAGCCTATTCTATATAGTGAGTTCTAGGTCATAATGAAACCTTGTCTTTAAAAACTAAAATAAAAAAATTAACAACACAAGCAATGTGTGTTAAAGGGCAATTGTCAGTGAAAAGACTGTTGGGGATATAAATTGTAAAACACATGGGTCCAAAGATGGCCGCTATCTAGAGAATATTAGCTATCTATCTGGCCACAGAACATTGGCTCTGTGTGTTAGAGTTGCAATTCCAACATGAATGTGATAGGCTAGCAGCTACATGGCCTGGTCATGGATACCTGCACTCTCAGCCTTGTCTAGCTAAGCTCTCTCCCAGCATGCACTGGTGGCAAGAAATGTCTGTCCATCTCATGCACCATTTCCCTCCAGCTGTTCCTCGAGCTCTGAGATTGGCATAAGTGTTCCCAGGGCAACAGCATGCATGAATTCTCCAGGATGATGTTCAGAGAAAGCCAGACACAGAAGGCCTCATGCTGTATGCTGCCATTTATGTAACTTTCAAAAACAGACAATGCAATCTATGCAGTCTGAAGCTGGGACACAGTTCCCTTAGAGCGATGACTGAGCAGACAAGGAGGGGAACTTACAGGGTGCAAGTCAACCACATTTCTGTATCCCAGCAGCTATAACTGTGTGCCCACCTTATGAAAATGTTTAGTGCTGTACTGCTAAGATCCGTGCACTGTGTGGCATGGTCCAGCCAGGATCTCCCATCTGGTCTCCAGGTTGGTGTCTCATCATTCATTCACATTTAAGCTTAGCTGTGTGTTGGTTGCTCTTTAATTCCAGTGCTTGGAAGGCTCTAGAGTACTGTGAGATTGAGGCTAGCCTAGTATACATAGTAAGACCCTGTCTCAAACAAATAAAAAAAAACTTTATTATTGGTGTGTATGTATGTGTGCATGTTCCAGAAATTAAACACAAGTTGTCAGGTTTGTACGGTAGTCCTTTTTCCTGCCGAGTCATCTCATCCCTCTCCCGATTTTTACATGTTTGTGTATGTTCAAACATACATGGGTGCATGTGTGTGCATGAAGGCCAGACATTAACTTGAGATGTCACTCCTGAGGAGGGATCTCCCTACTTTTTTTCTTAAAGACAGAGTTGTTTTACTGGGATTGAGGCTGCTTCTGAGTCAGGCCAGGAGCCCCAGGAAGCTGCCTGTCTCTGACTCCTTAGCTCTGAGATCACACCTCTCTGCCTGGAACTTTACAGGGATTCCGGGACTCAAACTCAGCAACTTCTACTTGAGTGTCAAACCCTTTCCCCAGAGCCGATCCACACATTTTAAAAGTTCTCCTGCTCTGACACAAGGTGTTCCCATATCTCTCATCTTTTTGGTTTTGTTCAATTCAAGATTTTTAAAAAACCATATCTAAGAACAAAATTGTGCATATCTGGGAAGATCGTGAAATGTTTTGATTAATACATTATGAAGTATTTAATCAGGGTAGGTGTGTGTGTGTGTGTGTGTGTGTGTGTGTGTCAGTGTGTTTGTGTGTGAGTGTGTGAGTGTGTGAGTGTGTGTATGTGTGTGAGTGTTTGCATGTGTGTATGTGTGTGTGAGTGTGTGTGTGTGTGAGTGTGTGAGTGTGTGGGTATGTGTGTGTGAGTGTGTGTGGGAGTGTGTATATGTGTGTGAGTGTGTGTTTGTATGTGTGTATGTGTATGTGTGTGTATATGTGTGTGTGTGTGTGTGTGTGTGTGTGATGACCAGTTTTATATCAACTTGACACAAGCTAAAGTCCTCTGAGAGGAAAGATGCTCAATTGAGAAAGTCTCTGTAAGATTAGGCTGCAGGTAAGCATATAGGGCATTTTCTTAACTAATGACTGGTGGGGAAGGGTCTAGCTGATTGTGAGGCCATCCCTGGGCTGGTAGTCTTGGGTTCTATAAGAAAGCAAGCTGAGCAAGCCATGGGAAGCAAGCCAGTAAGCAGCACCCCTCCAGGGCCTCCGCCTCACCTCCTGTCTCCAGCCCTGCTTCAGTTCCTGTCCTGATTTCCTTTGATGATGAACAGTGATGTGGAAGTGTAAGCTGAATAAAGCCTTTCCTCCCCAAGTTACTTTTGGTTTTGATGTTTATCACTGAACTGGTGACCCTAAAACATGTATACCTCCTCAACATCCATGATTCCTTATTGTTATTGTTGTTGTTGTTTTGTTTGTTTGTTTGTTTAAGTCTTTTACTAACTTAGGACAACTAAGAACAACACCATGAAACAACAACAGATACCACCTGCTCCACATTTGTTTCTTTTACTGACCTTATTTTTGTTGTTTTGAAGCAGGGCCTCATGGAGCACAGCAGGCCAGTGGAAGCTCACTATGTAACTCTTACTCCTCCTGCCTCTACCTCCCAGATACTAGGTTGATTGGTACAAGTCACCACAGCCTATCTCTTTTCCTCAGGATCTAACAACCAACAGGAACCTGGACTCAAGTCACACTTTCCCCGGGGTATGAGAAATTGTGGCTATGGGTCCCGTACCAGCAGTGAAAGAGGAGTGTCATCTGTGTGAACGATGAGAGGTGGGATATAGGTCAGGGTTCTGAGCAGTACTGGGGCTGTGTGACCCCATGCTGGGAGGAGGGTGCTACTGCTCTGCAGACCCATGCCAGGCAGGTTCCAGCCATCTGTGGAACCACAAGCTGGAGTGTCAGCAACAGGTCTTTCTGTCCTCTTCAGACAATGCTATGGTGACAGTTGTACGCACAGTGTGTGAAGACAACTCTTCCAGATATACTTATTAAAATTCTTCTTTAAAAAGTTCATTATTTTATGTGAAGGAATATTTTGGTTGCATATATACCTTTACCACATGTATGTCTCATGACCATGGAAGCCAGAAACCTGTCAGATCCTCTGGAACTCCTTTACAGATGGATGTAGGGCCATGTGGGTGCTAGGAACGGAACCTGGGTCCTCTGGAAAAGCAACCAGCATGCTTAACCACTGAACCATCTCTCCAGCCTTCTTATTAAATTCTTTTTTTTAAAGATTTATTCATTTATTATATATAAGTACACTGTAGCTGTCTTCAGACACACCAGAAGAGGGCACCGGATCTCTTTACACATGGTTGTGAGCCACCATGTGGTTGCTGGGAATTGAACTCAGGACCTCTGGAAGAGCAGTCGGGTGCTCTTAACCACTGAGCCATCTCTCCAGCCTTCTTATTGAATTCTTAAATGCTCAGAGACATGGAAGATCGAAAACTTCTAAATTAAAAACAAACAAACAGAAAAACAACAACCACAACAACAACAAGGAGAGTGAAGTTGTGAGAAACACAACAGCTCTGTAGTCACCGACTGACATCATCTGCAGGTTCATCTTAGAGTTCAAAAGAATGAAGGATATGACGCAGAAACATTAGACTTGTGTTAGAGATAAAACTTCTGGAAGTAGCTTTTGGTGACATCGATCATCAGTTCCTGTGTGCACCCTGGGAGCTCCCCTGAGAAGAGTCACGGGCAGCAGGAGAAGACAGTGAATGGGGTGGGGGGGACACCACAGTTTCTCGAGGTAATACTGTATTGTCAAGAAGTTTGCGGCAGGGGTTGGGGATTTAGCTCAGTGGTAGAGCGCTTGCCTAGCAAACGCAAGGCCCTGGGTTCGGTCCCCAGCTCCAGAAAAAAAAAAAAAAGAATTTTGCGGCAGTCTTTCAAGACACACCGGGGCCTAATCACACAGCTCTTCCCAATGTGAACATAAGAACCAATCTGGGCAGCCTTGACCCCACAGTCTTCCTCAATAAAGACATGATTCCCAATGTGCAGAGGAAAGAATCCCAGACCTTTGCTGAATTTTTTTGAATGGTGGCCTCAAGGCACTATGGCTTTTCACAACACAGTGGCGTCCAACTCTTACATTTGCCAGGTCTCCTTGGATGATACAGTCATTCATTAAAATGGTCTTGCCATTGAGAATGATGTTCTGGCTTCCACACAGAACAGACTGGGGACTAACTTTGTTTCCAGATGCAGTCTGGATGTACTCGGACTTGTACAGCAGTTCGCCCAACTCCGTGGCTGCCTCCTCCTCTCTGAACCTCAGGATCTTGTCGGTTGCTTCCCATCATTTCTTTATGGGAGAAAAAATTCGAAATATTTCTGTAGCATTGAAACCTTCATTAGTGTGATCTACAGCCTTCTGTTAGACTTCTATAGGGAGTTTAAAAAGTATTAAATAAAAAGCCACTGAGAAGTACTTTTTATTCTTATTTTCTACCTGCCCCTTAAGCAAATCCAAGTGTGTCCGTGATAAAAGGTGATTTCGTGTTCGTAGGAAGCTTTATCTTCAGTGACTGAAGAGCTTCCGGGAACAGCCACTGGGAGCAATCAGCCCCCACTGATAATCGAGTCAAGTGGGAGTTATACTCAACCTCGGGGAACCAAGCCACCCACATGAAGCATCAAAGTCAAGATGGGAAACTGCTTTCTTCTCTCACAAGGAGGAGTCTGAAGAAAGGCAGTCCAAAGAAGAAAGGACCAGGCCAGTGGGACACTAAGTGCCCAGTCTCCTAGCTTGCCTGCCCGCCATCTTGAAAATGGCGGCAGCTTCCGTGACCACGTTCCAAGCAGAAGGAAGAGAAGACGACAAAGTGGAAAGCTAGCCCAAACAATATCCTTTAAGTTTTTTGTTTGTTTTGTTTCCCAGAAGTCCAACCGCGCCCGCCCAGCTAAGGTATGCTTACTCAGCAGCCTGCCTCAGCACAGTCAGATCCCTGTGGTGCACTCCTGCAGGGAACAGCAACCCGCAGGAAAAAGAAACCAGCCTCTTGTTCTAGAAAGCATGTGTGCATGGAGATTTTTTCGGGAAGAATGTGGCTGTTGGAACTACTGCTAGCTCCCAGTGATGCAATAACATTTAGGGGCAAGTTCAAGAGAGATTCTAGCAAGTTCCACCAGCACAGCCCGCAGTGACTCTTCGCCATCCAGTGACCCATAACCTGCCACCGTCCCTCCCCCATCCCCAGCAAAGCCTGCTTCTCAGCCTTTGTGAGAAAATACCAGGATCCTGCGATATCTCAGCTGTAACAGAGGGGAGATGGCTCAGTGGCCAAACACGAGAACCTAAGTTCAGATCCCCAGAACCCTCTTTAAGAAACAAGCATGGAGGCGCACGCCTGTGACCCTAGCACACTGACGAGTCAAAGACAGGCAGATCCCAGAACAGCAGCCACTCCTCAGGCTATCCTGACGCTCTTCTGAGTGCTTTTCTTCTTTCTAGTCACCGCTCATTATTTCAATCCCCATTATAAGTCAGTCAGTCAGTCATCAGTCTGTCTGTCTGTCTCTCCAGTATCTGAGTTCACTTTGCTTACTACATTAGTCACTCTTCCAATCCCGTTATAAGTAAAAATCACGCTCTCCCTGTCTTTTCTCCTCCCTCCCTTGTGTGTGTGTGTGTGTGTGTGAGAGAGAGAGAGAGAGAGAGAGAGAGAGAGAGAGAGAGAGAGAGAGAGAGCCACCAGAGCTCTTGAAGCATGAGACAGCAAGGTGGACATTACTGTTCTCATCGGCTCAGGCGACTTTCTGCGGCTGAGATGGCAACTGGCTGTGTGACCCTGGGCAGGTTATGTTCTCTCTGACGCCCTTCTCAGGAACCCTTCTCTGAGTCTCAGCATTAAATGGGCAATGTCTGGGAAACATGCCCAGCAGCTAGCTTGACCTGAGTTCCTAGCAGATGCTAACCGGTGCCCTAGGACTACCCCCTGAGTGGCTTGCTCCATGGAATAGCAGAGAAGGGTCCAACTTTGGAAGCAGATCAGCTCTAGCTTAGGAACCCCAAGTCAGTTCTCAGCCCTGCGAAAATCCTAAGGCACCCACAGAAGTCACTTTGAAGGGACGAAGTAAATTGCCTTTCTAGGGAAGCAACAGGAGGAAATGAGTTGACTGCCTTAGAACCCTGGGCTCCAGGGCAGACTTTCCCTAGGTTGCTTTCCAAACCTGTGGAGCTGTGTCAGAAATGTGGGCTGCAGAGTCATCTGCTGGCGGGTGCTTGGAATGTCCCCGCTGAAAGAAAACGGTGGATTTGTGGTCCGTGTTTAGCCTGGAGTTCCCCAGACTGCTTGCAGAGGTTCTGGGGGATGCTTACGGTGCAGGTGTTCCAGGGCTCCTTACCTCTTCCCATCCTGGGACCCTATTTTAAGGTTGTCAACAAAAAACATGCAGAAAAATGTGACCCCTCCCCAGTAGTCAGAAGCTTTATCCCAACACATTTCATAACCTTGAATGAAAAATGTTCAAGTCGCAAGATACATGAGAAAGGCCGAGGACTCAGAGTGACTACGGGGAATGGGACAAATAAAAGCACTGTGTCACCAGGTATTTTCTTTCTTTCTTTTTTTTCAAGAGAATTAAATCATTTATTGAGTACACATGATAATGGATGATACACAAGCTTCATTCCCATCTGTTATTTTATCTGATACCGTTATTCAATTTTGATATTGCATAGGGTGTGCCAACAACCATTTTATAACCAAATTGTGATCTTGCTTGGATGACCCTTCCAATGATGAAACTCATTAAGTTACAACTCATTAAGTTACATAGTAACTGGCAGTTTAGCAACACCAAGGTTTTTGAAGACAATGGCTTCTCCACCCAAGCAACCATAAATAAATTCCGAATGGAATTTGGCACCACCCTGAAGGAATTCTAACTTCACACTGTTGGGGAAGTTTACCAAGATGGCTTCAGAGTAAACTAACTTTACGCAGCACATTAAAAAAAAAAAAGACACATTTATTCAGCGTCATGATCAGAGTTTTACATTTAGCAATCAACAGCATGGGTGACAAAGGTCTACAGTAAAACCCTCCGTTGGAATGCTTTACACTTTCCACAAAACAGAAACTAAAATAACCTGTTGTACAATTAGTCACAGATACAGTCCTGGAGTTTTTGCCCACACACTTGAGTATTGTCTAAAACATGTCTTCTTTGTAGCAGCTAAGCCCTGCCACCACTGTGCTTGGCTGAGTTCACAAATCTGTTGTAACCTGTAGCTTCCCTGTCACTTCTCTGGTTCTCTGTCTCCTGCTAAACTTTGTTTCCTAGCTGTAATTAGAACCTCCTGCCACTGCATTGCTACTGCTGCTGCTGGAACCTCCATAGCCACCTTCGTTTCGTGGTTTAGCAGAGAACTGGCCTCCACCACCATCAGGGCCAGAGCTCCTGCCTCCAAAGTGTCCTCCTTTCATGCGTCCAAAATTTGATGACTGGTTGTTGTAATTGCCAAAATCATTGTAGCTTCTGACACCTCCAAAATTGCTTCCAGCATTGCCAAATCCATTATAGCCCTCCCCACTGCCACCATATCCACCACCACAGCTGCCACCAAAGCCACCACGACCACTGAAGTTCCCTCCTCGACCAAAATTGTCATTGCCACCAAAACCACCTCCACGACCACCACCAAAGTTTCCGGAACCACTTCGACCTCTCTGACTGATGAAGCACTAGCCATATCTTGTTTCCACAGAGCCTTTCTTACTTCACAGTTGTGGGCATTCACAGTACGGTATTTCTGAATAACAATCTTATCTACAGAGTCAGGGTCATCAAAGGTGACAAAAGCAAAGCCCCTTTTTTTTTCCACTGCCTCTGTCAGTCATAATTTCAATCACTTCAATTTTCCCATACTGCTCAAAATAATCTCGTAGGTGATGTTCTCCAGTGTCTTCTTTAATACCGCCAACAAAGATCTTCTTCACAGTTAAGTGGGCACCTAGTCTCTGAGAATCTTCTCTTGACACAGCTCTCTTAGGTTCCACAACTCTTCCATCCACCTTGTGTGGTCTTGCATTCATGGCAGCATCCACTTCCTCTACAGTGGCGTATGTGACAAACCCAAAGCCTCTGGATCTTTTGGTGTTTGGATCTCTCATTACCACACAGTCGGTGAGTGTTCCCTATTGCTCAAAATGGCTCCTCAGATTCTCGTCAGTTGTTTCGAAGCTCAGCCCTCCAATGCAGAGCTTCCGCAGCTGTTCTGGCTCCTTGGGGGACTCTGACTTAGACATGGCGGCAGGGTGATGAGAGCGTTCAGCGATGCTTTCTCAGTAGCGTCAAAGAGCAGAAAGGAATAAGATAACAAATGTGTCCCACTAGGTATTTTCTTTATATGAAAAGAGACCTTTCATAATAAAACATATTACCTAAACTGACTGTAATATATATATATGTATATATATAGAGAGAGATATATTATATCTAGAGAGATAGATAGATAGATAGATAGATAGATAGATAGATAGATAGATAGATAGTAGGATTCTGAACAGGAGAAAAATAAACAGGAGACACCCCCACCACCACAGTCTGTGTAATTTGTAAACATAGGAGGGTGGGAGTAGAATCAGGTCCTGCCCCTCCACACAAGTTGCTACAAATACCCAGGGGCGTCCAAAGGGAGCACCAGGAGGGGAGTCCCCCAAGATGCAAGAATGGGTCTCCAGCCAGGAATGGAAAGTACACCTTCCCCCCACCCACACACACACCCAGTCCCCTCTAAACCAGATATGGAGGTTTCCAAATGGTTCCAAGCAAATAACAATAATTGGTAATGATAGATAAGGCTCCCCCAAAGCCCCCCAGTGCTTCAGGCACCATTAGCTCAGGTAACCTTGGAGGGACCAGATTAAGAGACATGTGAACCAGTTTCTCAAAGCCTATGGTGGCCATAATTATTTTATTATAACTATAAAAATAGCTGATTGTTTTTGGCACTGATTTTTTTTATCTTTTAATTATCTTTTTAAATAGCTTTGTATTTTCAGGAAAAAAAATAGAGTTTAAATAGCTCCTGTATGCCTTTCTCCTAGACGATATCATGAGACAATCTGAACACACAAACATCTGAATAAGGCCTTTTGTGTAGACAATTGGACTAATTTCCTGGTGTCAGTCATCATACGGTGACTAGATAGGAGAATGCCCTTGCTGATCAGAAAGGTGTGCTGAAGTATTAGAGGGTAAAAAGCCAGTGGTCTGTATTTGACTTAGAAATCGTTCAGAGACAAATGCATGTATACTGTATGCATTTCTACATATACTTCTTTTGAGATAGAGACTCATGTAGCCCAGGCTGGCCTCAAATGCCTTATCATCCTGCCTCTGGAATTCCAGGCGGGCACCCCCACACCCAGTTTATGAGATTCTGGGGGTGGGACCAGGGCTTTATGCACATGACACCAGCACACTACCCACTGAGCTACATGTCCATCCTTCCTTAGGCTGTCATGACCCCTGTATAGGAATTTTTTTCTAGTTTTTGTAACTTTTCAAAAAGTCTGAAATTAGACAAGCCGACAAGCTAGCCCCACCCCAAATCAAATAAATGGTGCTTTTAACACCATTCTGGGTCCTGTGGCTCAAGCAATACCAGCTCTCCTTGTGAAGGTGCCAGGCAGGTGCTAATTGCTTTTTTAGGTCTGTGTCTGGAGTCCCTGGCAGCCTGTGGAGGAGGCGCTGTGGTCGCCCTTCATTTGCAGGTGAGAAAACCTTAAGTCCTGTGAGGTAGAGAGTGCCCAAGGTCACCCTCCTAATGAGGGGTGGGATTGGGCCAGGCTGTCCCAAACCAGAGAATAAAACATCCAAGAGGTTGGACCGACGGAAGGACTGGGGTCCTTGCCCATGGCTGTCAGCTGGATCTGCAGTATCTTCCTATGCTCATGGCTCACCATTTGTGACATGCTCTGCTTACTGTCCCCATATGGCTTTCCCTTACTTCCTCTTCTAGGACAGCCTGTCTTTTCTCCAAACCCACCAAGGAGGGACCTTCTCTCTCCTCTACAGTTCCATAGCACAACACCAGCCCCTCTCTTGGGGGTTACCCCACTTTCCGTCTCCTGCTGTAATTCTTTTCCCAAGGGCAGAAGTGTGACTCCGTGGCAGGCTCCAGCTCTGCTTAGATTCCAAACCTGGGTTTTCTGCTACTGGCTGTGTGATCTTGGGTGAGTTACTCCACCTCTCTGAGCACCTCAGAAACAAAGTCACTATTATAACTCAGTTCATTATACAGGACTAGGGAGCAGTCAATACATTGTCTGGCAAGCAACAGTAACTGAAGTCTTAGATTCTGTTCTTGTGTCCCCTCGAATGTCAGTTTTACGTTTTTTCTTGGAGCATGTGTCCAAGTCATATTTCTAGCTTGCTGCAGAATCCAAGCCACAGCTTCCTTTTGGGAAGGAAGGTTCTCGGGAAAAGAGAGTGCTTGGATAACCACTAAACTGGATATAAGACAAAAGGTTTCTGATAATCACTGGGTGTTTGGGTAGTTGATTTCCCTAAAGAGGTTCTAATCCTGTTAAAGTTTATCAGAAAATTGCTTAAGTACTTACCAGGAATACTAAATGGCCTTGTGGTGGTGGTGGTACAGGGCAGTGGTTGTGAGTTGCATTAGAATTTTATCCCTGACCCTAATGGGTATATTCATTCTCTTTCTCTTCCTCTCGCTTCTCTTCTCTTCTCTTCTCTTCTCTTCTCTTCTCTTCTCTTCTCTTCTCTCCTCTCTTCTCTTCTCTTCTCCTCTCCCCTCCCCTCCCCTCCCCTCCCCCTCCATATCTCTCTCTTTCTCTCTCTCTCTCTCTCTCTCTCTCTCACAACTGCCACAGTTGGGGCTTGTTGCTTGTTGGCTTTTTATCCCTGACCCTAATGGGTATATTCATTCTCTTTCTTTCCTCCTCCTCCTCCTCCTCCTCCTCCTCCTCCTCCTCCTCCTCCTCCTCCTTCTTCTTCTTCTTCTCTTCTCTCTCTCTCTCTTTAACAACTGCCACAGTTGTGGTTTGTTGCTTGTTGACTTTTTTTTTTTTTTTTTGGTTCTTTTTTTCGGAGCTGGGGACCGAACCCAGGGCCTTGCGCTTCCTAGGTAAGCGCTCACTTGTTGACTTTTTAAAAAAGATTTACTTATTTTATTTGTATGAGTATACTGTCGCTGTCGTCAGACACACCAGAAGAGAGCATCAGATCTCATTACAGATGGTTGTGAGCCATCATGTGGTTGCTGGGATTTGAACTCAGGACCTCTAGAAGAGCAGTCAGTGTTCTTAACCGCTGAGCCATCTCTCCAGCCCCAGTCTCTCTCTCTCTCTCTTTTTTTATTCATTTATTATATATAAGTACACTGTAGCTATCTTCAGATACACCAGAAGAGTGCATCAGATCTCTTTACAGATGGTTGTGAGCCACCATGTGGTTGCTGGGAATTGAACTCAGGACCTCTAGAAGAGTAGTCGGGTGCTCTTAACTGCTGAGCCACCTCTCCAGCACCAGTTTCTCTCTTCTTAATCACCGCTAGCAAAGCTGACATTCCTTTCTCTACGCTTCATTCTGGCCGGGCTAGAGCTGTGTGGCAGGCCCAGCCTGAAGCAGGTCACATTTATTCCTGTCTCCCACTTCCATTTCGAATGCTCAGTTATAGAGCCAGGCTGTGCAGATCATGCTGGGGGATAGGCCTGTGAGAGAAACACACACCCTCCCCTGTCCCCAGGGACAGAAATACAAGGGTTTCAGAGGGGGACGAGGTCATTCACTCTCCTGTTATGTGGTGGTCAGCTGTGTGCTGTTTGGGTAGATAGAACTTGGTTGAGCTGTCTTTCCGCTACCATAGGATAAGATTCTTGCCAACTTGAGGATAAAACACAGAGGTGGCAGAGGACCAAAGCCTTGTTACCAAGCACGGACTCTTTTCCTCTGACAACACAGTAAAGGGCTGGATCCAAGTTACTTATAAATGTTTCCTGAGAGATTTGTGGCCATCTTGTCATGGTATGAACAACCAGATGCAGTCGGCAGCTGGACACGTGCTCTTCTGGAAGAAGCAGGCTGCCTGTCCATCAGGAAGGCTACTCCACAGGTAGGAGGAGGGCCGTCTCCAGGTTAGCATGAAGTGAGGTTGGTTCTCAAAGTGTGGTCCCTGAGCAGTGACAAGAACTTACTAGAAATGAGAACTCCTGGGGCTAGACATATGGCTAGGTGGTAAAGAGCACTTACTGCGCTTCCAGAGGACCCAAGTTTGGTTCCCAGCACCCACATCGGGCAGCTCACAACCATCTGTGACTCTATCTCCAGGGATCTGACACTTGTCTTCTGAGTGCAGGTACTTGCACTAATGTGTACGTAGATATACACATACACATAGCCAAACTAAGTCTTCAGAAGGAAGGATTCTTGTCCCCACCCAACACGTACAGATTCAGAACTGACTGGGGCTCAGTGCTCCCGCTTAAACATGCCTTCCAGGGCTTGATGCAAAGTTCACATTCAGGTAGGTTAATCTGTAATACCTGCCCCTTTTCTTCTCTCATTTCCTACCATATTCTTTGCCTCCTGTCTTCTCACACCCTTCCTCCTCCATAAAACAGCAATACCTTCTCAGAGACCCCCGAGGTTCAGACTAACTGCCCCAGGTGCGTGTGAGCGAGCGCTTCTGTTGTCAGAGACTTTGTGCCGTTTCCTCTGCCTGGAACATTCTTCCTCCAGAGACATGAGTAAATAGGGCCCTGCCTACTTCAAGCATCTTGAATGGCTTGCTTTCTTGCCTGATGTAAAGGAACTTGCCCCCTCCTGCCCCATCTTTCCTCTGATTCCGTTCCCTTCTTTCTACTTGCAACGGTGTGATACCTTGGCCCATCATCTTCCTCCCAAGACAGAGGCCTTCTGGTCTCTGGTCACTGCCCTGCCTAGAGAGCAGGGAGCCATCTTGATGCCATCCTGTACCAGGACTCCACACACAAAGTAAAGACAGAAGTAAGAACCAGCCACAACAGACCTTTGCTGCCCAGGACCCTAAGGATGCTTGAAACAAAATGTCACTCACTGGAAAAGAACAACGGCTTTGAGAAGAGCCACTATAGCAGCTACCCAAGGAAAAGGTAGCTTCTAGAGGGTGGAGAACTAGGGAACACCCCCCACCCCCACCCCATGGCACACACTGATTCTTTTGATAACTCTTTGTCAAGTGTCAACCATTCACCATGGCCAGTGCCAGATCCTAAGCAGAAGGCAGATCTGATGCTGTTGTCTCTTTTGGCCAGCTCTCCCGTAGACCCTTGGCTCTTTAGCTCCTGGGTCTGCTAACAATCTTGCTGGTCCCCTCTTGCTGTGAACTGAATACCATCACCATCTTCCCAATCTGTATGTTCAATCTTAACCCGAAATGAGAATGTGGGGATAGGAGGATTAGAGGTTAGTTAAGGTTCTGTGAATCAAACTGGTAGAATAGATGTCCATATTGCAAAGGTTCCCAGGAGGCCATTCTCCTCCATCACGTGAAGATACAGTGGGAGGCCTTTTGCACACCCACGAGCCACTGAAGCAGCTGGCACTTTGACCTTGGACATGTCAGTTCCAGAACTGTGAGAAAATTAATTCCATCACCTAAGCCACCAGCATGTAGCATTTTGCTACGGCCATCTCTAGCTAACAGATACTCCTACCTCTGCCCCACCGGTATCCAGTTGTCCTGCCTATTCTACAGGCTGAGGAAGGGGACACTGTAAGAGGTGGCTTCTTACAAAATCTTAAGTGACAAGCAGAGTCTGATTTCCTTCTTCAGAGTTCTAGCTGCATCCCTGCACCCCCCAAGCGAGAAACTGAGCCTTCTGTGGCCTTTTGTCTTCTGCTTTCTGCTCTCCAGCTGGGAGACATTCCTTAGCCTCCCAGCACAGAGTTCTGTTCTCCTACTTCCTGTCCTTCGAGACAGGAACAGCAAACTCTTCTTTTGTGCCCACAGTTATATCCTTCTTCTTCCGGGTCCCAGCTAAGACTTGAACAGTAGACAAAAGCTTCTCCCTGGCATATCTGAAAAATTGCCTGGGACAGATCATCCAGTCTGTTCCTTAGTATTAGGAACAATAGACAGGCCTGGAGTATCCCACTTTGCTATTTTGTTGCATAGCTCTGCCTTTCAAAGTCCAAAACTGACATTTCAGTCTCCTTTGGTGAGAAAGGTACCTAAGGCATATTAGAATAAAGATTACATGGGAAAAGCAAAATATAAAGGCAAATTAAAACTATAATTGTTGGGGGCTGGAGAGATGGCTCAGCGGTTAAGAGCACTGACTGCTCTTCCAGAGGTCCTGAGTTCAAATCCCAGCAACCACATGGTGACTCACAACCATCTGTAATGGAATCTGATGCCTTCTTCTGGTGTGTCTGAAGACAGCTACAGTTTACTCATCTATAATAAATAAATTTTAAAAAAAAAGAAAAACTATAATTGTTTATATATGTATATATTGCATTTCATTTTATATACACATAAATATATATATATATATCCATTTCAGCACAAGTAAGTATTGTATTTTACATATTTCTCTGACTCTAGCTTCATTTATCTAACATCACACCTTCATCCTTCCACATTTGCACCAAGAGCTCATCTTCTGCCTCTACCTCTGTAACCCAAGTTGCAGCCACTTGTCATACAGCTGCTGGTCTGTCTCCTAAGCGGCTACTCTGCTTCTGCCACTCTGTTCTTCAAACAGAAATGAAAAAGGATCTCGGAAAACCCATCTGCTGGTGGCGAGACACCTGTGTCCACTGGGCACTGCTGTTCCTGGAACCAGGGTCCGAAGCAATGGCTCTCACCTGTGCCTTCCCTTGCTTGCCTGTGGAGATAAACATGTGACTCAAAAAGGAGGGTAGGGTGGGAATGCTTTCAGTTAGAACAGATTTCAAGTGGTAGCTTTGTTCTAATGTAGAGGGTTGTTCTAAAAATAGAAAAAATAAAAAAATGTGATGTATGCACTTTGCAAAAGGGCTGAATTGCAAGATTTATGGGAGATGGCATTTGACTCGTAAGAGTATGCTCCCTACAATGGTTGTTAAAGTCAGATACTGCTAGGTGCTTTTTTTTTTTAAAAAAGATTTATTTATTTAGTCTATATAAGTACACTATAGCTATCTTCAGATACACCAGAAGAGGGCATCAGACCCTATTACAGATGGTTGTGAGCCACCATGTGGTAGCTGGGAATTGAACTCAGGACCTCTGGAAGAGCAGTCAGTGTTCTTAGCCTCTGAGCAATCTCTCCAGCCCACTAGGTGCTTATCAATCTGTTTCAGACATTAGAACACTGCAAAGGAGACAGTGGGGTCCCAGAGATTGCAAACTAACTTTTAAATTCAGCTTTGGTGATTTTCAATAACAGAAATAAAAAGTTCAAAAGGACTGGGAGAAATTTTTATTATAAACAGTGTAATGAGCCCAATTAATAATTTTAACCCAGGCAGGTAACACCCTACTGCCTTAGAAAAACTCCATCCTGAGGATTCTCAATGGGGCAGTGCCATGCCCACCCTGGAAAAACAAGGTGCCAGAAAAAGACCGCCCTGGGCAGCAGTCTAAGAGGGAGGACTTTGCCTCCTCTGCAGAAGCAAGCTTTCTGAGGGGTTCAGGTTCTACCCTCTGGAGGGAGGAGGGGCATTCATAGCCATATCTCCAGGACTCAAGCCCCAGTCACGAGAATACAGATGAGTACAAAGATGCTTCAAATCATTCTTAGTGTGTCGGTACCTGTGGGGGTGCATTGTGAGGGTGTGTCTCTGTATATTCAATTGTTAATTCTGTACCAGCAGAGAGCCAGATGCTGGCAGGATTCTGCGACGTGGTTTATTTTCTAAGCATTTGTTCTTCCTCACCTGCCCAAAGCGGATCTAGAATTGTATCTGACTGGCTGCAATAAAAAACTAAATAGCTGGGCAGGAAGTAGAGGGAGGGTCTCTTGGGCAGAGGGAGGGGCTCTGGGAGAAGGAATCAGAGGCAGAAGATTCAGCCTCACAAGCAATGAGCAGATGGGCCAGAGGTAGATCTGGCTACATGGTGGGACACTGTTGCAGTAAGTATTAAAAAGGACTGAACCTTTTTTATCCCGTGCTAACTAGGGCCACATGGCACTGTGAAGTACATTTATGTCAGTGGCTCCACGCTGCCCCCAAGTACTCTCAGACCCAGGTGGTCTGCAAGCCATCCCTTCCAGCTACCCGGTAAAAACCAAGACTCAACAAACTGCAACCCAATAATCAGATTTATGTGTTAAATTTTCTTTTCTTTTTAAAGGATTGATTTATTATATATAAGTACACTGTAGCTGTCTTCAGACACACCAGAAGAAGGCATCAGATCTCATTACAGATGGTTGTGAGCCACCATGTGGTTGTTGGGATTTGAACTCGGGACCTCTGGAAGAGCAGTCAGTGCTCTTAACCACTGAGCCATCTCTCCAGCCTCCTATATGTTAAATTTTCAATCCACACTACATTCACACAATAAACTCACAACCAGTTGATAAGGATATAAACTGCCCACCTAGATAGATTTACCTATAGAAATCCATCCCTTAAAATATATATATACACATATATACATGTATATATATACATATATATATATAGCCTAGGGCCATTCAAGACCACCCGGATCTGGGTCATCCTCAATCTCCATCTTGATTCTCTTCCCTTTGTTCTTCTCCCTTTCCTTCTAAAACTTTGTTCCCGCCTCCCTTCCTTCTCATCCAATGACAGGCCTCGTTTTATGTGTCTACCTTCACCTACATAAGGACATCAGCCTACAGGACATAGTGCCAGAATTAGGTTAGTGTAGTTCGGAGACTCCTCAGCCAAAGGCCTAAGCTTTAAAATATTACTAAGTCTCGTGTCACTTTTACTACTGACAGGTCAGAGACAGTCCCGCTATAGGTACCAATGTTAACTTTCTTCCCAATCAGCAGTGGAGCCAGCTCCATTCCCTTCCTTGATCATTCAAGACTTTTATCAAATAAATTTGTACAGTAACCAATGCTAGTGGGAATGCCCAAAAACTAAATGGAAGTTACTGTCAACCCCAGCCTTGTCTAAGTGTCCACCACAAGGCCCAGTAACATTAGAAGTTAAAATAAAAATTTTACATAAAAATTCAACATTCCTAGACCCTTCTTTAGCTTATTCAGGATGCTTATAAACCATTGCAAAAGCAATGTCACGTGATCAAGACAAATCTTAGCTAATACCTTCTTGGGATGGAAAAGACTACGCCACTCAAATAGAGTAACTCAAATTTTTTCTCTAAAGTAAATTAGCTTTTGTGTTCCTACAACCCCAGAGTATGGGGTTAACTGTCCACACCTATAACCTAACAAGACTTAAACCCTCTTCACAGGCCTGGAGAGACGGCTTATCACTTAAAGATGAGCTGTTCTTGCAGAGGTCAGTTCAGTACCCAGCATTCATGTCAGGACGCCCAAGCCCATCTCTAACTTCCCGTCCCATGATCGTACGTCCTCTAGTCTGAACTGCAGACCTCCCTACATGGACTCAGTTTAAAAAGCAAAACTTAGAATTCTCAAACAAGAAAAATGTTTAACTTTTAAAATTTTATCATCTACCTGTTTGTGTTCTGGGAATTAAACTCAGCAAGCATGCTTACCCACTAAGCCTTCCACAGTCCTTCATGTCTTAAATAAAAAGTCCTAGTTACAAACCCATCAGTTATCACACCCTTTCTCTTTGCCAGTTTCTCTTTTGCCCTATTGGTATCCAAGCTACTCAAGAGGGTTTCTTCTTCCTCCCACCTGGCATCCCACCCAGTGGGAGCACTTGTGTTCCTTAAGGGCCTGAAGCCAGTCTGCAGAGCATACCCTCATTCCCATGGCAACAACTCCCACCTGTCTACAGCAATCTGTCCTGTCAGCAAGATGCTCTGAATTCTCTCTCAGTCCCTTTGCCCATTCACTTCAGTAGTGAGACTTCACTTCCTAGAACTGACACCCCAGCCTTCCTTACCGACAGACACCTTCCCCAAGTCCTGACCTTGTCTTCAGCAATCTCTCAACTCTCACAACCCTAAATGCCCATAGGCTACCAGCACCAGCCCTCACAGTTCACTTCCAACACCCTGAAGCCCAAGCCTCAGGGGGCATTAAGGACAGGAAAGGCACAAGGAGTGACAGGAACTGGCCTTCCTTTTCCACAGCCAGTCCTGAGTTCATGAATTGACACGGATTTCAAAGCCAGACTGAATTAACCTATGAGGTTCATTGCACAGCCGTTGGGAAAGTAACAGGAAGTTGGCAACAAGTTCTAGCCATTAGTCATTCCAGACACTAGCAGATGGTCACAGGGACAGAAGAGGTGGTGTATGCTGGAGTCTCCCATGCTTGAGGCAATGACTAAGCACAGTAAAAAGCTGTTTCATGATGCTGAAGAGGCAGGGTCTAGTGTCACTTTGTGGTTTTGTTGTCCACTCCTGGCCCTCTGGTGTCCACAATCATCTATAAAATGAGAAAGAGAAAGAACATGAGGCTTTAGATCTCCACCCGTAGCATCACATAGCTTCTGGCACTGTTAGCTAATTGGAAGCTGGTGACAGGTCAGAGCTAGGCAGGCTCAAGAGACCAGAGTCCCTGTCAGCCAAGTTATTCTTCTCCTGACTGCATGTGGGAACACGCTAGCCTTCCACCAAACAGGCTTCTGCAGGCCTCTCGTCTGCAGCCATGGAAGGAGAGTATGACTGGGGCTCATGAGATATTTGCAAAACTGATCCAGAATAAAACCCTCAAGGCAGAGGCTGGCTTCTATCTCCCTTACAGAAGCCTCTGAGGACACTGGCCAGCACTCATAGAGGACACTCAGTGAGCCAGGTATCAGCAGCCAAGAGACCAATAGGCTGAGAAGATTTGTTCGAAAGCACCAGGGTTTGGTAAGGACAGGAGACCTTCCAAACACGGGGAAAAGGCTTTCCGTATCCTCTCCCTGCAGTATCAATGACCGGGGCACGGGCAGCCCATAATCACTTTCGAATACAGGGACAGACTGGAAACCACAATGGATAGGGGCCAAGCTGGGATAAGTGACCAGGAACAGTGACCACATCTACAGCTTCTGACAGAGGCAGCTTCCAATTCTCCAAGCTTCTCCAACACGAGCTGTCATACTACTGCCTGCAGGCATGATCACCCTACACACGCCAAGCGACGGTGTAGTGCTGCTTTAGTGGCCTTTTACTAAGACAATCAATGAAACAGACAAGTTTGGGGGTACTTCTGAGGACTCACTAACCGACACGTCCCTGCCGGCCTGGGTGGGGAAGCAGCCTCTGCTTTTCCTTATGACTGTGGCCTTTGCCGGACCACAGCAGCTCTCTCTCTTATGACTGTGGCCTTTGCTGGACCACAGCAGCTCTCTCTCTCTTATGACTGTGGCCTTTGCCGGACCACAGCAGCTCTCTCTCTCGTGAGGCGTCTGGATTCATACCTTCAAGGGCCCTGTTCCAGCCTCTTCTGGAAAGTCAACGACTGTTGAGCACACGACTGTTGAGCACACGTGGCAGAGATCAACTGACAGTCCTGCAGAGACAAGCCACACTCAGGACCCCATAGACAACCAAGACTTCAACAGGAACCAAGACACAAATATCAGTTGGGGGTGGGTGGGACAAAAGGTGGCTGCAACACCTTCTTCCTGGAACCCTCTTTCCTCCTGCTGGGCACTCAAGGCCACACCCTTAGCACACCCCAGCCCCCCACTTCCATTCTCTTCCTTCTGATTGCTCACGTCCTCCACAGGTGAAGGCTATGAGTCTTCATGGGTTTATTTATTTCATTGTAGCTTCTGATAATGGTCGGCTTTTCTGCTTTTGTTAAGTTTTGTGAAGAAGCAGTCTGGATATGAGTGGAGGCTTGAATGAGAATGACCCCGCCCATAGGCTCATATATCTGAATACATGGTCCCTAGTTGATAGAACTGCTTGGGACGATTAGGAAGGGTGGCCTTGTTAGAGGAGGTGTCATGGGGGTGGGGTAGGAGAGCTTTGAGGTTTCAAAAGCTAACTGGGATCAGTTAGCTCTCTGCCTGGTGGTTGTATTAAGATGTGAGCTCTCAGCTACTGCTCCAATATGGCCATGCCTGAAGCCATACTGGCCATGAATAGACTCACCCTCTGAAACTCTTAAGCTCCCAATAAACTCTTCATGGGCACTAGGCACACACATGGTATACACACATGGTACACATACATACATACACACACACGAAATAAAAAATGTCAGACTGCATTTTGGTCTGCAAGCCATGTACTTTTTTTTTTTTTTTGGTTCTTTTTTTCGGAGCTGGGGACCGAACCCACAAGCCATGTACTTTAAAGAAAGCTCCAAAGGGCCAGACAATTGGCAGCACAGATGGCCAAGACCAGTGGCTCACAGTGCTGCAAATACATACGTCAGGCCATGAGGGACCACAAGGTTAGGAAGTGAGCTGCGCATTCTGTACCAGGGAGCTCCTTCTCTAAGCACAGGCTTAAGGATTCTGTTACACACACCCTACCTCACCATCACCCCCCAACCCCGCACACAGCTCTACTCGCTCCAGCCCCTCATTTCCTCCTGTCATCTCCCCTCTGTTCCTATGTGAAAACTTAAGGAACCTGTCTAGAGGCCCTTTGGAAATCTGTGCTGACCTATCACCTCACAACATGCAAATACCCCAAGTTTCTGGAAACAGAACACCAAGTTGCAAAGTCCCAGCACCGACTTGAGCTTCCAGAAAGCACTACACTTTTATAAGGCTGCAGAGAAAGGCACGAGTGTAGGAAAGCTCTAGGATTTGGAGGGGTCAGGATAGACCGAACTCAGAACACGTCTTTCGGCATGATTTCCCTGCACTACCAATGACCAGGGCACAGGCAGCCAAGATCACTTTCGGATGCAGGGGCAGAAAAAAACAAAAGGAAACTTATGAAAGACAGGAGACGAGGCCAGGGCCGGATGCAAGCTACGGTGAACATGTGGATTCCGTGCCTAATATCAACTGCACAGAACCACACCAATCTCCAAGAATCAGGGAGAGTCAGTCCTGAAAATCTGTCTTAGCTTTGGTTTTCCAAGCCAGGAAATGGAGGTTCAAGGTAAGACTGCTTAGGGTAGAATCTGGGGACAAGCTAGGTATCAGCTGGTCACTTGATGGGAGCTCAAGGGTGAGCCCCTGCTTTCCAGTGTGTGCACTTCTGTCCCCAGTTGGGGGGGGAGGGTGGGGGGGGATGGGTTCTGCTGTGATGCTGGGGGACGGTACCTCAGGAAGCCAGTGCAGACGCTCCAGACCACCCAACCTTTCTCTTATCGTCCAGCTATGAATATTCCTTCTACTGCTAACAAGTCACTGCTACCCAACACAATGACAAAGATAAAGGCCGGGGGAAAATGGTGGCATATAGAGGTATTTCTAATGCCTACATCCACCCCTTGCCCTTACAATTCGCTAACACTGGAAAAGCCTCACATTTACCCCTAGCAGGTATCTGAAGGTGTCATGTATGACCTAGGTCTCCCAGGGAAGTGGGAGGATCCACACACCACTCCCTACTCATCCTCACCTCCCTCGAAGTGCCACCAGAACAGCAGAGAAAACTACGAAACTCCAGAGACTCAAAGGCTGGGGCTCCGGACTGGACAGAGTCATCCTTACAATCTTTCAAACTCTGATCCCTTGACCAGGTCTCTGAACGGTGGCAAGCACGTGACTTACCTGCTATGGCCTCCTGAGCAGCCAGTCTGTTCTGGAGGAGGAACCAGAGCTCTCTGGAGACGGGTCTGATGATCTGCTGTGCTGGCTGCTCAAAGGCGCGTCAGGACACGGCACTCTGGAGTGTGCCGTCTCTCCTGGCACTGGTATGTAAGAACAGCACAGACACATCAGTTACTCTGTGCTGTCAGGCCCTCATTCTTGCCTGTTGTCACAGGGTGGAGAGAAACACCCTTCCCAAGTGGCTACTCAAGGCAAGGATCGAAAGTAAGCACAAGAGAAGAATTCAAGGAGGGAACACAGCACGTCTGCTCCCTCCTGGGCCTCCCTGTCAGGGTGTTAACTCAGTTTACACGTGGCAATGCTGTACAGTGACTGTCCCTTTGCCGGTCATTTGTTCAATCAAAACCCCGACTCTTGACTAATGGAACACAGCAAACAGCATGCTAGAAGTCAAGCAAGGCAACATTTTCTACAGGTTCTCAAGCGTCCTGAAGAGGTGACAACTGGGTGTAGAGGCCGAGAAAGCTTCTGCAGGAAGCAGCCAACGTCTGAGCTCCATACCACGGCTTCACAGAAGAGCCAGAAGGACAGGCAGCGGGCGATGTGGGAAAGCACCAGGGTTTGGCAAGGATAAGTGTGGGTCCTCCAAACACGGGGAAAGGCTTTCCGCATCCTCTCCCTGCAGTATCAATGACCAGGGCACCGGCAGCCCACAATCACTTTCGAATACAGGGGCAAAGAGCAGAGGGCAAGAGGAGAGGGAAGGCTATGGCCAACGGGCTGGGTAATGGTTAAATTAGAGACAGACAGACAGGCAACAGACAGATAGCCAACAGAGGAAGGGAGCTGCTCCGAACTGAGCAAGAGTTGTTCCTGAAGGGGAGCTCAGAAGACTGGCTGGGAGGAGGTGACAATTCTAGTGAGCGCTAGACCTACAGTAGCCCCAGCACTTGCTGTCACGTCTTAGGTAAACACAACCAGCCTAGCCAGCAGAGCTGAAGGGTGACAGACCTCTTACGTCACAGAGGGAGGAACTGGTAGTCCCATTTTCCAGAAAAGGAAACCAAGAACCAGAAAAGGCCCGGAAGTGAGCAGAGAGCAGTGACTGGAGATCTGGAGGCTGTGTATGACCCCCAAATCCTCCCAGTTCCTTTCCATTCTGCTCTCAACCCCCCAAAGTAAAGCAGAGGGGCACAGAAGGGACGGGCGGGAACATACAACACAAGAGACATAGATCCCAAGTGGGTACAGCAAGAAGCAGGCACACCTCAAAGCCCCCAGCCTTACCTTACCTTCACATATGTAACTGAAGAAACTGCACCCCAGATCCCAGGGCACAATCCTCACTCAGGAGCACCGTAGTCTTGTCAGTCTAGTGGGTTGGAGCCAACTTTATGGCCACTGTAGATCCAAGCTATTATTTCTGCAAAAGATTAGCCCAGGTGAGCTTACCTGGGAAGCACACAGAATACCAGACACAGAAGCTGCCAGGCAGCAAACCACGTGGCATGGACCCCACCCCAACCCCCTTTCCTCTGTAATCTGTAAGGGGCTCCCATTATGCAACATGGACCCAAACTGTACCTAGTCTTGCTCTTGGGTACTTCTGGCTCCTACTGGGCTTCTCGCTGCCCAGTGGCTTCGTCAGCTTTTCTCAAACCACAACTCCACACTACCCCTCTGCTGGTGCCCATGGGAAGACCATTTAGAGGCACCCGGGTTTCCCCTTGCTGCGGAACAGCAGCACTTACCCAGACATCCTCTCCCTGGGGACAGTGGGCACCCACCACGTGGCTGAAGGGAGTAGCTGGGCTCCAGCTGCTGCAGAAGCTGTAATCTGTCGACCCAAGGAGCTTCCATCGGTCTGCAGAAGGGCCGCGCAGTCTCCAGCCTGGCAGGACAAGGGAAGAGGCTGCAATGCAAAGCAGGCAGGGGGACCCCGACGCTGCACCCGGGGACCTGAGAGTGTCCTGAACTTAAACTATGGTCAACAGATTCACCTTGGAAAGATGCTAAAAACAGAACATAGGTCGTAAATAACGACACGGGGTTTTTTTGTAGGCGAAAGACACGGCTTTGGGGCTCTAGATACTCAGGAGGCGAAAAGCACACTACTTGAGGCCCTCCTCTCGACCCAGACCAGCTACCTCTCGACCCAGACCAGCTACCCACCGACGGCCCGCAGCCCTGTTTCCCTGGCGGCGGGAACGGCGCCCTTGCACCCCGCTGCACTCACCTTGGCGCCCTGCACTGGGGGGTCGAGCAGACAGCCCGGAACACGCGGGATGTCAATAGATTTGGGTGGATGGCACTGACCGGAGAGGAAACATCCACGCCACAGGAAACTTCTCACGATGGGCGCCGGCGGAAGTACTAATGATAAAGCGCCCGACAGCCTAGAGCAGCATCTCCGAGCTGCGGGCCCTCCATCGCCCCCTGGAGGAGAGGAGACTAACAACTGTTTGAACGTATTAAGTTTTAACAATGATGGGTTTTAGGAGGAAACTTTACTTCGTTTGCTGTATTTTTTCCCCCTTCTGTTTGTTCTGAAGCATATCTAACTTATTAGCTACTGATTCCATAGCACCTGGCTCAGATGGAACGATTCCCTTAACCAGAAAAGTCCTGATCCAGTTAACAGTGATGACAGACGGATGTCTAAGAAGGAGCTCAAATGTGTCTGTCTTCACACTCGAAAACTCTGCCTGAATCCTGGATCCTGTGGCTCTTGGCCCTATGTACCGCAACGAGGCCCTTTGGTCTGAATTAGGAACCCCACTGAAAGAGTCCAGAGGCTGACTAGGTCAGGAGAAAACGGAACTCCAGATTTGTCCCGAGCAACCTTGAAGGAAATGGGAGTCCTAGATGGTTAGTGGATCCCATATTCCAGATGCCCATAGGGTTCAGAGATTACACATTGTGTGTCTCTGTGATAGGAGAAACTGTGGGATGTTGTTCCTGGGGTACACCGACCCTCTACCCCCAAGTGCATGCACCACCACTGCCTAAGAGTGTTAAGATTTATTTATTTAATTCTGAGGCTTGCCAGAAGAGGGCATCAGATCCCATGTGATTGCTGGGAGTTGAACTCAGGACCTCTGTAAGAGCTGACAGTGCTCTTAATCCCTAAGAGTGACTAAAAGATAAAAGGTAGTCTGGGTTGGAGAGATGGCTCAGTGATGAAAAGTAACTGCAGAGGACCTGAGTTCAATTCCCAGTACTCATACAGAGCGCCTAATGTAACTCCAGTTCTAGAGGATATGATGCCCTCTTCTGTGCACTGTGACCATTGTGTATATGTGGTACACACAGTATTTCAGGCAAAACACTCATAGGCATAGCATTAAAAAAAATGTAGAAGGGGCTGGAGAGATGGCTCAGTGGTTAAGAGCACCCGACTGCTCTTCCAGAGGTCCTGAGTTCAATTCCCAGCAACCACATGGTGGCTCACAACCATCTGTAAAGAGATCTGATGCCCTCTTCTGGTGTGTCTAAAAACAGCTACAGTGTACTTATATATAATAAATAAATAAACCTTTAAAAAATGTAGAAAATGTAAAAAAATGTGCAAAAGGTAGAATTAATTCTAATGATGTATTTTTATGAATTCAATACTGTAACAAAATATTATGTAGCATCGTCATGGTTAATACCGAGAGGATCCAGAATCACCTAGAAGATGATAGGCTAGGAACAGCTGTAAGGGACACCTAGATTAAGTTAGCCGCTGGGCAGGTCTGTGAAAGGAATGATCTAGATTACATTAAATGAGATGAGAAAGCCCACCTTAACAGAGTGTGCTCAGCACCATTCTGTGGTCTGGGGTCTTGAGCTGAACAAACGGGAGAGTTAGCTGAGCAGTAGCAACCATTATTCTATGTGTCCCAGCTCTGACTGCAGTGCGACCAGCTACCTCAACCAGAACGTCCCTCCCATGATGAACTGTACCCTCAAACTGTGAGCTAGAATAGCTTCCTTCCTGTTAAGCGGGCTTTTGTCAGCGTATTTTACAGAGCAGTGAGAAAAGCAACCGATGTATGATACTGTATTTTTTTTTCTTTCTGGATACTGGAGGTTAAATCAGTACTAAAAGCTTCACTCCTGGGGCTGGGGATTTAGCTCAGTGGTAGAGCGCTTACCTTGGAAGCGCAAGGCCCTGGGTTCGGCCCCCAGCTCCGAAAAAAAAGAACCAAAAAAAAAAAAAAAAAAAAAAAAAAAAGCTTCACTCCTGCTAGGTGATTGCTTGGTCGATAAGCCCAAAGCCTAGCCCTCTTTGAAAATTTAAATTTGAGGGGTTGGAGAGAGAGTTCAGCAGTTAAGAGTTCTGATTCCGGGGCTGGGGATTTAGCTCAGTGGTAGAGAGAGCGCTTACCTAGGAAGCGCAAGGCCCTGGGTTCGGTCCCCAGCTCGGGAACCAAAAAAAAAAAAAGAGTTCTGATTCCTCTTCCAGAGGAGTCAACTTCTAGTACCCACATGGACATGGTAACTCACAACTGTCTCTAATTCCGGTTCCCAGGGACTGGACACTCTCACACAGACATACAGGCAGGCAAAAAGCTAATGCACATAAAATATAAATAAATAAATAGAATTTAATTTTGATTTAATTAAATTAAGCAGGCTGGCCTGGAAGATACCATGCGGGGGTTGGGGAGGGGGGTAGGTGGAACTTCAGTGAGCAGGTCAGCCTCCTGGAGGTGATCCACCATTTTGCAGAGCTGAATGGATGTACCTCAGAGAGGCACAGCCCCCTGGCTGTTTGTTCCTGGGTTGCTTCTTGCTGCTTCTGTTTGTCACTGCCATATTCTTCCTGTATCTGGCATGTTGTGGAGAGTCGTGAATAGACACTCCCTGCCTATAATCTGGTGTGACGACTTCATGGGAGTAGGAGGCCAGATATTTTAAGTTCAGGCTCCATTTTAGAGAACCTGACCTAAGTTTGAACTCAGGTAAATCTAAGAGGCTGGTACCTAGCATTAGTTTTCAAGTTGCCTCCCCCCACAACAAAACCCAAGCATACCCCCAGTCTGTAGGTTAATCCCCAACAAGGTCAGCATCTCCAGGTTACACCCTCACCAAGACCAGAGTCTCCATGTAATTTCCCCAACACACCTGCACCCCCAGGTTACAAGTCCACCCCCTGGTTAACAATCACTAATGCAGAGGGGAGCAGAAATTAAGTTTACGATATGACTTCCAGCATCAGCCAATCATGTTAAAGGCTATAGTAGCTCTCCAATCAGATGCTTGCACACTCAACCCCTACTTGCTGCTTACTATAAAGCCTTGCCCCGATAGACATTCGGGGCTACCACCACCACCAAAACTGTCCTGTGTGACAGTGGTGCACTGGAGGGGTGGCCCAAGCTAGCTGGGATAGAATAAAGACCCTGCTGTGGGTTGCATCAGATTGGCTCCTGTCTGGTTTTTTTTTTTTTTTTTTTTTTGAGGGTCACTAACATTTCCCTTGCACTGCAGGAGACAGCCCACTCTATTAGTCAATTTTTCTGTAGATCAATAGGAAGATGAACTTTCATAGAATACTGCTATTTAGATGAAAGAATGATTTTTCAGAGTACCTGGCTTGGTTTAAATAGTTTTAGGAAGTCAAGGTAGTTGATAGGAAGATTCAGGAGATGGTTTAGGCTGTTTTGCCAGCAAGATTAAGACTAAAGATAGAAGGGTAGAAATGTGCCCCTCTTTGTAGAGTAGTGGGGCTGTACAGGTTAGGAAAGATACGGTGAGCTTTCATGCAGTGCTGGCACCTCGTTGTACTTTCGGAAAGGAAGTTTGGCACAGGTTAGAGATCAAAGAAACATTCACTCTAGGTTGTGTCTAAGTTCCTTCATCTTGAGACCTAAAGGATATGGCCACAGGTTTTGGTATGCACCATCAAAAGGCAGGGTTATAAACGAAGAGTAAATGAATAGAAAGTCAGCAATTAGCCAGTTTAGCTAAATAAGGTTTCAAAGACATAAAACAAGATAATTGGTTTGTTTCTTGGTAAATACAAACTGGCCTCTGCTAGTGAAAACCTAGCTACTACAGATTTGGCTTTGATGGAACTTTTGTTAATAAATGACCAAAGAATTATTGCCTTGAGGTTAGGATGAGTTTATGGAAAGATAGATCAGAAATGCTCAGTTAGGCGTGGGTTTCAAAAGAAGAATATATAACCAGTAACTCTCATCCGTGTAAAGATTTTTGGTTCTTTTTTTCCGGAGCTGGGGACCGAATCCAGGCCCCGCCGCCCCCCGCCGCCCCCCGCCGCCCCCCGCCGCCCCCCGCCGCCCCCCAGCCCCCCCCCCCCGTGTAAAGATTTTAATCTGTTTTGAAGAATATGTTTTTGTGGTGGTTGTTTTTTGGAGACCACGATGTAACTTGTGGGTATGAGATAATCTCTTTTTTTTTTGGTTCTTTTTTTTTCGGAGCTGGGGACCGAACCCAGGGCCTTGCGCTTCCTAGGCGAGGGCTCTACCACTGAGCTAAATTCCCCAACCCCGCCCTCTTCCTCTTAATCTAAGACTTGTACGAAGGCTGCAGGGGCTTCCAACCCCTCCGGAACTCACAGTGCTAATGCTTGCTCTCTTTCGGACATTGCTGCTGGAGCAGATTAGTGATTCAATCTCCACCTTTGGAAAGAACTTAGAGATACAGATTGTTAGCTGTGATCGTCACTCTTAGAAAACTCTTAGAAAATTTTGGAAAAATTAATCGTCGGTGCGGAAAAATCTTAAGGAACAGTTTGAAGTTCAGAAAATTTGAGCTGTGGACTTTTGAGGTCAGGGAACAAGAACAATGGCAGCCCAAACTAGCACTGGCTGACTTGACTCTTACTGAGGCTGGGCTGGCGCTGATTTTTTGTTTGTTGTTTGTTTGTTTGTTTGTTTGTTTTGTAATTTTCCCCTCAGCTTCCTGCTATAATTTAATAAAACTTGCTGATGAGTAGATGTGCATTCTGAGGGTTTAAAGTAGAAATGGCTGTTTTCACATAAAAGTTTGGATCTGTGATTCATTTAAGATTTTTGTGAGATTACTTTTTAAGATAAATAACAAAATAATCGTTCCTTTCTTTGGAATTGCACATTGCTGCCAGCTGGTGAGAAAAACTGGTTGAGAAAACGACCTTGCTTGCTCACCCTTTGTTTATCTATAACAAGTTGCTTAGTTACAAATGTCTGTGGGTTCCTGGCATAGTTGTTTTTTATCTGTACCAGGTGAAATGTGTTTTCATGTAAAGGTATTGGGGAAGCATACTAAAAAAAAAATCCTTCATTGTAATTAAGACAGATAATTACATTGTAATTTTCTTCTATACTGCTTAAAAAAGTAAAAGATATAAAAGCTGTGGGAGAAAAATAATTGATGGAAATTTCTCATTAGAGCCTACTGAGGTTTGCTTCATCCATCCACCAATGTGTGTGTATATGTGTGTGTGTATATGTGTGTGTGTGTATCTGTGTGTGTGTATCTGTGTGTGTGTATCTGTGTGTGTGTATCTGTGTGTGTGTATCTGTGTGTGTATCTGTGTGTGTGTGTATCTGTGTGTGTATCTGTGTGTGTGTGTCTGTGTGTGTATATCTGTGTGTGTAAGTGTGTGTGTATCTATGTGTGTTTATGTGTGTGTGTATCTGTGTGTGTGTATGAGAGTGTGTGTGTGTGTGTGTGTGTGTTTCCTTTCCTCCTTTTCTTTTTTTTAATTGGCCTTTGGTGGCCCCCAAAAAGTTTTTTTCACCAGGCAATTGTGGGACCTCAAAAGGAATTAACATCCATCCTCCAGGAACATTCTTTTTTTTTTTTTTTAAATTTGGGACAGTTTTAAACTCGTCTTTTGTTTTTCATCGAGTCTTTTTAAACGATCCCCATTTCTTTTTTTTTTCTTTTTTTCGGAGTTGGGGACCGAACCCAGGGCCTTGCACTTGCTAGGCAAGCGCTCTACCATTGAGCTAAATCCCCAACCCTCCAGGAACATTCTTGATGGCCCCAGTTAATTTCGGACTCTACACCCCGCCTTAATTTACCCTGAATGTCAAAGCTGATCTTTACCAAGCTGACCTTTGACATTGGCCTTCAATACATTCTCTAGCTCGGGGAAGTTCTATTGCAGTACAAATAAAAAAGCGCACGTTCTCACTCTGCTCAAATCCACGGGAGCCGCACTCCGGCTGTTTCTCTGCCAGCCGCTTTCACATACTGTCCTCTTAGCAGGTTGTTACCACTCCTGACACACACAACATGTTCCACAGGCCGTTCTAGCATGGCACTATGCCATGCTTTTAGCACGGCTTCCAGAACTGAGACAGGTTGTCTCTCTGCCCGCCGGAAACTTTGCTCACATCCCCTATAGCCTGTAAAATCAAAGCTCTAGAAACTTGTAATTTAACAGTAAGATTTATATGTTAAATTCTCAATCTGCAATACATCCACATAATAAATTCACTGCCAATCAATACAGACATACACTGCCCACCTAGACGTGATAAAATTGACCTAGTGCACCTGGATCTGGATCATTCTGCTCCATCGTCCCCATCTTGATTCTGACCCACTGTCCACGAGCCATTTCAGCATGGCACCCTGTCAGGCTGCCCTGCCCTCAGCCACAGCTCTCTTGGCTGGTTTCTACCACACCAGGCATACACATCCCAATTCCGTGGCGGGTCCAGTACATCCAGCCACCATACACTCTCTTGAACTCAATTAAATCGCCACATGAAAGAACGCATCACATAATATCCTTTGATCCAATTGATAAGATATAATTTTCCCATCTAGACAATACAAAATCCTGTACACATCCATTCCTTAAGAATAGTCATAACAGCCTGTAATGTGTGCAGAGAGGAATCTTAACATCTGCTGCCATGCTCTCCCTGCTTCCTCCTCCTCCCCCTTCTCCCCCCTCTCCTTCCCCTCCCCATCCCCCCCCTCCCCCTCCTCCTCTTCCTCTTCCTCCTCTTCCTCCTCCTCCTCCTCCTCCTCCTCGCTCTGGCTTCCTCCGCCTTTCTAAAACTTTTCTCCCACCCATCCTTCCTTCTCGTCCATTGACAGCCCTCATTCTATTCTGTATCCACTTGCCTTCACCTGCATGATGACATCAACCTACAGAGTTCAACCGGCCCAGCTTTTTTTTTTTTCCTTAAAAATACTTTAAAAGGAAAGTTTGTATTTTTTATTTACATTTTATGTTTTTTTACATAGTGTTAGTGGTCAGCCATTTTTAATGATGATGGGTGACCCAAGCAGCCTTCAGAGTGTTTTCTGTCCTACTTCAGACTTTATTTGTGGTGTGACCATGTTCATTATAATCTCAAAGGAGAAAAAAACTTGTAAAAAACAACAACAACAAACCAATCTTATTCTGAGCATTCCAGTAACTCTTTTTGTGTATGTACCTAGTTGTACTATAAGTAGTTGGTTTGTATGGGATGGTTAAAAAGACCAAAGATAAAAATATTTTCCTTTTATTTTTTTTGTCTATGAAGTTGCTGTGTTTGTTTGTTTGTTTGTTTGATGTATGTGTGAAACAATGTCCAACAATAAACCGGAATTTTATTTTGCTGAGTTGTTCTAAAAGAGAGAGAGGGAGAGAGAGAGGGAGAGAGAGAAAGAGAGATCGAAACACGCCTCCAGCCACACTCAGCTTTCTCGTTAAGTTTTTTTTTTTTTTTGTTTTTTGTTTTTTTAAGAACGACTCAAAAGGGTTATAGGCTATGCCCCAGACTTTCTAGGCATATCCTAGGAAGAGACATGCGCGCTTAGCATGTGTAAGGAGAAAAACAAACGTTTCTATGTCAGGATTTTTTCTTCCAACATAGCTAGAGCTGAACGAACTAAAGCTCCGCCCACTGAGAGTTTGTGACTTCACAGTAGCTGAGGATGCCTGAGGCCTGGGGCTCCTCCTTGAAGGAGAAGGAGTCAAGGCTGAGTCAAGACGCAGCGTTCCAAGAAGGGCCAAGGATAGAAGTCAGCAGCTGGGTCACTGAGGCCTGTGACTGCTCCAGCCTCCGTCCCTGAGCACAAATGGCTCTCCTGCTGAGTGCTATGATGTACCTGACCATCCTCCTCCTCTGCTTCTTTCTGCTCATCTGTTACTGCGCCTGAGGTCAGGGACTGAAACCTAATGGGAGCCGTGGCACAGCATCCACGGCCACTCAGCGGTTTCTAAACTGCCCCAGAAAGTACTAGCACATAACGTTGTGCAGACTGGGCACTGGGCACATTGGCGTCACAGTCCACAGCTGAGAAGCACAGGTGTTGGGAGTGCTTGACGGGGCTGAAGCCACAAACACGTATGACTACAAGGAGACACTTTTCCAGGAAGCGCCCCCTGGAGCAGCAGAGAGACCCGATGCTACATCATCCAATGCTTAAAGGGCAGGTCCTTCTCATAAAGCCTCCTGGGTATATCTTCTAATAGTGTATTTAAAGGGTTAACCTTCACTCTATCCCGACTTCATAAAGCAATGCAGATTATTAAGCCTGAGAGAGTGAGACTGCAGGGCTGTTGGAGATGAAGAACTCACATGCAGGCAGTAGGCAGCCCTTCCCTTTGTGGATTCTGAGCTCAGTGTTCCGTTACATCCTGAGCCAAAGCGTATCCACTGCTGCTTTTCTTGCTGCAATGAGATGTCCGGTATAAGCCTCTTGGGGAGGGGAAGGTTTTTTCTAGCTCACAGTTTGAGGTTACAGTTCATCACAGCGTGGTGGCAGGAATATGAGGCAGCTGAGTGTGTTGCATCTAAAATCAGAAGCGGAGAAAGATGATGGTACGCTGGTGTTTCCTGTCTCTTTCTTATTCAGCCTCAGACCTGTGGGATGACGCTATCCGCATGGAGTAGAACTTTCCACCTCAGTTCACCCGATCTAGAAACTTGTCCCCTAAGTACTCTAGATCCTGTCAACTTGACGATCAAACTTAGACTTCATACCATGGAGCCTCACTTCCACCCTTTTCATAGCCGCAGGAGAAGTCACCCCCTCTGAGACCCATCACCTAACTTGTCTTGATGGTTGAAAACGACCATATCACTGATGAGGCCCGGGGCTTGCCTGCATCTAGAATGCTCAACTATATCCAAGAGCCTTTCTGGCCAACTGTGGTGGTTTGAATAGATTTGGCCCTCCTAGACTCATGCGTTTGAAAATACTTGTCTCGGGCTGGAGAGATGGCTCAGCAGTTAAGAGCACCCGACTGCTCTTCCAGAGGTCATGAGTTCAATTCCCAGCAACCACATGGTGGCTCACAACCATCTGTAAAGAGATCTGATGCCCTCTTCTGGTGTATCTGAAGACAGCTACAGTGTACTTATATATAATAAATAAAATAAATCTTTAAAAAAAAAAAGAAAATACTTGTCTCACGGGGAGTGACACTATTAAAAGTTGTGTGGTTGTTAGAGGAAATGTGTCACTGTGGGGGTGGGCTTTGAGGACGCCTAGTACTTAAGCTCTGCCCAAGGCAAGAGAGCCTCCTCCTGTGGAGGAGCCTGTAGAGGACAGTCTCCTCCTGGCTGCCTTTGATTCAAGTTGTAGAACTCTTAGCTCCTTCAGCTCCAAGTCTGCCAGCACAATGCCTTGATTCCCGCTGTGATGATAATGGACTGAACCTCTGATGCTGTAAGCTCCAATTAAATGTTTGCCTGTATAAGAGTTGCTTTGGTCATGGTATCTCTTCACAGCAATAAAACCCTGAGTGTGATACTAGTCATGGTGTGTGTGTGTGTGTGTATACGTGCTGGTGCCAGGAGAAGCCAGCAGTGTGTTGGGCTCTTTGTAGCTGGAGTTGCAGATGAGTTCTGAGCTGGATGGCATGTAAACAATAGAAATCTTTCTCAGAGTTCTGAAGCCTAGATGTTATGTTTTGAAATAGAAATGACCCCAAAGGCTGTGTGCTTATGGCTTGGTAGCTAGAGAAGACTTGCCCTCGACTTGCCCTCAGAGGGGTTATTGGAAACCCCTACTGTAACTCTAATTTTTTCAAAGTCTACTTTTAATGATGTTTTTTTTTAAATGCTTTAACCTCTCTTGTAGCTCCCCTCCACACACATACACACCAGAGGTGGTGGAAAAGAAAGAAAACTGAGGAAGTGAACCTGTTTAGAAAGTTTCTTTGTATCAACTCCCGTCTGGGTTGTCTGGAAATCAGCAGTTCAGTTCACAGGCTAGCCGTGGCAGCTTGATCTACTTGGAAACACCTCATGGACAAACCCGCAGTCTAGTTCTGTAGAGTCAGGATAGCAAAAACAAATCAGCAACTGTGGTACTACCTAGAAGAGGCAGTCAGGCCCCACCCTCGGCACAAGTCAGCAGGGGAGACCAGGGTCAACAGGAATGTTGGGAAATTTCTCAGCTGTGCCTCTCCCAATGAAGGGAAGATCAGCAAAGACAGAGACCAACAAGCGCTGCACAGCTAGCTCTCTAAGCAAGCCTAATTCACCCTCCATTATTACCTAGTCCAGTCTATTTATATCCCTCCAAATATCACACACCCTCCACGGGTCTTGCCTCAGCACCTGTGTCTATCTCAGCTGACATCATACTGCCAAGCAGCCGGAGTTCACAGAAGCAGCAGAAAACCATCGGCACATCACCAGAAGTGTTTTTGTTGCATTTCTCTCTATGGAGTCCCAATAAATGCAGCTCAACTATGCAACGTAAGGTGGACCAACATATGCCTGTTGTTAGCAAAGAATTCTTCATAACGTGTCCTTTCACATGCCTGCTTTAGAAGAATATCATTTCACTTGTCTGCTTCAGTGAAACGTTCCTTCATGAGTCTGCCTTAACCTCTCACTTATGTCCACTTCAGCTAAATGTTCCTTCACGTGTTTGCCCCAGCAAAACACCATCCAACTGACTTTCCAAAGAACCCTGAAGCTTATACTTCACAGACCTTTCTTTTTTGCTCTCTGGCCACTAATGAGCAGTTTTGTTCCACCACACACTCCTTGTCATGAGCCCTTGACATCTCACTACAGGGCCCAGAAACCACAAAGTCAAATGATCCAAAGCTAATACAAAGCTCAACTCTTTTTTTTAAGTTGCTTTCCTCAGTATTTTAGCCCAGTAACACACTGCAAGTCCAAGGTCAATGCACCCGCCAATTCAGTATCTGAGACCCTCTCACCCCACTCCTATATCACAGGCTGATGGATGCCTCCCTGTTGTTCCCAAGTGGCAGAAGAAAGAAGCAAGATCCAGGGGGCGCTCATAACCCGATCACACCCCCACCAAAGATCCTGCTACTACCATGGTGGGAGGTAGGGGTTCAAAATGGACTCAGGGGAGGGAGTCACCATTCCGTCTGTAATACTGGAACAATAATTAAATAGGTCAAAATGCCTGAAATATTTCGTGTGCTCAAAAACCCTGGCTGTTAGGTGGATTCCTTCGTCGCATTGAGAACAGGTATTAGAATCATATATCACTGGGGAAACATGGCTGGACTGGGCTAGACGATGCAACCAGTAAAGGCACTTGCCCTCAGGAATGACATCCTGCCAGGCAGTGGTGGCACATGGCTTTAATCCCGCATAGTAGGCAAATCTCCGAGTTTGAGGGCCAGCCTGGTCTACAGAGTGAGTTCTAGGACAGTCAAGACTACACAGAAGACCCTGTCTCAAGAAAGAGAAATCACACTAAAACAAGAAGCATTGCTGACCCGTTTTGCACGAGCCTTGTGTCTCTATTTCACTCCTTACATATACTCCTGGATATAATATACTGCACATTTCATAATCTATTCCTTATTTTCCATCAAGCATGATTGTCTTTTCTTCAGAGAAGGCCCTGCTGTCCATTCTGGATAAATACATAGGTCACCACTGTCACAATCTGCCTAGTGTTTCATGTGTAGTGCTTATGGTTTTTTTTTAATTTATTTTATGTGCATTAGTTTTTTTGTCTGCATATACATCTATATAAGGGTGTCTGACTTGAAATTACAGTTATGAGCTGCCATGTGGGAATTGAACCCAGGTCCTTTGGAAGAGTAGTCAGTGCTCTTAATCACTGAGCCATCTCTCCAGCCCCACGCTTATGATTTTTAATGGTCAAGTTTTCTAGCCTATTTATCATGCTCATTAAAATGTAACCGAATTAGGGATCATGCCTGTCTTGTTGCTTTTAATTTTAGTGCGTAGTCTGGCCCTTGATATGACGTAGTTCCTTGGAGGATATTATGGGTGGATGCAAGGCTAGATGAGCAGATTAATGAAAAGGTGATTGGATGGATAGATGAGTGGATGGATGGACAGGCAGACAGATGCATGCAGACGAATATTTAGATACATAAGAAGGTAGATGGGTCAGTATTGATGGATGACTAATGGGATGAGAGGTAGCTGACGTTCCGCACATATTTTCTGGCAAAATGGATGCATGGACTGATGGGAAAGAATGGAAGCTAGGACTAAGGGAGGAGAGCCTCGCTGGCGCGGTAAGCATTTCAGTTCTACTCCTGCAGGGGACGCTGCAGAGCCACGCCCACTGTCTGCGCAAAGGTGAAGCTGGAGACTGCAGCGCGCGCGCAGCCGCAGCTGGGCGGACACTGCGGTGTTCGAGAAGGGTCTTGCGCAGTCCTGCACTGCGGCACTCACGCACTCCACTTTCCACCTCAGCCTGCTAGGCGAGTCACCTCGGCTCTGCGCTCTCGGCCGCCTCCAAGGCCTCCAAGTCACCTTTAATCATGAAAACCCAGGAGCCGGGAAGCTAGGACGCGGGCTTGATCCTCCCACACCTGCGAGCTATGGATCTTCTGGAGTACACGAAAGGAGATATCGCTGGTAGGCTGCGACATCTGATGGGTTCGAGCTGAGCTTAACCCCAGCTTCGGAGGAGGGAGCCAGTAGGAGAGAGACCCGGGACGCAGTGCTAGTGTGCCCGAGCGGAGGTGGAGGGTTGAGGGTTGGGGGCTAAGCCCAGGCGTCTTGGGTTCGTTCAGGTAGCATGCGAAGCCACTTGTCCTTTCTTACTAGGGTCCTCAGACTGTTGACGCGTCCTTCCAAGGAACTGATAAGCCCAGGCCCCTAGGACGGGATGCTAGGACTCCAGTGTGGGGCCTTGCTGTGAACCCCTTCCCAAGTGTTTGCTTCCCTGATGGGCCTTTGCCAAAAGGCCCTCTTGACACCGAAAAGGATGACGACTCAGGTTCTGCGGCAGCCAATGCCCCTCCCCCAACTCTCTGCACTCACTGGTGGGGGCCACGGTCAAGGAAGCAAGTATCCCGGTAAGTGTTGCGGGTGCACCTTGAGGCCTGAGGGCCACCTAATTTTAGCCTTCCTGTGGGCACCAGCAGAGGGGTGGCATGGAGTTCAACCAGGTTCTGAGGGGAGCCTAGCAACGACCCTGTGTGGGAAGTCCACTTGGGAGTCTGGACTCAGGCCATAAAAAATCCTCAGGTCCTATGTGTGCTAGTTCTTTCGTTCCCAGGTAGGGAAGTCGCAAAGGCAGATCTGGCTGCTGGTCATATTTTGAACCCTAGTGGTGGCATGGTGTGAATGAAACCCATTTCTCATTTTGAACCTAAGTTGGTCTTCTTGTGGGTGGCAGGTAGAGTCTTACCTGAAAGGATGATTTATTTATTTAATAGAGCTTGAGGTCTTTGAAGCCGGCGTTAGACAGTCAGCCAGCCAGTATTTTTCCATTTGAGGTCCTTTGCCAGGAGACGGAATAAAAGGACCTTCTGGAGCAGCTGCCATTTATCAGAGTTTGCAGGAATGATCTGGAAAGTGTTCGCTGACATAGGTGATTTGTTGCTAGCCTCTCCCTTTGTTCACGAGAAAATGCATCGTCACGAGTAATCCAGCCTCCCGTGTATCCGTTGTATTTGACTGCTGCACCAGGGACTCTGTGTGTGCTGCCCAGGACGGATTTGACCAGGTGACATTTAGATGCTTATTTAAATGCTTCTTGTTTATTGCAGAATTGACAGCTTGGTGCAGAGGGGACATGCGAGGTGTCTCTATCCTGAGAGGAAGCAGCTGGACCCTGGCGCTCCCAAGGTAGGGTCTGAACTTAAGATGGCTGCCGTCAAGGGCTGCTCACAGGTTCCCAGGGAAGTGAGGTAAATGGACAGAAGAGGAAGGCGGCTGCATCCCTGTCCCCAGTTTCATTGTCCCCTGGGCCACTGGTGTACATCTAATTTCTGTTGTGCCTGCTTCAGTTCTGAGTCCTCTGCAATGCTTCTCGATTTGCTGGGTTAGCAGCAGAAGGTCTGAATCAGACACAGGCGATTGCTGTACCATATCCACCAGTACTCAGGTCCATACTGGTTGGGGTTCCTCTTGCTGCAGTAAAACACCATGACCAAAGCAGCTTGGGGAGGAAAAGGTTTATTTGGCTTACACTTCCACATCACTGTTCATCATCAAAGGAAGCCAGGACAAAAACCCAAACATGGCCAGGAACCCGGAGGCAGGAGCTGACGCAGAGCCCATGGAGGGGTGCTGCTCATTGCCTTGTTCCCCCTGGCTTGCTCAGCTTGCTTTCTTATAGAACCCAAGACCACCAGCCCAGGGATGGCCCCACCCACAATGGGCTGAGCCCTCCCGCAACAATCACTAACTTAAAAAAAAAAAATGCCCTACAGGCTTGCCTACAGACCAATCTTACAGAGGCATTTTCTCAATTGAGGTTCACACCTTTCAGATAACACCAGTCCGTGTCAGGTTGACATCAAACTATCCAGGACAAGGTCTCATTCTCCGGAAAGCAGAACAACTAGACTATTTTCCTTTGGGCCAGGAACCTCCTTGTTTCACAAGCGAAGACCGCCTGCTGTGTGCATTCCTTTGGACTCCACCCCCCACCCCCCCACACTCCCCACCCCTCCCAACCCTCCTAAACCCCCCCCCCCCCCGTTGATGTGTGGAAGGAATCTTTACAATTAGATGTATTTCCTAAGTCCTGGTACCAACAGAGGTGACTGCTGGACGCTTCTGCAGTTGACAGCAGGCCCTCCCCACCACCTTCTCTGGCCCTGCATTCGTAAGTGATCAGGGGATACCCATACCCTGGTCATTGGTAGTGCAGGCAGAGGAAATGCGGGAAGAACTGTCCAGTGTTTGGAAGGTCCACACCCATGTCTTCCAATGCTGGGAGCTTTCCCACACTGTGCCCTCTCAACTCTGCAGACATTTGGGCCTGTAGGGGATTGGAAATGCTCACATATACATCATCACTGTCATCCGGGCTTTTGCTTCGTGCCCTGGGTGTTAAGTTCTCCTGGATGGCCGCAACGTCATTGCCAGTCCATGGGGACGTATTCCCACAGACCCGTTTCATCCTGTTGGGCATTACATTGGTGGTGTGATTGATGGTGACTGCTTTGCCATAGACTGCACACAATGTCCTTTTTAGGAGTTAAAGCCGACAATGGCTTCGTTCTGGAAGTAAGAGCCAACAGTTTTGGTATGCTCACTGACTGGTAACTCCCGCGCCAACCCTTTGTCCCATAACCACCATACCCTGCTGTGAGCAGTGGTAAGATGGGTACTCATCAAGTTTCATGAGCTTTGCAGGTGACCCCACTGAATACAGAGGCATCCTGGGAGTTGCCATGTCAGGAACATTCTAGACCCACCTGTACTCGAGGTCAGACCTCTTGTCCAGTCCCTTCTCTGGAGTACTGATCCCTTGCATCCAATACAGCACCATGCATGTTGCCACAGGCTTTCAGCGATGATACAAGGGCCGACTAGACACGGGACTCCTGCTCTGTCACTCTCTTATGTCAAAGACAGACTCAGAACTTCACTTTCAGCATTTGAAAAATAAAAGGATAGCCGGATGAGGTGGGGCACACCTTTCATGCCAGCACTTGGGAGACGGAGATCTCTGTGAGTTTGAGGCCAGCCTGGTCTACAGAGCAAGTTCCAGGACAGCCAGGGTTAACACACAGAGAAATCCTGTCTCAAAAAATGAAAAAAAAAAAAAACCAAAAAATGGGTGTGGGGGTGGGGGTGGGGAGAAGAACTGAACAGAAAGGAGGGGGCTGGAGAGATGGCTCAGCAGTTAAGAGCACTGTCTGCTCTTCTAAAGGTCCTGAATTCAGTTCCCAGCAACCACATTGTGGCATCTGACCATCTGTAGTGGGATCTGACACCCTCTTCTGGTGGGTCTGAGGACAGTGAGTGCTCACATATATCAAATAAATCTTTAAAAAGAAAGAAGAAAGGAAAAATAAGACAACGACCGAGGCAGAGACAACTTCTGTTCCACTTGAGCGCATATGTCTGTCCCAACCCCTTATGCCTCCCAGTAGCTCTGCCCAGGGAATCTTCCTTGGTTATCTGTGGCCGAGAGGCTTTCTGGGGCCTGTGTAGGGAACAAGGACCATGGCAGAGGAGTTCATCTTGGCTGGGCTCTTTCCCTGGACACAACAGGACAGGCCTCCGGGATCTGCCTCTCTTCCTGGCCTCACGTCTGTACCTGTGCATGCACCTGCATTTGGAAGCCGACCACGGGCTGCCTGTGCTCTGGTCATCCATAATGCAGGGAGAGGAGTTGCTGAAAGCCATTTCCCGTGTTTGAAGGGTCCACTCCTCCCTCTCAAATGCTGGTGCTTTCACACACTCCTGCCAGCGTTTCGGCCTCCCCACGGGACACTCTTGAGTGTTTCGTGTTATTGTACTTTGTTTTGTTTGTTTAGTTTGAGACTATGTGGGTCTGGCTGGCCTGCCTCTGTCTCCCAAGTGCTAAGATTAAAAAAAGACATGAGCTGGGCCTGGGAGAGATGGCTCAACAGTTAAAAGCACTGGCTGTCCTTCCAGAGGTCCCGAGTTCAATTCCCAGCAATCACACGGTGACTCATGACTATCTGTAAGGAGATCTGATGCCCTCTTCTGGCGTTCGGGTGTACATGCAGCAGAGCACGCATATATTAAGTAAATAAGTAAATACATTTATATTTTGGCTTGGGCTTTCTCGGCTTGGCTCCCTGCTATCAGAGATCAAGGTTTTGACACTTTAGGATCTAGGAAGGCCAAGGTGAATTACACATAATGAGTCACCACTACAAGGTTTTCATAGAGAAGCTATCTCTATGGGCCTTTGCAGAAATGAGGTTCAATGGACTAAGGAGGCTTGTAGGAGAAGGCATGGGAGGGACTCGGTTGAAGTGCAGGCCACTAATGACAGTCTATAGGCAAGACTGCAGATGGAGGGACCTTGGTGGGGGGAGCCCTGAGAGTAAGCCTCTGAGCTGTGTCTCTGCCATTTATATGACTGCTCAGCCGACCGGAAGGGAGCTGTTTTAGACTAACAGGACTGCGTTCACGTTGACTTTCTCTCCCACATTAATTAGGAGCGTACTCCCCAGTGTGGAAAAACAAGAGAACGTGACTGTCTCATGGTGAGCGCCTGCTGGGGCCTTATCCAGGTGAGTTACTGCTGGACCACAGGGTCAGAGCATACAATCTGAAATGGAACTTACAAGCTGCCGGCCTTGCCTGATTTTCTGCCCTAGGCTATGGCGGTCTCCGTGGGCGTCCAGGGAGAGCAAGGATGCTGACATGGAACGTGCCTCCAGAGCTCGTTGCCATCGGCTCGCCAGCCAGGAACACCTTTTTACTTTGGTAGGTATGCAGAGGGAAGGGCCTTGACTCTGGAGACTTGGGGACCAAAGTTAGAGCGGAGGTAGTTCTGTCACTCCCCTTAGACAGAGCCACAGAATGCCAGGTGGCACTAAGGTCCTTGCTCTCACAAGTAAGCACTGTCCGGGGAACCAGCAATATTAAACACGCAGGGTTGTCTCTTCAAAGGGAGAGATAGATATCCTGTTTTTCCTCCCAGAAGGCTGGGAGCGGAGGTGTTTAATATCCTGGCGAACTTTGTGCTATCTGTATGACCAAGGCCATGCTAGATCCTCCCCTAAGATTATATATGAATCTTAAGATGTCATATATAATCAATATACCTAGTCGGCTAGGTAGTGGTGGTGCATGCCTTTACTCCCAGTATTCTGGTAGCAAAGGCAGGCGGGTCTCTGCATTCCTCCCCTAAACCCTTAAGATGTCATATGTAATCAGTCATCTGGGTGGTGGTGGTGCATGCCTTTACTTCCAGGACTCGGGTGGCAAAGACGGGTGGATCTCTGAGTTCGAGGCTCGCCTGGTCTACAGAGTGAGTCCAGGTTAGCCAGGACTACCCAGAGAAACCTTCTATCTGGGAAAAAAAAAAAAACAATAAATAACTTTTTAAAAAAGTTGTCACGTGTAGTTAATCATCTTTATGGAAAATGTCACATGTACTTTACAGATGTAGTCATGGCTTAAATGTTAAACTACCTGGTGTCAGACTCTTGAAGTTTGAACCAGCACCTAGCCGGGCGATGGTGGCGCTCGCCTTTAATCCCAGCACTTGGGAGGCAGAGACAGGTGAATCTTTGAGTTAGAGGCCAGCCTGGTCTACAGAGTGAGCCCAGGACAGCCAAGATTACACAGAGAAACCCTGTCTCAAACATAGAATTAAACGAAGTAAAATAAAGTAATAAAAACGTTTGAATCAACGCTGGCTGCTGAGTCATGTTGAGCCAGAGTGCCTTTTATACCTTACTTGGGCTCTCACCCTGGCTGGTGGAGGTGCCTGCAGGAACCCCCACAATGGCGACCAACAGGAGGGGCTCAAGTCTTGGAGAAGGTAAGAGAATTATTCTTTAAATAGACTCAGGAGCGGTGTGTCCCCTCACCTAGGAGGTCACAAGTAAGTGGGGAGACAAAATAAGCCTGGGTTCTTCCCAGTCCAGAGACAAAGCATTTTCTACAATTACTGAGCTGTTGGTTAAGATCTAAAGGAGGGAAATAGTTAAAGCAGCAGTCAGTCAAATTCAGTCCTTGGTTTCCTGAACCAGAAACTATTGGTGTTGAAATTTGGAAATGCAGCCAGGTGGTAGTGGTGATGGTCTATAGGGAAAGTGCCAGGCTACTCAGAGAAACACTTACTTGAAAACAAAACAAAACGAAAAGAAAAAAGAAAAAAAAAAAAGAAAGAAAGAAACTTGGAAATGCATAGGAGCCAGTGTCAATCGGGCCTGTGAAAGCTGAGATAAAATTCGTGCCAATTATTTTGCAAGCTGGAGTCTGTATTGTCGGCGTATCATCGCTCGCACCCTTGGGGTATCATCGCTCGCACCCGCGGGGTACCATCGCTCGCCTCTCGGGCGGATCATTGAAATGAGGCTTTTTTTTTCTCTGCAGGCCGCCTGGACTCCGAGGGAATTCTGCCGGGGCTCCTGGAGGATGCCCAGCCAGGATTGTTCAGGGCTGTCATTGTCTCAGTCTCTTTGCCTCATTGTCTTAGTCACGTTGCTTCATTGTTATTGTCTCCGTCTGTCCAATCGCGTACTCACAGCCTTAGCAAAATAAGCAATTTTATCTTGTCTTTTACATACAAAAAAAAAAAATGGAGATTTTCTTACTTCAAGCCTTTCAGGCATCGAGAGACCTAACCCCACCCAGATTCCTTTGTATTTATGGTTACTAAAACGTCATGTCTTAAATCTGTATCTTTGGACAACAGAAAAAATAGTTTTAAATAGCAATGTGATCAAACTTAACATGGATTTTTAAAAAAAAAAAAGTAGGGACAAATTGGAACCGAGAAAAAAATATTTCTCCTGGATAATATGGTGGCCAAGGACTGAAAAGCTGAAGTATAGTCAATAGGAGTTAGATTATTTGAAAGTTTTCACATAAAATTATTTTGGGTACAGTCTGAGAATATGTGGAATGTAGTAAGAACTAGAACTTTCCAGAAAGTTCTTCTTCCGTGGAAATGTTATACTTTGATGCTGTTCACATGTTTGTTTTGCTTGCAGTATCAGCCGGACATGTTCCTTCATGCTCTTGTGGGACAACCTAGTTGTTTCCCACTTCAGGATGTTCTGTGATGGTTCCTCAGGTACTTTTGAATCTCTTGTTAGGAGAGTCTTCTTTTTTTTTTTTTTTTTTTTTTGGTTCTTTTTTTTGGAGCTGGGGACCGAACCCAGGGCCTTGCGCTTCCTAGGCAAGCGCTCTACCACTGAGCTAAATCCCCAACCCCAGGAGAGTCTTCTTGAACTCAGAATTCAAATTGCCCTAAATTTTAAAGATCCCAAATCGTACATAAATAGCCTTAGGTTTAAATCTTTAAAAGTTAATGTGAATTAGGTAGGTCTTGCTTGTGGTTTAGTTTTGTTCTTGCCCTTGGTCTGATTGTAAAAGAACAGACTCTTGACAAGGGAAGAAGTTAGCGGAGCCTCAAGAGCCCTGCTCTCTGTTCAAGATTTATGCTACACAGTATTCCAAGCTTCTAGTGCATATTAGTAGTGAGTGATTCTCACATCAGTGTGACATCTAAAACTAGAGCTTTTTAAGATTTATTTATTTTATTTATGTGAGTACACTGTAGCTGTCCAGACACACCAGAAGAGGGCATCAGATCCCATTACAGGTGGTTGTGAGCCACTATGTTGTTTGCTGGGATTTGAACTCAGGACCTCTGGAAGAGCAGTCAGTGCTCTTAATCGCTGAGCCATCTCTCCAGCCCCCTATACATTTCTTTCTAGGACTCCCACTACAACTAAAAACTGATAATGGACCTGCTTATACTTGCAATTGTTTTAACTTTTTTTTTTGAAGTTTATGGAATATTAATCATGTTACTGAGTTCCCTTACAATTGACAGTGTCAAACTATTGTAAAACAACACAATCAAAGACTTAAATTACAAATTTGAATTCCCACATCCTATGCCTATACATTTAGCTATGCTAACTTTAAATTTTTTTCACTTTAAAAGATAGTGGCTTTTTCTGCTCCCAAAAACATTTTATCCAAAGAAGACACTACCTAAAGTGTGTGTGTGTGTGTGCGTGCGTGCGTGCGTGCGTGCGTGCGTGTGTGTGTGTGTGTTTAAAAAACCTTTAAAACTAATCAATGGAAAGTGCCCGATGTCCTACCATCGAGGCGAGGTTATGCTTATGTCTTACAGAAAAGTAAATGAAGTCCCAGATGGCTACTGCTCTGTGACACTTTGGACAAGGACAGCATCCCAGAGACCACCAGATCAGCAAGGGGGTCTAAGCTAGATTACAAGCCCATCAAGAGGGGACGTCCCAAGAGGAGGAGGAAGCCAGTATCTCGGGGAGACTTTAACTGGTCAAGCCAAGACCTTGGGGAAACAACAAGGACATAATTCTGCTGACCCCCAAATGATGGTGTTACGTTTACTGACTGTATTACATGTTGATTCTCAGCCTGTCAGTGCAGAATCCAAATGCCTTATGTCAGGGGGGATAAAGGGCGCACCTGTAATAGGACAAAGTATGAAGTTGTCTTGCTGTGCTAATAATCATTTTGATCCTCTGGGACCGACCAGTTGTCTGGACAAAAGATAGTATACAAATATTTAGACACAAGAATGGGTGGCATTATGGGTAGACTAACTGAGCAGTTCAAATGTAATAATACAGGTTTTAGGGGTTGGGGATTTAGCTCAGTGGTAGAGCGCTTGCCTAGGAAGCGCAAGGCCCTGGGTTCGGTCCCCAGCTCCGAAAAAAAGAACCAAAAAAAAAAAAATAATACAGGTTTTAGCTGAAGGCAGTACTCTAGAAAGCTTTGATGGTGAAAGGAATATGTGATATATTGCTTACTAAACTTGAACTGACACCAGGTACTGAGTAGTGTGGAATCGGACTGCCTTCTTGTCTCCTGTGAATCATTAGTCTGTTGGCCTTGGTGGAGGAAATATGCCCCTGAAGGAGGGCTTTGAGAGTTAAAAGCCTCGCCTGGCTTCCCGATTAGTTCCTGCTCTATACTTGATCTTCAAGGTGTGATTTCTCAGTTTCATATCCCTGCCACCATGCCTGCTGTGTGCTCTCATCCTTCCTGCCGTAATGGACTCATCTCTGTTCTGGAACCACGAGCCAAAATAAACACTTGTCTTCCTTAAGTTGCCTTTGGTCACGTGTTCTATCACCACCGAAAAGTACCTAAGACAGGCGGTGAAAGACTGTCAGAGAGCATAGTGCAGGTTTCCGAAGTCAGCACTCAGTGAGGGACAGCTCTTCCCAGCTAAGCCCTTAATTCATTCGCTGAATGATTCCCCATCCCTGGCCCAGCCTCTCCCATCTCCCTGTTGCCCTTAGCTTCTCACACCCTGTCTGACTCTTGGCCATCAGAGGATGTGGGTGAGGCTCCCATTTCTCTTGCGCCAAACCAGCCCCTCCACCTTCCCCTTGTGCAGTAAACTTCCACGGGCACCCCGGCCCCAGCTACTGAATGTGCTCTTTCCCTGTGTCACCTCCTCCAGGAAGAGCATTCTCTCTGCCCCTCCCTTACCAGTTAATGCAGGCAGTTCTAGGGCTTGGCCAAGCAAACAGATCTCTCTTTCCTAGGACTGACCTTGCAGAGCACAGGAGCAGAAGATTGACCAAAGAACTTCCATGATGTGCTGGAGAAGGACAAGGAGAAAGTTATGGAGCACGGAGACAGGCTAGGAAATCCGGAGGAGTGGCATTTTGCACTGAGTAGACGGAAAGTCACCTAGGTGATGGGACATGCATAAGCGGGGCAAGAGCCTCTGGTATCACTGCAGCCCATTTAGGTTCCATCACGGGGTACCAGACCCAGTGATCTGGGAAGGCCATAGTGTCTGAGGCCTTAGGACCTGTTCCTGGTTGTAAATGTCTGCCAACCATTAAGGTAATGATGGCAGCTGGGTCTGGCCAGGGTTTGAAGCTAGCACCAGGTTGGGCATAGCTGTGGCCAAGCTCTGCACCTGCCCACCCCACTTCTCCTTTATCCTGACCGTAGCTCAGTAGACTAAGAAGGCACAGTCACCCAAGGGCAGACATTGATAGGTCAAAGCCATGACCTTGGTTAAAGACCAATGGTAGTGTTGAGCAGGACTGGAGATTCCTTTTGGGGGAGCTCCACTGTGTCAAGAGTTTGAGTGATGGGTCACAGGAAGAGAAACATGAAGAGGGAGAGAGAAACCAGGTCTCAACAGCTGGGCCTAGGCATGCAGAGCACTGAAAGCTTGTTCTGGACAAGAAGAGAGTATCTCAGAGTCTTACAGACAGAAGATGATTGTCCAGTTTCTAAACCACATTTATGGAGTAATGCATTTTAGTTAGCTCATCATATAAAGCTGTAGTTGAAAGATGGGGTTGAAAGATGGCTCAGTGGTTAAGAGCCACGAGTGTGTGGCTATTGCAAAGGACCTGGTTTGGATTCTAGGACACGCATGGCAACTCACAACTGTCTGTAACTCTAGTTCTAGGGGACCCAATGGCATCTTCTGACCTTTAAGGACACCAGGCATAAATGTGGCACGCACATACATACAGGCAAAATACACACAATCACTAAGTGAATGAATGAATGGATGAATGAATGAATCTTTACAAAAAATTATCGGGGCTGGGGATTTAGCTCAGTGGTAGAGCGCTTACCTAGGAAGCGCAAGGCCCTGGGTTCGGTCCCCAGCTTCGAAAAAAAGAACAAAAGGGGTTGGGGATTTAGCTCAGTGGTAGAGCGCTTGCCTAGGAAGCGCAAGGCCCTGGGTTCCGTCCCCAGCTCCGAAAAAAAGAACCAAAAAAAAAAAAAAAAAAAAAAAAAAAAAAAGAAAAAAAGAAAAAAAGAACAAAAAAAAAATTATCATTTTAACCCACAAGGCCTTGGTGTGGGCAACACCCACAAGGCCCAGGGATGCAGTCTTCTCTGATTTATTATACAGTATGGTCAGGTGATCCAGATTCCTGTCTCTTTAATTCATTTGGCTACAGTGACTCTGTTTATTATTTTCTTTTCTTTTCTTTTTTTACGGAGCTGGGGACCGAACCCAGGGCCTTGCGCTTGCTAGGCAAGCGCTCTACCACTGAGCTAAATCCCCAACCCCGAGTCTCTGTTTATTAATCCCAGACTTACCAGCTGAGTGCCTACCATCTGGAGGGTGTCCATTAGCATACGAGGATGAGGAATAAGACCCTTTGGTGGCCTTTGGCAGTGTGTGACAGGAATAGTTCATGTGGTCTCCTCTCCTCTGTGTTGTCACCTACCACATCTCCAGGATTCTTGGCCAGCTTTCCTCTAGAAGCCACCTAGTGAGAGCATACAGGCCTGTCAAGTTCTAATTTAGTCACTTAACTGCTGTGGGGCCCGGGGTATCTTCTTTTGCCTCTCTGAACCTCCGTTTTCGGCTATGTAAGTTGACCACGAATTAGCACTTGCCTTAAATAGTAAGGACGAAATGGGATGACGTGTGTTAAATATTCACCACCTCGTGCTGGGTACTCAATAAATGTCAGCTATTTTTTTGTCCAATGAGCATGTATAGATGAGTGACAGCTAAGATGAATACCAAGTACAAAATGCCACCACAATAAGCCTCCTCCGTTAAGGTGACATCACATCCCGTCTGGTCTACTAATCTGCAGGCATCGCAGTGGGGCTGTTGCAAGTCATTGCGGATGATAGATTGAACTTGCATTAAATGCCAGGCATAGTGTTAGCCGATACATGTAATCACCTCCCCACAACCCAGTGATGTAGATTTAATTGACACCTTTTTACAACCCAGGAAGCCAAGTCGTAGAGAAACAGAGAGACCCACTTCATGCCCAGTGAGTGGCTCAGACAGCACTTGCTTTTTCAGTGTGTGTAGTCTGGAGAGGCCTGGTCATAAGAGACAGGGCACACCTGCCCAGTGGGTACTGGGTTTCTATGGGAAATTGAAGTTTGAGACACTTCACTGGCTTTTCCAGCTGCTCAGATAACTGCCAATGGTGTTGCCAAGGCTCTCCAATGTATTCCCCATCTGAACTAACAACTAGGGTGGCTGAACTTGTGGGCCAGACATGACCAGGGACGATAGCCTTATTATTGTTTTTTTAAAGATTTATTTTATGTATGAGTGCACTGTAGTTGTCTTCAGACACACCAGAAGGGGACACCAGATCCCATTACAGATGCTTGTGAGCCACCATGTGGTTGCTGGGATTTGAACTCAGGGCTTCTGGAAGAGCAGTCAGTGCTTTTAACCGCTGAACCATCTCTCTAGCCCGACAATAGCCTTATTTCAGCTGGTGCCTGGGCATCAGGTGTCCTGGAGTTATCCCAGGGGTCTAAAGATTGAAGAAACTCCAAAAGGATGTCACTAAGGTATCTCAAAAAGAACCATAATCCTACAGGAAGTCGTGGCCTGGTACCAGAGACCCTCGTGAGGAGCTCTTTGGAGATTTTATGGTAGAATTCAGCCAGGAGAATGGAGTGGGAGCCTTAATGAATGGTCTTTTGCCCAATCCTCTCCCGACCAAGAGACCTTAGCTTCAGTGGATGTGGTAGCATATGCTTTTAGTCCCAACACTCAGAACTCGGCTCTCAGAGGCAAGTGGATCTCTGTGAATTACAGATTAGCTAAGGCTATGTAGAGACCATCCTCCCCGAAAGCAAGACACCAGTTTCTAGATTGAGAATAGAGTTAAGTTGGTGGATAAGAAAGCCTCTAACCAGGCATGGTGGCACATGCCTTTAACCTCAGCATTCTAGAAACAGAGGGAACTCTGTGAGTTCAAGGTCAGCCAGGTCTGCATTGTGAGATCCTGTCTAAAAGCAAAGAAGCAAAAGCAAATCCAAAACCTCTATTTATATTATACCTATACCTATGTCTATATCTATGTCTATGTCTATGTTGGTCTGTCTGTCTATCTATCTATCTATCTATCTATCTATCTATCTATCTATCTATCTATCTATCTATCTACTTATCTATCTATCTACTGATCTGAAGTTCCACTGGTTCACCGTGTTCTGGGCCTGACATGGAGCTCCAAACAGAGCAGGCAGGAATTCTTAATGAGCTGTGCTGTTGGGCTGGGTTATTGCTCAGTGGAGGAGCACTTGTCTAACCTGTGCAAGGCCCTGGGTTCAAGTCCCAGGGTAACATATAAACACAAGTTGACAAATTAATCAAACCGTGCCCCTGAAAGAAACACCATGAGCCTTGCACTCCATTTAGAACTGTACCAGGAGTCACATTAAAGAACTGGGGAGCGGGGGGGGGGGGGCAGTGCTGGAGAGATGGCTCAGTGGTTAAGTGTGCTGACTGCTCTTCCAGAGGTCCTGAGTTCAAATCCCAGCAACCACCTGGTGGCTCACAACCATTTATAATAAGATCTGATGCCGTCTTCTGTTGTGTCTGAAGACAGCCATAGTGTACTTAATATAATAAGTAAGTAAATCTTTTAAAAAAGAATTGGGGGAGAAACAAAAGAAAAAGCTTTTTAAAAATGTATTTTAGGTGACCATATGGAATGGTCATTTTATCACATAATCAACATTAAGAATTTTTGAGGTGAGTCAGGTATGGTAGTGTCCACCTGAAATTCCAGCACTTGGGAAGCTGAGGCAGGAAGCTTACCATAGGAGAGACCAGCTTGGACTACAGTGGCCAAAATACTATTTTTCAGTGAGTGACTATTTTCAGATGGTCTTACTCTGCGGCTAGGACTGGACCTACGATTGAAGTCCTTTTGCCTTAGCCTCCCGAGTGCTGGAATTACACGAATGCCCCCTCATTCCTGACTCAATGAGATTTCCCCAAAACCTCCTTGAAATTTAGTATGGATTTTATAGCACATCTCAATTTCATCTTTTTTTACATTTTAAAGATATTTTTTAAATGTATATGAGTGTGTACTTCTGTGTATTTATGTGCCCTAGGTGCCTGAGGATGCCAGGTGAGCAGGGCATTGGATCACCAGAAATGAAATTACAGGTGATTATGGGTCACCTAATGTGGCTTTTGGGAACTGAACCTGGTCTTTGTCGTTGTTATTGTTGTTGTTGGTTTTGTTTGTTTGTTTTTATAATAGTAAGTACATTTAAGTGTAGAATCAGTTCTCTAGTCCCCTTAATTTAAACTAGGTATGTTTAAAATACCACTGACCACGTGTGGCTACTTATCAGACATGATAGATATAGGGGATAAGAAGTTCAAAAACTGGGCTGGAGAGATGGCTCAGTGGTTAAAAGCACTGACTGCTCTTCCAGAGGTCCTGAGTTCAAATCCCAGCAACCACATGGTGGCTCACAACCATCTATGATGGGATCTGATGCCCTCTTCTGGTGTGTCTGAAGATAGCTACAATGTATTCATATACATAATAAATAAATCTTTAAAAAAAAGTTCAAAAACTGTGGAAAAAAAGAGGTTGGGGATGTTTGCTTTGCAGAGAGCTGTTGCAATTTGTAGGTGCTTACAGAAGCTGCTGTGCCCAGGTTCCTCATTCTCTTGTATCCCTTCCCTTCACTTCTGTCTTGGCATAGAGGAATCAGGTACATATCAGGTTTTCTGATGGAATCATGCATCTTATTTTAGGACCTTCTGTAGACAGCCCTCCTCCCCCATCCAGCACATACTGCATACTGGGTTAAACCTGAGTTTGTTCCCTTGGACAGTCACTAGTCCCTTACTGAGCATCTCCAAGTGCCACCTACAATAAGCTAAGCACAGGACGTATGTATCAGTGTTAGCATATTCCTAGTCACTCCTCAATATGCATTGGTTGGTTCTAGGACCTCAGATGATACATACCAAGGACCACAACACTTCCCTCCACCTGTAAAGTGACGTGGTATTATATATAACTGTGTTGTTGTAGTAGTTTGAATAGAAATGACAGAGGTTCATATGTTTGAATGCTTGGTCATCAGGGAGTGGCACTGTTTGAGAGGAATTAGGAGGTGTGGCCTTGTCAAAGGAAGCATGCAACTTGGGGTGTGTTGTTGTAAAAATATAAAAAATAAAAAAAGTATCATTGTCTTTTATCCCGCTAGGTCCGCACCGAGGTGCCCAAGGTATCTGCTAGATATCTTGGCAGAAACATATCCCAACTCTGCGGCGGCCCAGTGTCTCTTGGTGCCACACACTTTCCTACACTGAAACCGTCACATAAAAGAACACACAACACAATAACCTTTGACCCAACTGATAAGATATAATTGCCCACTTAAACATACAAAGCTCAGTACCATCCATCCCTTGAGAACATTAATAACAACCTGTAAATACACAGAGCAGAATCTTAACATCACCTGCCATGGCTTCTCCGTCTCTCCTTTTTTTTCTCTAGTCTCCTCCTCTTCCTTCAAACTTCTCTCCCGCCCATTCTTTCTTCTCCTCCAATGATAGGCCTCCTTCTATCCTGTACCTGCCCTTCACCTGTACTTTACAAATTCAATGGGGAGGTGGTTCTGGTGAAGTCACCTGAGTTCTGAGTATGTGACTAGGCAGCTGTCCTTGGGGCAGTGGAATTAGCATCAAAATACAGATAACTTCTGGGCAAACCACACTAGGGGTGGGCTTTGTGTTTCAAAAGCTCAAGCCAGGTCCAGTGACTTTCTCTCTTCTTGCTGCCTACTGATCTGGATGTAGAACTCTGAGCTGCTTCTCCAGCACCATGTCTGTCTGTGTGCCACCACGCTGTCACCATGATGAAGATGAACTAAACCTCTGAAACTGTAATTAAGCCCCAGGTATATGTTTTTAAAAAATTGTTTTAAATAGGAGCTGTCTTGGTTATGATGTCTCTTCCCAGTAAGATAGTAAGACTAAGACAATCACATACATACATATCCTGTACATATCTCTCAACTACTCATACCATGTAATATAATGTAAATAGTATGTATTGCATGGAATAATGACAAGGAAAAAGTTCTTTGTCTTCATACTAGGTATGTCTTAGTACTTCTTCTGTTGCCGTGGTAAAATACCTTGACAAGGGCCAATGAGATATCTTGCGGGGGACAGGTTGAGGTACTTGGTGCTAAGCACTTGAATTTAATTCCTGGAACCCACATGGTAAAAGAAGAGAACTGGCTGCTAAGAGTTGCTTTCTGACCTCCACTTGCACCGTGTGTGTGTGTGTGTGTGTGTGTGTGTGTGTGTGTGTGTGTGTGTGTGTGTGTGTGTTGAGAATAAGTAAACATAAAAATCTACTTAGAGGGATGGTTTATCTTGGCTCATGGTTCAAGAGTACAACAGTTCATCATGGTGGGCAAGTCAAGACAGTTGGTCACACTGTCCACAGTCAGTGTGGTGGTCTGAATGAAATGACTCCAATAGGTTCAGATGTTTGAACACTTACTTGATCCATGGGGTAGACTTGCTTGGGAAGGGTTAGGAGGCATGGTGTGGCCTAGTTGGAGAAGGTGTGTTGCTGGGGACAGGTGTTTTAGTCACTCACTGTTCTATTGCTGTGAAGGGACACCATGACAAAGGGAACTATTATAAGAGAAAGCATTTAATTGGGGCTGGCTTACAGTTTCAGAGAGGTAGTCCATTGTCATCATGGCAGGAAGCATGGCAGCATCCAGGCAGACTTTCAAGCAGCGGCCGAGAATATATTTTGTGATCTGTAGGCAGAGAATGAGAGAGAGAGAGAGAGAGAGAGAGAGAGAGAGAGAGAGAGAGAGAGAGATTGACTCTGGCCTTGGCATGGGGTTTGGAAACCTCAAAGCCCACCTCCAGTGGCACACTTCCTCTAACGGCCACACCTCTTAATCTTTCTACTCCTTTCAAATAGTGCCACTCCTCTCCCTGGTAACTAAGCATTCAAATATCTGAGCCAATGGGGCCCATTCTTATTTACACCAGCACAGTAGGCTTTGAGGATGCAAAGAGCACATAGCATTCTCAGTGTGTCTTCTGCCTCTTGCTTGGGGACCAAGATGTGAACTCTTGGCTCTTCCTGCCTCCATGCCTTGGTTCTGCCGTCATGGACTCTGACTCTGTGAAACCAAAAGCCCAACTAAATGCATTCTTTTGTGAGTTGCCTTGTCCCTGCTGTTTTATCACAGTGATAGAAAAGCAACAAAGACAGTCAGGAAGAAGGGAGCAATGAATGCAGGAACTTAACAAATTTCTTCCTTTTTTTCCAGTCCAGATCCCAGGCTGTGCACATTAGAGTGGGTCTTCCAACCTCGATTAGCTCAACCAACAGAATCCCTCACAAGCACAGCCCGAAGCTCAACTGAGCAAGAGGATCTCTCACAGGTGTACTTGGAGGCTTGTTGTGTAGATGATCCCAGATTCTGTCAAGTTGACACCCAACTTTAAGCATCTGGTGCAACATCGTAGACCAAACCACGTAGACCGTGAATAAGACTCAAAATGAAAAATGCTCAAGTGGGAGCCGGAGAAAGGCCGATAGTGTTGGGATGTCAGAAGGCTACAGCCTGGGGTACCCACATACCATGTCACTCACACACACTTGGCACAGTGCTCAATAAGTAGAAAATTCAGATTCTGATTTTTGGAACTCTCTAGAACTCTTCCTCAATTACTTTGCATCTTGTCACCAGGTTCTTGGTCTGGGTTCTTGATTCCCAGTCTTTGCGATCATCACAGGAAGAATTCTAACAAGGCACCCACACCACAGTGTAGAAGGTAGAATTTATTGAGGAGTAGTGTGGACCAATCTCATGGGTTGAGAGTGGACGATGACCAAATGGACTACTGTTGCGATCTGCATTTTCAGTCAGCTTTATACTGTTTCTAACCTCTGTAGAACAGTCAGATGATTGACAGACTCCCCAGGAAGGGTAATTTTTGGTATGTCTTTGCTTTAGAGCCGTCTCCTAAGGTCTAGTGTTCAGGAGGCAGGTTTAGCTAGTTGCCAATAACAACCTTCCAGGCAGTTCAGGGTGTCGTGGTGCCCACCCGCCTCGGGGCCAGGGATAGGGCCTAGATCCCATTCTTTTGACCAGTCAATAGAATCGTGCAACTTAGCCTCTGGCTTTACAGACTGATGATTATGAGGGGCATGGGTCTAGCTTCATTGCCCTTCAAGCTGGCTAATATCTAACTAGTTTCCTAACAGCCTCACACTGGTTGAATCAACAAATAGAGAAGAATGACCGTGGCCTGCCAATTGTTGTCTTGTCAAGGTAAGGAAGTTACCTGCTGGGGCTGGTTCCTGATGCCTCAACAGTTAAAGGCCTGAGTCACAGAGCCCCCAGCACCTGAGCCCTACCTCTAGAATCCTCACATGGTATTTGGAGAGAACCAACTCCTAAAGAGTATTTTCTGACTGATGCAATCATCGTCATACTAAATAAACGTAAGAACTTAAGGAATTAGCTACCCACAAAGAAACAATTAAAAGCCTTAGGAAACACGGTGGAAGAGAAAGGGAAGTCTTGAGACTACTTAAGGATCACACACCTCCGGCCTAAGGGAAGGAGGCTTAACTGGACCAGAGGGTTTGTTTTGTTACAGCAGCATCAAGGACAAAGGACACAAGCCTGTGGGATACGAGCCGGAAGTGTAGTGAGAGCGCTGGATTCAGAGCTGAGAAAGCCTGTCCAACCCAGCAGGGTGGCCTGGGTGACAGACTTCAACCTCTCTGCTTCTCATTTATCACCTGTGGTAATGCTTGCACAGACTCAGGTGACCCAAAGTTCTCTGGCAAAGCCATACCTATGTTGAGGGTTCTGGAGACTGAGTGACTAACCAGAACTACTGTGACTGTAGAAAGTCTGAATGTTGCAGATCATGGGCCAACATTATTTCGGATGTTTAAGTTCCCTATATACAGCATTACATCACCTGCCTCTGTGTCTGAACCAGTGTCCCTTTGACTCTCAGGTAAGACCTTTGGAATGCATAACTTAGCAGACTGCTAACTTCCACCGATCTCAACGTCAGGGTGTGGCCAGGACACTTCGAAAACCTGAGATAGAAACGTCCCTGTCTTGCTGTCACTTGTCTACCTGATGTCTTCACCAGTGGATCTGGTTTACACACTAATTCACTTTTCCCCCACCTTCTGTAACTATTTTTTTTTTAAATTGAGACTACATGGTGGTGATACACGCTTGTAATCCCAGTGCTCAGGAGGCAGAGGCAGGTGGATCTGAATTCAAGGCCAGCCTGGTCTACAGAGTGAATTCCAGAACAGCAAGGACATAGAGAGAAATCCTGCTTCAAACAAACAAACAACCAACCAACCAACCAAACAAACAAACAAACAAACCCAACTAACCAACCAAACAAACAAACAAACAATGCTCTGAAAGTGGGAGCAGATAATTTGGGACAATGCAAGTCATGGTCACTCTGATTTGGCTCAGAATAAATTCTCTTTTATTCTCTTTGGGTGAAAGCTGTGCTTTACGCCATTCCTGGCACGAGGAAGCCTTTAGTCTGTGGATAGCCCAGTCCACTGGTGAACTATGGGGCTGTGTTGTTATCTGTTGAGGCTTCCATTCCATGTTAACACGATGGCTGTGTTTTATGTTTGTTTCTATCTTGAGGACTTGGGAATTAAGGCCCTGAGCTTGAGAGGTTGGGAGTGTCCTCTCCTGGTTTTCCAGCTTTATTTTATTCTGTGCTGGCGATCCATCCCAGGCCTTGTGTAAATCAGGCAAGCAGGATACTCCTGAGCTCCAGCCTCAGCCCCTTCGTACTTTTTGAGACAAGGGCTCATTATGTTGTTCAGGCTAGACTTGAACTCACTCTGCATCTCAGTCAGGCCTTGAACTTGAGATCCTTCTGCTTTAGGCTCTCAAGTGCTGGGGTTAATGCCTATGCTCTGAGACCTGACCCCCCTTAATAAATGACTTATCCTGACACTTTTCATTATGTATCCCTGGATGCCTTGAAACTTGTTATGTAGACCAAGCTGGCCTTGAACTCACCAAGAGCTGTCTGCCCTCTGCCTCCATGATACTAGAATTATAGACATGCCCAACCTCGCCCAGGACCACACACACACACACACACACACACACACACACACACACACACACACAATATTTTAAATTGTTAATAAATATTTGAATTATGCAACCAGCAAATGTGTTTGAACGTCCTCATTCTATTTATTTGTTTGTGTGCATGTGTGTTCCATGGTGCATACATGGAAATCAGAGGACAACTTCCAGGTGTTGACTCTTCCTTTCATCCATGTGGGTCCTCAGAATCAAATTCAGGAGTCAAACTTGGCAGCGAGTGCCAAGGCTCACTAACCGCAGGCTAGCTTGTGTTACTTAGTGAGACTTGGTCTATAAAAATAGAATAAGGGTCCTGGGTGAGGTTGGGCCTGTCTGTAATCCTAGCACTATGGAGGCAGAGGGCAGACAGCTCTTGGTGAGTTCAAGGCCAGCTTAGTTTACATAACAAGTTTCAAGGTTGCCAGGGATATATAATGAAAAGTCTCAGAATAAGTCCTTCCTTGTGCACGAAACCATCTTACCTGCCTCATAAACTTAGTTAAACAAACAAACAAACAAACAAACAAATGACAACAACGAAATCCTTGTGAGAGCTGGAGAGATGGGCCAGAGGTTCAGAGCAACTGCTTACTCTTCTAGAGGACTGGACTTCGATTCCAAGGTGTCCTACGGAGGCTCCTAACATCTGTAACCCCACTGCAAGGGGATCGGTACCCTCTTCTGGCCTCAGAAGGCACCAGGCATGAATGTGGTACCCAAACATACATAGAAACAAAACACCCATGTACGTAAGGTAAAACCAGGCCTTGCATTTTTAAAATAATTTTAGATTTATAGAAAAATTGTAAAGTTAGTACAGAGAATTTCCATATAGCCTCCACCAAGCTTCCCTTAATGTCAGTGTCTTACGGATCCAGGAAACATTTCTCAGAATGAAAGATTCATATCAGCACATTCCCATCACCTGAACTACACGCAGGCCGTGGACTACTGGTTTCCCCAATGATATTGCTTTCTTTGCCAGGATTCCAAAACCAGAATGGCGTTTAATCGTGGTATCTCCATTGTCTCCTGCAGTTGGATAGAGTCTGGCTTTTCCTAACCGTGACAACTACTTTTATTCTGTTTTATTTTCCATCTTGTTGAGACCAAGTCTCACTAAGTAACACAAGCTAGCCTACGGTTAGTGAGCCTCTGACCTCGGCCTCTCGAGTGCTGGGATTACAGGTGGATGCTACCATGCCTAGCTGACCTTGGCGTTAGAGGGGCATCGAGGTGCCCTGGAGGGTGCTGCTCAGCTTGGCTTCTGCTCTTTTCTCACAATCAGACTGGAGGTTGCAGGTTTTGGGGAGATTACCTCAATGCTGAAGGTCCCATCCAAAGTTTGCTGTTATCAACGGCTCTCATGAGCTCTCAGGTATTGTAGCAACTGCCCAACTACGCAGGGCAGCCTCTCCTTCCTTAACAGCAGAAGATGATGGAGATGGGCCCTGGGGTAAGTCCACCTTTCTCATATATACAAGGAACCAGAGTAAATATGAAAGCAGGAAGGTCCAGTAGGATTCTCCTCTCTGAGGTTGACTTGCAAATCCAGCCCCAACCTTTGCTCTCCTCATCATCGGCAAACAGGAACATTCCAGTAACTTCTTGCCTTTCCCCTTCACCCAGGAGTCCTGGTTCAGACCTTGGGTCTTTTGTTTTACTTGGTCACTATGGTCAGTCAGTAAGGTGCTTCATAAGTGGCTGCCACGTGACAGTTTGTGGACACTTTGCTTATCCGGGTGACTTCCTCTCACGAGACACTCTACCCACCTAGAAATTTCAGAAAACAGACCAACAGGTCCAGGTTTCAAGGTGAACTTGCTTTGACAGCCTTTGCCTGCAGCCCTCAGACAGGTCTTCAGTGATTCCCCAGTACTCACGAACCACTGAGCACATCTTTAGGCATTAAAAATAGAGCTTCAAGAGATGGAGAGGTGGCTCGACCTGTAAAGTACATGCTGAACAGACATGAGGACCTGGACTTGGATTCACGGCATCCACATATGAAACAGGCAGGTGTAGCAGGGTGCATATGTAACCCCAGAGCGAGGGGTCTGAGGGTGGGGACTGGTGGAGCTCATTGGCTAGTCATCGAATCAATGAACTTCTGGTTCAGTAAGAAACCTTGTCTCAAAGATTAAGGTGGACAGTGATGGAGAGAGACATCAGATGTTGACCTCTGGCCTCCACATGCATGTGTATGTACAACTTAAACAGACACACATCACACACACATACAGACTCACACATACGCACACAGAAATACACAGACACACATATAGACACACACAGAGATGCACACACACAGACACACACAGACACACACATATATAGACACATACAGACATACACACACATAGAAACACACAAAGGCATACACAGACACAAATATATTCAGACAGACACAGACACACAGACAAACACACACACACACACACACACACACACACACACACACACACACACACACATTTGCAGGCCCCATTTCCTCCAAGCAGGAGGTGTTGTAAATTGGGCATTTTGGGTGTCTTGGCATTCTGAGTTACAAATGAGGACTTAGGTGGGCAGTTAAGCCATGGATGCAGGTGAGTTTTGAGAGGATTATGGGTAGAAGAGGAGTCACCAGCCAAGGCAGATCTTCATGGGCAAGGCTGTTGGCCACTGTTGTTTGTGGGGCTTCTGTCTTTTCCTGCTCCAGTCTCCAAAGGATTCGATCTGTGGTTGCTGTTCTACAACATTCCTGCTTCCTCTATTCTCTCTCTTCTTATGGAGGCCCCACCGGTGGCCTCGGACCGGCAGTGATCTCGCATCTCTTTAATGCCATCTGCATCATTGCTTTCATGTTCTGTCACTTATGGGTGGATGGCTTGTCCTTAAAGAGTGTGAAACTGGGGACATATGCCCTTAAAAAAAATCAGCATTCAGGAACTGCAGGCAGGAACATCAGAAAGTCACATGGCAACATAGCAAGTTCAAGGTCTGTGTGGGATACATGAGACTCTGTCTCAAACAAACAAACAAACAAACAAACAAACAAAAATGTTACTGTGTGGGCTGGTTAGTTATAACTCTCAGCTTGACACATCTAGAATCCCCTGAGAAGAGAGCCTCTCAGTAAGGAGTTATCTTGATCAGGTTAGTCTGTGGGCTCGTCTGTGATGGACTCCCTTGATTGTTGATTGGAATGAGAAGTTCCACTACGAACTTTGGTGGCATTATTTCATGAGCTGGGTTGGAACTGTGTGAGAATTCAGAGAGCACTAAGCAAACAGGCAGCAAGGGTGTGGTCTTTTCTCTCTGTTCTTGGCTGTGGATGTGAGGTGACAGCTGCCCTAATGCCTGCCTACCTTGACTTCTCTGAAATGATGACCTGTGATCTGGAATTGCGAGCTAAAAGAAACCCTCCCTCCCCTAAGTTGCTCTTGGTTGGGGTATTTTTTCACAGCAGAAAAGGAACCAGAATTCTATGCTTCCCCAATGAAGGTGGCAGATAGACCGTTTTATCTGGAGTCTGTGAGAAAATGTCAATTGCCTAAAGCTTCTCCCCTGGTTGGGTTCTCTCTTGCCAAGGGGGCAAGAGTTGATCTTGTAAGAGAGTAGGGTTGCTTTTTATAATAACATATGCCTATGTTGACTTTAAGTTACTCTAGGGCCAGAAGCTTCTGGATCTATTGACACTTGTTGCTAATGGGGAGGGGGCAGGGCATGATTAGGATTTATTGCTAGGGCTCCTTTCTCAGGCCAGGCAGTGAGAAGCCCTTCACTGGCTTGGCTGGTTAACTCTCTATGAACTAGAGAGGAAGGAAAGGAAAAGAATTAAGATGCTTTATACAGGCAAATGTGCACAGACACATATACATCCATACAAACATTTACATTTTCATTCATGTTCTCATTTACACACTAACAATTCACATTTTTGTTGGGCCCAACCACTTGTCTCATATACTCCACAAGTATTCATGCATACTTACATACATACACACATACCTACACACATATGTACAAACAGACATGTTCATTCGGATGGATGGATGGATGGATGGATGGATGGATGGATGGGGCAGAGCTTCCCAAGCCAAATTATCCAATCAACAACTTTATTTCATTTCTCTGGACTTTTTATACCTTCTTAGACAAAAAAGTTCTTTAGAAAATTACCTCAGTGGTGGCTGGGGATTTAGCTCAGTGGTAGAGCGCTTGCCTAGGAAGCGCAAGGCCCTGGGTTCGGTCCCCAGCTCCGAAAAAAAGAACCAAAAAAAAAAAAAAAAAAAGAAAAAGAAAAAAAAAAGAAAATTACCTCAGTGATAAAATGTTACATAGAATGGGAATTACAGAAGGATGATGATATTAAGTTCAAAGCAGTGTTTCACTCTATATGCTCATTATAAGTTCAAAGCAACAGTTTCACATGGCCTTGCCTTATCATAGTGCACACCTGTGACTTATCTTGGACTTAAATGTTTTTTCCTTGAACACAAATTTGTCCCAAACCCTATTCTCTTTTAAGTGTAATTATGAAAGCTCATTGTATTTCTTATTATGCAGATTTTACTTACTATTATGAGGAGTGGACACATTCTGTTATTGATTCTAACTTTATTACACCTTCCTAGCAAAGCAACTAAGACCATCTCTTAAAACTTTCTTCCTGGGGCTGGGGATTTAGCTCAGTGGTAGAGCGCTTACCTAGGAAGCGCAAGGCCCTGGGTTCGGTCCCCAGCTCCGAAAAAAAAAAAAAAAAAAAAAAGAACCAAAACTTTCTTCCTAAAATTATTTGAATCAAATCAGGAATTCTATAGAATCATTAATTCATCTAAACAGCATTATTTCATGAAAGTTCATCTTTACGTTGATCTGCAGGAAATCTAATCAATAGGGTGGGCTAATGCCCAGGGCTATTATATTGATTTAATAATGACAGGAAAGGCATATCAGCTGCAAGAAGCAATCCTGAGAAGTCTCTTTGGAGCCTTGCCATTGAACTCACCCATCACAGACCATGCAAAAACAGTGGGCCACCTCCAGGAAGTCCACCTGCTAGTCTTAGCCTATCCAAGATGGCTCCTGACAGTCAATCATTCATAGTCCAGTCATTCTACATTAATCACTTAGATTTCTCTTCACAGTCACAGAACAAGGGGCTCAGCAGTAAGGCACTTACCTAGCAGCAGGTACAAGGCCCTGGATTCAATCCCTAGCCCTGCAAATAATAAAAATTAGAGAAAAAAACCAAACGAACAATGTGGACATAGAAGAACACATTTCCCAACCACGTGAACTCTTTAGTCTGAGATTGCTGCCATCCTTCAGTTGATGGATTCCCGTGTTGGCTTTCTCCCATTTGCTGCCACCAGCAGGCAGCATAACAGGAGGGCTGTGAGCAGAGCACCTGTCTCCTTTCCAGGTATCAAGGTCAATGAGCGAACGACGCCATTGCGCCACTTGGAGTACAGCAAGAGAGGTACATCTTGGTCTTGTGAAGTCTTGAAGAAGCCTCCAGGACATTGTGTTGGTTTAAATGAGAATCGATTGCTGCGGGTTCAGGCTTGAATACTTGTTCCTCAGTTGGTGAAACCTTTTGAGAAGAACAGAGAGGGGTGGTGGCCTTGTTGGAGAAGGTGTGTCATTGGGATTGGGCTTTGCGATTTCAAAAGCCCATGTCAGGCCCAGTCTTTCTTTCTTCTCTGTCTGCAGCCTGTGGCTCAGGATGTAAAGCTCTCAGCTACTGCTCCTGGGCTATGCCTGTCTGCTTCCCACCATGATGTTCATGGACTAACCCTTGAAAACTGTAAGCAAAGTCCCAACTAAATGCATTCTTTCATAAGAGTCGCCTTGGTCATGCTGTAGAACAGTGGCTAAGATAAGCATTATAGGCTGATCGTGTATGTCCTCTGATGTGTACGGTGACAGCCTGTGACCCATTGTGGTTGGATTAGGAAGCAGAGCCTTGGAATGTGTTTGTCTCCCCTTCCCTGCATCTGTGATAAGACGTTCTGACAGAGCACCTTGAGGGAGAAAAGGTCCATTTTGACTCACAGTTCAGGTTACTGTCCATCATGGAGGGGAAGCCACAGTGGCAGGAGCTAGAGAGCTGGTCACCTTGCATCTGTAGTCAAGAACAGAAAGGGACAAATGCTGCTACTCTGCTTGCTTCTCCATTCCCCACAGTCTGAGATCCCTGCCCAGGGGATGGTCCTGCCCACAATTAAGATGATTCTTCCCACACCAATTGACTTATGAGGCCCATCTCCCAGGTGATTCCAGCTCTTGTCAAGCTGACAACACTAACTATCCCAGAAGGTAATTAAGTTTCAACGAAACCCTGAAGGTGGAGCTCTAATGATAGGTTTAGTGTCTTCGTGAGAAGGGAGAGACACCAGAGTTTCCTCTCTCTACCAAGTGCAGACACAGTAAGAAGACAAACCAGGAACAATGCCTTCATCAGAACTGGGTTAGATAATACCTTGAACTTGGACTCTTGGCTTCCAGAACTTTGCGAAATAAGGTTGTGTTTTGTCACAGCACCCTTAGATGGACATAAGAGTTGCTGTTCTGGGAGGACAGTCTGATATAAGAGTCAGGGTCTGCCTGCCCGCACATAGGCCAAAAGGCCACATAGGCCAAAGGTGCCTGGGGTACACCATCTGTGCTGCAAAGGGTCAGGTGATGAATTCTGAACACAAAATAACAGCCAAGGCTGGGACCATCCTCTCCCATAAAACTGAAGTCCAGGTTGGGTTTTTGTTTTTGTTTTTGTTTTTGTTTTTGTTTTTTTTTTTGGTTCTTTTTTTCGGAGCTGGGGACCGAACCCAGGGCCTTGCGCTTCCTAGGTAAGCGCTCTACCACTGAGCTAAATCCCCAGCCCCTTGTTTTTGTTTTTAACCAAGACTCGATTTTTATTACTTAAAAAAGTCGCATATTTATTTTCCTTTCTGAATCTGTGCTTGTGCCTTCAACACTCTCATAATTTTCTTTGCCTCAATGAGGAAAGCCCTCTCGATCCTGTCACAGTCTCAACTTGGCTCACACAGAACCACTGTAGGCCCAGCTGACGTGCTTCCTTGTCTTAGAAAATCATAAGGACTTTAGGCCCCACCGCACGAACCCCTTGTAGTCTGCCTAGGCACATACTGAATGTGGATTTAGGTGCTTTCCCCAACCTTCTTGGTATAAAGGTGGACAGTCCTGTTGTCAGAGGGTTCGAGAGGCAGTCTTGTAAGAGAGCCTACGACAGAATTCAAACACTGGACCTTTCCGAATGCCTCTAAGCACTGTGCCTGGAAGAGCAAAAGGAAAGGGCCTCAAGTCCAGGTTTTGAAGAGGGTTACTTGTATCCTAGAGTCTTGAACTTGTCCTGAACCAAACATGAGAGTCTGCCAGTCAACTCATCAACACCAATTTACTCTGTACAAAAGTACTCTGAAGAGGAAAACATGGCAATTGGGACCTCCAGGTCTGGAGCCCAGTTGTTTTGCTAACTGGCACTCATGGCCCTGGCCAGTCTAACCATGGGACTGAGAAAATTTTAAGGTATAAAATCCTGGCTAACAAAACCCATGCACAGCTTGGAGAAAACTTCAGGCATCCTTTATAGATGCTTTAACCGGCTCCAGAGGTCACTTGACTTTCTCCATAGCATCACTTCTGCCTCCTGGATTGGAATGGTCATTGCGTCAACCATATCCAAAGAGGGTTGAAACCCTGACCCGCCTCTCAGTGGGAGGAGCATCAGTTATGCTGTAATAACAGCTGTAGGATGGGTCCTGTGATTGATGTCCACCTTTGGAAAACAGTCTGTCACGAGAGACAAAATGGTAGCGCTTTTCATGTCAGCCAAGATATGGGACCAGTCTCTAATGATGTACAAGTGAGTCAAGAACATGTGCTGTGCCTACACAGTGGAATAGCGAAGGGCTGGAAAGAGAATAACATCCCAGAATGCAGATGGAGCTGGATGCCATTATTGAAAAAGAAGAAGAAGAAGAAGAAGAAGAAGAAGAAGAAGAAGAAGAAGAAGAAGAAGAAGAGGAGGAGGAGGAGGAGGAGGAGGAGGAGGAGGAGGAGGAGGAGGAGGAGGAGGAAGAGGAGGAGGAAGAGGAGGAGGAAGAAAAAGAAGACTTACATCCTTGCATTCATATAGTAGTTAGAAAGTTAGCTTGAAAGTTAGCCATGCATATGGTTAGTAGAGGAAGGCATGGGAGGGTCAGGTGGAGAAAGGGCAACTAGTGGTACTGAGATGGGGCAGGATAGAAGGAGGAGTAACTTCTTACATTCTTCCTTGCATAGTGGGATAACCATGGCTGACAGTAATTCATGAAATATTTCAATGTACCCATTGAAGAGCAACTGAGCCCTCCCAATACACACAACATCTGATGCAACAGATACGCTAGTTACCCTGTGTGATGGTCAGTTTTGATTGTCCACTTGTCACCATGACAGATGGAGTAGATCAGATTGGCCTGTGGGGTTGTTTTGATTAATAGATGCGGGAGGATCCAGCCCACTGTAGGTGGCGCCATTCTCTAGGTTTGGGCCTTGGGACTGAATAAGTGTGAATGAACTTGACAGTGTAAATATGCGTGCCGTTTCTCTCTGTTGTTGACGGCTAATGTGGCTAGCTGCATCGAGTTCCTGCTGTCTCAACTTCCACACAAATGATGGACTGTAACTTGGAATTATGAGGTAAAAGAAACCCTTGCTCCTCTAAACTGCTGGTGAGCATTTTTTACCACAGAAACAAGACACTAAAATAAAGCACTCGGTCTAGTATTCATTGCTTACACATGTTTCTGTCTATTATACATTGTTTGCATATGTTGAAACGCCACACTAGACTCCCTAAGTATGTATACCACATCCAATTACTAGGTGTCAATAAAAAGAAGATCAAAATATGATTAACCTGCATGTTATAGCATGGAAAAGAATCCCAGTTCACATTCGTATCTACCATGGCAGTTAAGCTATAGAAATATGTAGAAACTCCCTAGGTGGGTAGTTAGGACTTTTAAAATGTCGATTTGTTCTACTTCTGTTCTCTTTTACAATAGTTCTTTTTTTGTGTGTGTGAAATAAAAATGATAAGAAAATCTAGGTGCCTCAGGTTGGAACTGAACACAACTTCTTTTCCGAGTTTTAAAGGAATGGAAACTCCCCCTCCCTGTAGCTCCCCTTAAAAGAATTCATGGGGCTGCCATGAATTAAAGTCTCAAGATGGAGGGGTTAGAGGTATTTTCACTTTCCCAAGTACTTTTGTCTTTTTTGAGACATGGTCTTGTGTAGCCCAAGCTGGCCTAAAGCAGTCTGTGTAACAAGTTCAGGGATGAATATGCTACTAGATATGGATTATGTAGTGCTGGGAACCATACACACCAGGCAAGTACTCCTCCAACTAAGGTACATCTGAAGTCCCATGTGCTTTAAAAAGGTCCCCAGTTCTCTGTGTCTGTCACTTTTCCAGCTGCTCTTCAACCCTATCGGTCTGATCTACAGTAGATGTTCAATATTCACAGCGTTAGGAGTGTGGTTGCAAGTAACAGAAAACTCAACGGATTGTGGTAGAAATAAGGTCCACCACCCTCTTTAAAGCAGGAAAGGAGTGGGGGGTTTATGCAGTTTCCTTAGTGTGCCATAAAGAGGCAGGTTTCTCTGTCTTGTTTTACATTTATAGTAAAGTCTTCCTCAAGGTCTCAGAATGACTGCCATATCTCCTGGCATTGTATCTTACCATAGTTCAATCAAGAAGTAGGGGAAAGTGGAAGGACACAAAAGTTTCCAGGACTTCCTTCATGTCCTAGGTCTCCCTTGGAACTTTGGCTTATACTTTATGGACTAGAACTCTGCTTCACTGGTACGCTGTCAAGCACTTTGCTTTTTAACCTCTGTAGTGTAGAAGTGGGAAGGAGAGGTGCTTGGAATAGTGACTGAATTTGCTAAAGCATTTATCAAAAACTTTGTTTAATTGAACTCTATTGTCTCATCCACACACTGTCCTGATACACTGTTACCCACCCTTTCCCCTCTTCCTTTAGCTACTTTCCTGGGGTAGGTGAGGTTGTGGTCTTGAAGAAATTCTTGTTTTATCTCTTATAAGAGGGCACCAGTTTCTTCTTCATTCCTGCTTGGTTCATGATCTCTTCTGAGTGTGACGGTCACTGTTTTTCTGCTTTCCACATGAACGTGTTCTTTGCACAACCTAACACCCTAATCCCTCCATCTCTAAATTCCAAGGTCAGTCACAAGGCCAGGCCCTCTACGAAGCCGTCTCCAGCCCTCTTTCCTCTCAGCCTGATACGTGGGGAGTATGACTCAAATGTTGTTACTTTCTTCGTGGAAGTTGAAACTAAATTATTGACAGTGGTACTATTTCCAAAACGACTGGTGCATTGCAGGTGCTCGAACTTGTAGTTCTCGCTAGTAATAGCTTATCTCCTAGATCGGATTCAATTCGTTGATGACAGGTTCTGAATCATCTTTTGAAAGCATACCAGGCCTGGCGAGGGCATTGCCCATATTAATGCTGCGCTCATGTAATACGGGGCTGGGCAAAGGAAGAGCTACAATGCTGTGATGTGAGACATTCCTTTAGCCTGAATGGTACCAACATTTCAGAGAAGCCCCTTACTCTTCTGCACTAAGAACAAACAGAAGCTAGATGGCTTCTACAGCCTGCAGCGGGATGAGGTAACTGCTCACTTTAGTCCTTCTTCTCCACTGGAGCCCGAAAGGGGGCGATGTGGGTAATCGCGCTTCGCGCGGCCCTCTGGGACGGCTGCGCACGCGCAGCTTCCGGCTCCAGGCTTCGAGATTTATTTGACGCTGTCCACTCGGTTCCATCAGAAGTCTCGGGTCAGACGCGCCGCGCAGGCGCAGTGGTCCCTTCGGCTGGGGAATTATTTGACGCCACCGCCCCTGGCAGTCGGAAGTTGCTTGAACGGAGCTCAGCCGGCCGGCCAAGCGACCGGTTTTCGTCGTCCCCTGGGCGCCCTGTGAGAGTCACTGACGGGTGGAAGGACTGACCGCCAGTGGAGGGCCGGCCGGGGCAGTGGCAGCGCGGGCCGGATGGCGCGGGTCGCGTGAGGCGGCAGGCCGAGTGCGGCCCGCGGTGCGCCCGCCCAGCGATGCGGGCCCCGCCCGTCGCCTCAGGTACGCGGCGGCCGGCGCGGTGCGGCCGGACCCTCCCCTCTCGCCGTGTTGTTTTTTTTTTTTTTTTTTTCCCTCAGCAGCCACTGAGGCGGGGGCTCTCTCCACCTCCAGTGCTCCGGGGGCCGGGCGTTGGCAGGCGCATTCCTGGGCTCTGAAGTGGACGCACCGGGCGCGGGAGCACAGTCCTGGCCCGCGGCTTCTGCCGGGTGTGAGCGAACCCAGGAGGGTCGGACTGGCGGAGCGCTCCCCTTGGCTGCCTGGGGACAGGGGCGGGTCTGGAGTGGTGACCGCAAATCCGGGGAGAATGCGGTCCACTGAAGGGGCTGGTGGAGTTGCTGCCGTCCGGTGAGGATGCTCTTGCCCGGGGCACGGTGACGCTTGGAGAGTAAACAGCCACCCTCCTTAAGCGCTTGCAGTCCGCCAGGCCCAGGCCAGATGGGGAACTTCAACACCCTGCACGGCAGGACTGTTACCCCATTCTACGGACCAGGCAACCGAGGCCCGGAGCGCTCGGGCGCCTTTGGTGCCCAAGGTCATATAGCTGGGTAATTTGAACTCAGGCAGCCTTGACAGTCCAGTCCAGGTTCTTAACAATTAGGTCATTGGATCTCCAACTTTGATGCAAAGTGAGGTAAAATCACTTGGAGTTTTGAAAAGATTCCTGGTTCCATAGCACCCCAAACTAGTTAAGCCACCATGCCTAGAGGGTAGGGGGAGACAAATCCCGGTATCTTTCTAGTATTTGCCTTTCCGGAACTCCCCTAGTGGTTCTGGGGTATAGTAAGGTTTGGCAGTTGTGAGAGCGTGTAATCTCAGAGGTCCGAGTGTGTCTCTCCAGCTATGTGTGCAGGAGGATGCTTGTTAAAAGTGCGGATACCACTGGCAGAGATTCATATTGTCACTCCCTTCCCCCCAGCGCGCTCTTGTTCTATTGCTGGAACTCTCCATTTTTCTGCCTCAGCCTCCTGAGTGCTGGGATGGTATCTGTTGTCAGGAGAGAGCTTTTCCTTAGGTCCACTGACTACCACCCCTTTGATAGGTAGGCCTCCTTGAGGGTGAGATGTAATTAGGGATACTTAGTCAGCTGAGCTTTTAAAAAATGTATACATTCCTTGCAAAAACTGTTGGTTTGCAGTTTTCCTTAATATACAGCACTCGTGGTTTCTCTAGCCTCTGGACTTTTGCATGTACTATTCTTTCTTCAAGACTGTCCTCCGTGTTTTCTCAGCACCCTACCCAAATACATACACTTTCTCATACGCATCATTTCTGTCTGCTGCCTAGCTCTCAACCTTCCCTTCAAGAACCTTTGCCACCCGTGAACCCTGCCCACCTTTGCGTTATCGTAGAGTAGCTCACATATTTTATTTTTCTGTCTTGTAGTTCTAGCTCTTCTATAATGTTTAGATGTCAGGGACCATGTTTTATTGGAGTACTTTGACACAGAGGCTGACAAACCTTTTTTTTTTTTTTTTTTTTTCTTTTTTTTGGAGCTGGGGACTGAACCCAGGGCCTTGCGCTTGCTAGGCAAGCACTCTACCGCTGAGCTAAATCCCCAACCCCTGACAAACCTTTTTTAAACACAGTGTTTAGTCCCTTTATGTCACAGACCTCATGCTGCAGAGACATCTGTTTTCTATTTTTGTAAAAGGTATTTGATGTTCTTAGCCTAAGGGTTTTTTTCCTTAGGAATACTCTGGGTAGATTTATTCATTTATTCAGCAGATGAATAAAATGTTGAATTCTTACCCGTGACAAGGTGCTGTGTGCAAGACTATGTTCTAGCAACATTGATTGGTTTAGCTGGGTGAGGTGGCACATACCTTTAATCCCTGCACTCAGGAGGTAGAAGCAGGTGGATTTCTGTGAGTTCAAAACCAGCCTGCCCTGCACAGTGAGTTAGTACCAGGATAGCCAGGGTTTCATACAGAGGCCTGTCAAAAAAACAAAACAAAACAAAAAAAAAAAAACAAACCAAAAACCCCTCCACCCAACCAGTCAACACACACAAAACAAAACAAAAACATTGATAAATTTTCATGTTAACTTCCATATCAGACAATCAGTTCTATAGTGAGAGACTTTTTACTGCCATTGGGGTTTTGCATGTAGTCTTTCCTCATTGTGTAAAAGGAGTATTGATTGTCTAAATGTTATTGCCTTGTGAGTATGTATCAACACAAGCAGATGGGATAGCTCTCATTTACAGTTCATCCCATTTGACGGGAGACAGTAAAACTTTATATCAGAGCAACTGACAAACTAGATATAGTTTATTACATAATGTCTGAGCTGCCATTGCTGCCCATGCTTACCAATTTTTTTTTTTTCTTTTTTCTTTTTTTTTTTTTTGGAGCTGGGGACCGAACCCAGGGCCTTGTGCTTGCTAGGCAAGCGCTCTACCACTGAGCTAAATCCCCAACCCCATGCTTACCAGTTTTAAAGGAAGTCAATGCAATAATTCAGACTGCTTTTGTTTTTAGTACCTCCCCTTTTTTTGTTAATTTATTTTTATGTGTATGGGCATTCTGATTGCGTGCATCTATGTGCACTCTTTGGGTGTCTGGTGCTTGCAGAGGCCAGAAGAAGGTACCACATCCTTTGGAACTGAAGTTACAGAGGGTTGTGAGCTTACATGCAGTCGCTGGAACTTAACATGGGTACTCTGCCAGAGCTGTCAATAAGTGCCCTTAACCACTGAGTCAGTTCTCTAGTTCTTTATTCTTGGTTATTCTTTTTTTTTTTTGGTTCTTTTTTTTCGGAGCTGGGGACCAAACCCAGGGCCTTGCGCTTCTTAGGTAAGCGCTCTACCACTGAGCTAAATCCCCAGCCCCTATTCTTGGTTATTCTTAAAGCCATAGTAGACTAATGAGATTAAATATTATAAGGTCATTATGAAGAAGTTTGTCGACAATGAAGATTCCCCCATTCCTGTCTTTTTATATTGGTACTGGGGGTTCAGTACAGAACCTTCTATACAAGTGTTGTACCACTGTGTCTTCATTCCCATTTTATTTGTGTGTGTGTGTGTGTGTGTGTGTGTGTGTGTGTGTGTGTGTGTGTGTTTCTTTTTTTTTTTTTCTGAATAGGGTTTCACTTTGTAGCCCTTGCTACATAACCTAGAAATGGTTATGTATCTCATGATGTCCTTGAACTCAGAAAGGTTTATATGTCTCTACCTCCTGAGGGATTAAAGGCATGTGTTACCATACATGGCTATATTTTTTATTTTGAAACAAAGTCATAAAAAGCTACCTGGGTTGACCTTGAACTTAGATTATAGCTTAAGCAGGCTTTCAACTTACGGTTCTCCTGGCTCAGCTTCCTAAGTAGATGGGATTGTAGGCCAGTACTAGCATGCCTAGATGAGTTATTTCTCCCTAGTTGAATGTCAAATATGTAGATTGAATAAGTACACATTTCATAAAGTAATTGTTACAGTATAATATTGTTAGAGGAAGATTCTCCTGTCTTATTCTTATATACGGTTTGCTTAGTTTTTAGACTAAGGCTAATAGAGAAGGTGATGGGATGAAAGGTGTTAAATTCAGCCTCTCGAGAAACTTGCCCTTGTTCTCTAATCAGATACGAACAGAGTATCCAGTTCTGGTCTTAGCATATGGAAGAAACTCAGTTTTTTTTAAGCTTGAAGGTTAAAGTTAAAGTCTTTAGTTGGCTTTAACGTCTCTAGTGTATGTGTGAAAATGTTCACATGTTCAGTTAGTGACCAAAGTCACAGTAACCTATGACTTTGGCAAGAATTCTGCCTGAATGGAGGGACCCGTCAGTATTGTTCTAGACATGTACAAAGGTCTTTTAGACAGATTGAGCGATTCTTGTGATATAAGATAAAGTTTTAAGCTGGCTGTTGTGCTCACACCTATAATCTCCGATAAGGCAGGCAGATTGGGACAAGTTTGAGGCCACCCTGAGGTGTATAGTGAGAGCCTGTCTTACCTCCTTTTCTAAAGATGTTTTAGAAGTAGTGTCTACACAGTTTAGTTTTAACTTTTTATAGATAACTCGTGCCTAAAGCTTCTAGTATACTCAGGACTGGAAAAACAGACCTTTTTCCTCTAGACTGTGTCCCTCATGTGACATTCTTTTGTTGGGAGACAATTGGGAAAGCTGAACTGTATAATCTGTATCTAAGTATGTAAGATTAGAACTGTAAGATTAGAACATTTGGTATGTGACGTCCATTTTGTTACAGAACTGGAGGTATTGAGTGTAGGATACAGCTTCTGAACTTAAGGAGTTCTGTAGCTAGGATTGTGATAAAAAGTATATAGTATCTTAAGCATCCCTGTGAAATAGAATTTTCTGTCATGTCCGATGAGTCCAGTACACTGTGTACTAGTTTTGTGTGCCTACTAAGCACTTTAAATGCAGTAAAGGAACTGAGTTCTAAATGTATAGTTAATGTATAGTTACCCATGCCAGTAGATATGACAGATACTAGGAATATCAGTTCCGAACAGTTGTGATAGTTCTGGCTGGGGGCTAGGAGTATATTTACATTTCTTTCATAGACTAGCAAAAACCATCTTTTTCTTTTCTTTTTTTTTAAATCTCTGGGAAGAAATGCAGGCAGAACTTGTCTCTCTCCTGTAATTCAAGAGCTTGATAGGACCCTTAGCAGTTACAGTCTAGTGCATAGGAGACACCATTTCCTCTCCTTTTTTTTTTTTTTTAAAGTGCCAGCTTGATGGATGTTTGCCTTGTGGAGTCATTAAGACCACAACAGAATTAAGAAATGTGGTCCTTTGGTCATAACATTATATGGATGAGTTCAGATGCACTTGTACTTTAAGATCTAATGACACTTTATTTATGTGGCACACTGCTACCCTTTACTGTTTTAACATATACCTTTGTATTTCCTGAAGTATGTTGTTAGACTGTTTATTTGAGCCTTCTCCTTCTCGAGTCACTCGAGATAAGCACTGAGGTGCTCACCTGGTTTTAGAAACAGGGAGACTGTGAAAGTAAACGTAGAGTGACTTGTCCAAGGTCATATGTGAGACACAGAGTCAGAAGCATTGGACCTTGAGGCGAGAGGTAGAGTTTCTTGTCCCAATGTTGCATTTACCTAATGTGACCCTGAACGAGTTGTAGTCTTATTTGTGTCCTTTCCTTTTTTTTTTTTTTCGAAGCTGGGGACCGAACCCAGGGCCTTGCGCTTGCTAGGCAAGTGCTCTACCACTGAGCCAAATCCCCAACCCCTTTGTGTCCTTTCTTAATGGCTAGTATGTCTTTCTAACTTAAACAGCCTAAGGTAGTTGTTGGAATAAAATGAAGTAACCTGTGAAAGTTCTTGGAAATTGGTCAGTAACAGTTACACAAAGGCACATTATTATCAAGTCAAGATCTCTGGTAGTTCTAATCTGCTGCCTTGTAGCTGATCACATCATTGATCATATTAAATGTTATTTTGTTATGATGTCTCATTGGTTTCTATCTTAATCATTATAAAACTTTCTCTTGGTCATTGTGTTCTGTTTATATCTGCATACCTAAATCCTAGGACAAACTGATAATACAGGTGTTTAATGATATTTGCTTAGTGATATAACCGATATCTAGATTTATTTCAGGAAGTTTGCAAACAATTGTTCTTATAGTGTGACTTGAAGCTCCTTGGGAATAGTTTGTTACTGTGGTACTCACTGTGTTTGCTGTATACAGTACATATGATGACTATTGTTTGAGTCAGTTGATGTGACTAATATTAGGTTGTGGCCTTTGTGGGCCACCACTGTATTGATTGTTTTGGTTATTGTTATTTAGACTGAACTTACATATGGAGTGCTTATGAGCTGTAAGCTGGTAAGCCTCACAAGGTCAAACAATGACAACCTTTAGAGAAGGTACTTGGAAAAGGGTCCATGTGGAGTAGAGAAGGAAACTAGGGATCAACTGGTGCACTTTATCTTGTTCCTCTAGTATTTACTTCTGGCACAACTCCCACAGCTGCACACTCTAATATCAGATCATGTATAGAGGTGCGGTGACAGTCTTGAACCCACATGAACCCCCGCATTATCTCTCCATTGGTATTTAGGAAGTGGATTTACTGACTTCTTCCCAGATGATTATTCAGGCCCTGTATTACACCCACTAGTTCTGACAGATAAGGTGTGTAGAATCTTCTGGAACATTGTACAGGGATGCTGGTGGTGTGATTGCATAAGGGGAGATGCATAGTACCTCTAAGTATATCTTCCTGGGAGGGTAGCTTCTGGTTTAATTTTCTGTATCCCATATCTGGGACTTTTTTTGTTGCAAAGTTTTAGTTCATGTGGACACAGTCTATTCCTAGTTTTCTGCTTTTATTTTTTAATTGTGTGAGTGTATGCTATTGTGCATGTTTGGTTAGAGGACAACTTGTAGGAGTCAGTTCTCTCCTTTCACCACGTGGATCCTGTGGGTTGAATTTAGGTCCTTAGCCTTGCTGAGTCATCTCACAGGCCTTGCCTCCAGTTTTTACTGAATTAATTATAATCCTGCCTTTCAAAGTCTTTCAAAATTGGGCATTGCTTATGTTTTAAAAATTATTTAAATTAATGGAAAAAAGTATTTTTTTCTTGAGTCAGGGTCTCACTTCAAGCCTGGAATTCACTATGTAGACCAGGCTGGCCTGAACTCACACAGATGGGCCTGCTTCCACTTTCTCAGATTAAAAGCATATACCACCATGTCTGGCCTTTTTTCAAATAAAATTCTATTACTGTCTACAATATAATCTTTTCCCCGTTCTACTCTGAGCATCTTGTTCCAGATGTGGATTTGTTTTAAAACATTAGAAAAAGTGTGTGTGCGTGCGTGCGTGCGTGCGTGCGTGCGTGTGTGTCCGTCCATCCATCCGTCTGTCTGTCTGTCTGTTTGTCAGTGGTTGTATATGCTGTAGGCTGCAGGTACCCAGGGAGGCTAGAAGAGAGTATCAATGTCAGATTCCTAGAGATTGATACAGGCAGTTGTGACCTGCTTAATATGGGTGCTTGGGTTTGAACTCAGGTCCCTTCGAAGAGTGGTAAGTGTTTTTACCCGCTGAGCCATTTCTCTAGTCCTGTTTATTTTTTTCTTATTTTTTAATTTTTTTTTTTAAATAGAAGGATCTTACTGTGTAGCCTATGGTAGCTTTGAACTCGCAGTCTTTGCCTTGGTTTTTGAAGTGTTAGAATTACAGGTGTGGGCCATTATACTCTGTTCCCTGTTCTTACTGTCTTTTTTTTTTTTTTTTTTTTTTTTTTTGGAGCTGGGGACCGAACCCAGGGCCTTGCGCTTGCTAGGCAAGCGCTCTACCGCTGAGCTAAATCCCCAACCCCTCTTACTGTCTTTTATGGTTGACTTTCATTCCTATCTACCCCCTTTTCTTGTAATCAGTATCCAATTTGTATGCTCCATATCCTTCTTGTACCCTGAACCTACCAGGCTTTCAGTTCACTCTCTTTGTATCAAAAGTAGTCTTTTCCCTGAATTTTTATGGTTGCTTATAATTTTCACATCTTGTGCCTTAATGTCCCAGTTTGCATCATAGTTATTATGTGTTAAACTACAACCTAATTGAAAACAGGATGTGGATCTCTTAGTCATCTCCTTGGTGTTAACACTGTCTATTGTATGTAATAGATGGTTAATAACTATTGAATGAGTCAGCTTGGTGATCTCTTTCTTTTGTTTGTTTGTTTTTCTCTATAGGATTTCACTGGGTAGTCCTGGCTGTCTTGGAATTCACTCTGTAGACCTGGCTTGCCTCTCAAACTCACAGGGCTCTGGCTCTGAAGGGCTGGGATTCAAGATGTGCATAATCACAACCTGACTCAATTTGGTGGTTTCTATGAGTGACTGAATTGTCACAAGTAATCAGGATGCTGACATTTTTATTAATTCTCTGTCATGGAGATTAGCATAAATTTATTGCGTTAATTATAGTAATAGTACTACTTTCTTTCATCTTTCATAGTACCTCTTACCTTTCATCTTTATAATCTGAAGTCATACATGTTCGCCTAGTTGTTATTATGATATATATTTTGCTCCAGTTAATAGCAATCATTTATTGGTTCCTTACTATTAACTAGGACAAGCCCCAAATATACTTCTTAATTCTTTAATTCTCCCAACACCAGTGAAACAGGCTATTCTCCCTCGAGGTTTTGTTTTTGTTTTTGTTTTTACAGTTTTGGGTGCTCAGACACAGGGGACAAGTAACTTTTTAGGGACAGAGATAGCTTAGGTTAAGAGCACTTGGAGCTTTTATAGAGGAACCATATTTGGTTCTTAGCACCACAGAGCTGCCAACAACCATTTGTAATTCCAGTTTCAGAGGACTTGACACCCCTTTCTATCCTCTTTGGGCATTGCATGTACAAGCTGTATAGACAGACATACATGCAGGCAAAACAAACAAGCATATAAAACAAAAATAAATCTTTAAAAAAAAATGACCTCATGTTCTAGCTTAAACCTACTGAATCAGAATTTCTAAAGTTGAGGCACAGGAAATTGCATTTTCCAGCCAAAATGTTATAGATAATTTTTATGTGTATATGAGATTTGATAGCTATTATAACTTTTTGAAATTAAAAAAATTGCCTTCTTAAAACTTTCATTCCAGCCAGGCATGGGAGTGCACACCTTTAGTCCCAGCACTCAGGAGGCAGAGGCAGGCAAATCTCTGTGAGTTCCAGACCAGCTTGGTCTACAAAGTGAGCCCAGGACAGCCAGGGCTTTTACACAGAGAAACCCAATCTAGATAAACAAAAATAACACCCCTCCCCCCAAAAAACACCTTTTGTTCCTTGTAATGATAATTTGTAATATCAATTTTAACTATTTTCTTTTAATATTTGGAGATGTAGTTTTATAATAACTTAGCTTGAAGTATATATAAAATTTGAAATATATATAATAGTATAACATTTTGGACATTCTTTAGTAAAACAGATGGGATATTTACTAAACTCTTTTTCCCTGCTGGTGCAGCAAACCTTGACATTCTCAAATATCTAATATGCAGTGTATGTAAGGAGTTGAGGTTCCCACTGAAGACTGAAATTACCTGTGGAGAACCTATGCATAACTATTGAGTAGTTGAATCTCTATAAGCAGATCAATAGAGTCTCAGAACAGGGAGGAGCTGCTTTTGGAGTCAAAATTTTAGCAAAAGGAAATATCTGGGCTGAACTCTGAAGGGTGAAACTTCATCAGATAGGTTAAAGTTACCAGTAGGAGTGGCAAAAACAGTTGTAGAGAGTTGGTGGAATTGGTAGACGAGCAGTTATCACTCGTCCTTTGAAGCTGTAACTTGGAGGCAGGGAGTCACAATGCTGTAAGCAAGTTTCAAGGCCTGGCATTGTGGCTCAGTGGTAGAGGAGTTGCCTAACATGTACAGAGCCCTGGGTTTGATCCCTAGCATAGTATGTAGACAATTTCAGTTAGATTTCTAGCAAGTTTTATTTATACATTTTTTTGAATTAGAGAAAACCCATACATTCTATATAAAAGGACAATGCCTAGAATAGCCAATAAATACTTTAAAATGAATGATGGGGAGATGTTCTTTGCAATTATAAAAGATTCTGTAAAGCTACTGGAATTGAATCATGTTATTGGCATAGTACATGACAAAATGTTACTTCAATTTAATGAGATAAGGATTTTTTAGATTGAAAATTCATACAATGTATTCTGATTATGGTTCCCCTCCCTCATCTTCCAGATCCTCCCTACCTCCTGATCCATCTAACTCCATGCCTTTATTTTCTTTCTTTCTTTCTTTTTTTTTTTTCTTTTCTATTTTTCGGAGCTGGGGACCGAACCCAGGGCCTTGCGCTTGCTAGGCAAGCGCTCTACCACTGAGCTAAATCCCCAACCCCTTTATTTTCTTTCTTTAGAAAACAAACAGACAAATAAAAAAGGGAAACACACCAGAATATAAAAGGCCAAAACAAAATGAGAAACCATAAGAAACACAGACACAAATAAAACCTATAAAACACAAAATCTTGCTTGTAATATACAAGCAGAAGACTAGTAGCATAAAAATGCCCAGTCATAGCAATGAGACAAAAACAATTCCACACAAACATCATTGGGTTGGATTTTGTTTTGGACATGGGGCCTACTGTTGAGTGTGGTTAATACACCTTGTGAGACTCCATTGGAGAACACTGGTTTTTCCATTACAAGCTGTTGATAGTTGGAGAGAGACACCCACTTCTGGTCAGTGTGCAGAGAGTGAGAATCTTTGGGGACACTCAGTTCTAAATGGGATGTCTTCATTAAATCCTCTCCTCATCATTTATAGAAGTAAATTCCAGATGAGCAAAAAGCTTGAGTGTGAAGAATGTTGAAGGAAAACCTCAGAGACTGTAGCACACATAAAGTTGCACTTAGCATCTTAGACACTCCATCTCACATTCACTTTGTCTTTGAAGGGGAAATGTCCTTATGTTGTGGGAGAGTCTGGCTCTGATTTTTCCTCTGTGTGTGTGTGTGTGTGTGTGTTGCGTGTATATTTGTGTGTGTGAGCTTTCTTTCCAGTACTGCTGTTTTAAATCTAGGGCCTTGAGCATGCTAGGCAAGTATTCTATCACTGATATATAGTCTCGGACTCTCCCTGTATTTAAAAAAATTTTTCTGAGACAGGTCTTGCTAAACTGTGTAGGCCAACCTTGAATTTACCCAGAAGCAGGGGAGCTCTGTAGTGAAGGTGCTCATACAACTACCTCTCAGGAGCTATCTTGTCACTTGATCTCACCATGAAGCCTTTAGGTAGCTCAGAACACTTAGAAATGTTTTAAAAATTACTTTTTAATTATACACTTTTGTGTGGGGTATGTATATAGGAATGCCAGTGTTGTGGAGGCCACCAGAGGGTTTACTTAGATTCCCTTGAAATGGAGTTATAAGAAGTGAGCCACCTGCTGAAAGTGTTGGTCCTCTGGAAGAGCAGCAAGCACTCCTAACCTTTGAGTCCTTCTAGTTACATCTTTTTTTTCTGAAACATGTTTTCTAGAATCAGTGTGTTGCCACCCATTTTATTATGCTGCCTAGTGTAAATCTTTTTTATTAGCAATAAACATAATTTAACATGTGTAACTGTTTTGTCTTTTCAGATGCCATTTGGATAGTACTTTAGTGGCACAATGTACTCTGAGTGGCGGTCACTACATTTGGTGATTCAGAATGATCAAGGCCATACCAGTGTGCTACACAGCTATCCAGAAAGTGTTGGACGAGAGGTGGCGAATGCAGTGGTCCGTCCTCTTGGGCAGGCATTAGGTACCTCTTCAGTGGCTGGTAGTGAGAGTTTGTTAAAAACTGACAAAGAAGTAAGTGTTTCTTCATTTCATTCTATTGTTTGAAAATATGCATTGATTACTAAAAAAACTTATTTAATGTGTACTTTTTAAAAAGTAATAAAAGTAGTTTTATTACGCTTAAGTCTGTATCTGTATATAGTTTGTGTGAGCATGTATGTATACATGGGTGCTTGTGAAAACCAGGGTTGTTGGATTCCTGTGCAGCTGGTGTTAGCAGCAGTTGTGACCCATCTGGCATGGTTGATAGGATTCAGACTTGGGTCCTCTGCGGAACACTGTGCATTGTTACAGTGTTGACTTTCTAATGATTGCTGCCCGATGTAGTAGTGAAAGTTCTGTTTTTATCTCATTTGCATTCTGTGCTGGGACTCGGGCCTATGGGAGATAAAAAGAAAGGGTTGTGCCGTTTTTGCTGCTACGGCTTCTCATTGGCCCCTTCCATGTGAGCTGACTGGTTGAGACAGAGAATCAAGTGTCAGACCCGTAAGTGCTAGGCTCAGTTTTCAGATTTCCTTTTCTGTTTCTGTTTGGAAGTCCCTGTCTTAGTTAGGTGATAAAACACCATAACCAAAAGCAGCTTGGGGAGGAAAGAGATTATTTAACTTGCATATCCAGAATCACAGTCCAAGGGAAGAACTCAAGCAGTGCAGGAACCTGGAGGCAGGAGCTGACGCAGAGGCCATAGAGGGGTGCTGCTTACTAGTATGCTCCTCATGACTTGCTCAGCCTGCTTTCTTAGACTACCAGCCTAGGGTAGCACCACCTACAATGAGTTGGGCCCTCCCCATCAGTAATTAAGAAAAAAATTTCAACTAAGGTTACCTCCTTGAAGATGACTATACCTTGTGTCAAGCTGACATAAAACTAGCTAGCATAGCCCCCTTCCCTGCTTATAGGTAGACACTGACTGAAAGCCTCACTTATGTCAGATTTTCCAAACTACACATATGTGCTGAGCTTGAGCTCTCCTGTGTCCCTTACTCTGCCTGTTATCTAGCCTAGCTTCCACGTTTAAGGGGGATACAGAACAACGATGCCCTTCTGGTTGTAAGCCAGGGTAGTTGGAATTGGGTTTGGAATTGCTGTTCCTAAATTTGCTGTTCAAAGGGTTTCTAGAATAACTTGTTTTGGAACTGGTGTTCTGTTCCTGGGGTCAGGGCAGTTAGCTGACATAAAACCTCAGTGGGAAGTTGTAAAGGAATCCTGAGAATGGCAGGATTCTGTGTAGGGTTAGAACTCTGTTTAAGAAAGGTCATGCTTTTTTTTTTTTTTTTTTTTTTTTTGTAGCAGGGTTTCACTGTATCCCTGGCAGGCCTAGAATTCACTTTGCAGGCCATATTGGGCTTGAATTTACAGAGATCCTCTTGCCTCTGCCTCCCAAGTGCTGGGATTATAGGTGTGCCTTACCCTACTATTATTGTTATTATTATCATTGTTATTACTATTAAAGATAAGGTCTTATTCTATAGATCAGATTGACCTAGAGCTCACTCTGTAACCAGAATAGTGTCAAATTTGCAGTCATTCTCCTGTCTCAGCTTCTCAAGTGTTGGGATTACAGGGGTAAGCTGCTGTGTCTCGCTCTTCTTATTTTGATCATTCATGAAGCTTCAGATGTGACTGAAACTAAAGCCTACAGCCGCAGAGGCAGTTTGTTCATCCTCCCTTGCCCAAGGATCGCTAAAGGTTGAAGTCCCTCAGTCTTGGTAGTTTTCTCATTAAAGGACTACATAAGCCCTGACACCTTCTCTGGCTTTAGTTCTGATCTTTTGCTGCCTTTTCTCTAGATGAGATGGCATATACAGAGATAGAAAGTGACCTAGTAACGCCCTTGGTTATTGTCCTTATTGCCCTCAGAAGATTATGGGAAGGTACTTTGTTTTCAAGTTTTATTTATTATTGTTTATGTTGGGGGTGGGGGACAGGGATGCATGTGTGCCATGGTGCACATTCAGAGATTAGAGGACAAATTTTGGAAATCAGGTCTTTTCTTCTACTTCTGGTCCTTAGAATCAAACTCAGGCTATCAGATACATATCAGCAATGGTTTTACCCTTTGAGTCATCAAGGGTATTTTTCCTTTAGTACAATTATAATTTAGAACAATTTAGAACAATTTAACTGCTATGACATTATCCCAAAGATAACTTGTCTTTTTTCTTTCATCTAATAATGAGGGACCTATAGCTCCTTTAAGATTTCTTTTTTGGGCCTGGGGAGATGACTGTATAACTCGGGTTGCTTTGAACTTGAGGTCTTAGTTGGTAAAGTGTTGTGCAGTCCAGCTGTAATCCACCGTGGTCTACATAGAAAGTTCTAGGCCAGACAGAGCCACATAGCGGAATGCATGCAAAAACAGAAGCAAAAAAAAAAAAAAAAAAAACAAATCAAAACAAACCAACCAACAAATAAACAAAATCCGTCAAAACAACCTAAAACAGTATAGTGGCATGTACTTCAGTCACTGTTATGCCAGCACTGGGCATAAAGAGACAGGAGGATTTCTGGGTCTCACAGCTAGCATAGCCCAATCACAAGACCCAGGTCAGTGACACACATGTCTCAACAAGCAAGGTGGTCAGTACCTGAGCAGTGAAACCTAAGGTTGACCTCTGGCATCTACACACAGGCACAGGCACACATGCATGTACCCACGTGTACATGAACACATCCACACTCTCTTTTCTTGTGTGGCTTAACATGCAACATTTCCTGCTCTGAGTATGTCACAACCTCAGTGTGGTGACAGTTACTTGTTGCAACTAACCATTCATTTTCTACCTTTAGTTTTTTGTAGGTGTTTTTGAGCTAAAGTTTTTAAGCTTTGGCAGACGTAGGCAAGAGAATCCTGAGTGTCAGGACAGCTAGGACTATCTAACAAGACACTGTCTCAATTCCACATATCTTCTACCTCCAAAATTCAATATATGTATATATTTCATCAGATTCGTATCTAGCAAACCTTTAAAGTATTTTTGAATCCTAAATTCTTTTTTTATTAGATTTTTTTAAATTTACATTTCAAATGTTCCCTTTCCCAGTTTTTCCTGTCCATCCCATTGCCTCTCCCCCTTCTTCTTCTTCTTCTTTTTCTTTTTTTTTTTTTTTTTTTCTCGGAGCTGGTGACCGAACCCAGGGCCTTGCACTTGCTAGGTAAGCGCTCTACCACTGAGCTAAATCCCCAACCCCTCTCCCCCTTCTTCTATGACGGTGTTCCCCAATAACCCCTCCCTTCCCACCTCCCTACCCTAACATTCCCCATTCCCCTAAGGCGGGGTGCAGCCTTTGCAGGACCAAGGGCTTCTCCTCCTATTGGTGTCCAACCAGGCCATCCTCTGCTACATATGCAGGTGGAGCCATGGGTCAGTCCATGTGTACTTTTTGGGTAGTGATTTAGTCCCTGGGAGCTCTGGTTGGTTTGTAAGTCCTAAATTCTGTCCAACAAACTGACTATACTTTTTGTCTTTATGTTGTTTACAGATAATTGCCCGTTGTTGTTGTTGTTGTTGTTGTTGTTGTTGTTGTTGTTATTGAGATAGGATCTTTGTGTTAGTTCAGGCCGTCTTAGGCTCATTGTGTAGCTCAGACTTTCTTGAACTTGAGATCTCCCCGCCTTAGCACTTGGGAGTGCTGGCAACATCAACCACGCCTGGCCTAAATAAAAGCTTTGGCAAGGTTGGCTGGTATATCTCAGTAGTTGAGTGCTTCCTTGTTGTGTTTAGCACTCTGGGTTTAATCCCTAGTACCACCAAATAGCAGCAGCAACAACATGAACTTGGTATGGCCTTTGGTAAGCCAGTACCCTTTCCCCAAATAATTTCAGAACCTTCATTCTGTTATTGTCTTGTGTGGTATTTGGGCCACTTATAAATCTGGCCATTCTATATCCTACAGACTGTTATGTCTTCATCTTTGTCCATTAGAATTTCTTGCCAAATTTCCTGTTAAAGATAAGATACCCTGATTCCAAAAACACCTGTTAGTGGTTTAGTGAGACATTTCAAAATTTGTGGTTGGAAAACTGGGTTCATGTTTCTCATTGAAAGACAAGGTTCATTTTCAGCTTCACTATGTATGAACCAATAGTGGACTGAATTACTGAAATATGCTAAGTTTTATTTTTCGGATGTACCCTCTCATTAGGGCTATGGTGATAGTGGCTTTTATGAAGGTACTTTTTAACCTGCAGTGACTGTACAATTGTCAGCTCTTATCATAATGAGCCTGCTAGAAAAGCTTATCTGGCTTGACTTAGTCTGTTTGAGCAGCCTGGTTCTCAGTGCTCACACAGCCCCTTTTATTATTAAATGTTTACTGATAATCTGCTTAGTATTTGCCCCAGAATTATATCTAGAATTCACATAAACATCTAGGCTTTGGTGTCTAGGCTATAGCTTCACTTTTCTTTTCCAAATTGGGAGTTTTTTTTTCCCCTTTCTCTTAGTATCTTATTTCTTGTAGCACTTCAGTAAGTGGTCAGATGAAGTGTGACTAGATGCCTGGTTAAGACCTTTTCCATTCGGTCCCTCACCTCTGTGAGTTCTCACCTGTCCATTGTAGTGTAGTGGTTTTTTGTTTTGTTTTGTTTGTTTTTTGGCAGAGAAAACAAGTTATATAATAAGTTGAATGATTCATTTTCCTGTCATTTGTTCCTGTTTCATAATCTGAGAATGGAATATAATTGAAATGATTTCTTAAATGATACACATTTATATATGTAAATTGAGTAGAATAAAAATCCTGTATTTTCTTTTTTAAAGATGTATTTATTATATAGTTTTTATGTATATGGGTCTTTTATCTGTATGCACATTTATAAACCAGAAGAGAACATTGGATTCCATAGGACCATAGTTACAGATGGTTGTGAGCCACCATGTGGATGCTGGGAATTGAATTCAGGACTTCAGGAAGAGTAACCAGTGTTCTTAACTGCTGAGCCATTCCTCCAGCTCCTGCATTTCCTATTTTTCTATTTCCAATGTCTACAAGAAATTGAAAGGATCATTTTACAGAGTGAATGGTAATGATATCAAAGAGGTAAAACATACATAGGCATAATATTTAAAAATAATAAATTTAATTTCTTCTGAAATTTGCTTGTCAAAGGCAACATTGATATGTCTACAACATAGTAAGTATGTCTATATTAAATTTGATGTATATGTTGAGATGATCGTATCTTCAATTCTGGGCACTAAAAGATGTTGAATTTTAAATTAATCTAGTGAGATACAGATAAAGATCTATAGTCTTTTCGAATGTTTTCTTTTGCTTAGGTAAAATGGACCATGGAAGTAATTTGCTATGGACTGACCCTTCCATTGGATGGAGAGACTGTAAAATATTGTGTTGATGTATATACAGATTGGATTATGGCTTTGGTGTTGCCAAAAGATTCTATTCCATTACCAGTTATTAAAGAACCTAATTTATATATTCAAAGTATATTAAAACATCTACAAAATCTTTTCGTACCAAGGTAAGTTGGAACTAACTATCTGGTCATCATCAAGATCATAAAAAATAATATTTATAGTTACTTTATTAAGTATAAAAGCCGATTTTATTGTTAGTCCTTTGAACTTTATTCATTCACTTATGGGTTCTATAAAAATGAATAAAAGAGGTAGGCTTACGAGATCATGTAACGTTTACCAAGAGGTTTTTCTTCGTTTGTTTTTGAGTTTGATGGCATCTCACTGCATAGCCCAGACTGGTTATGAACTTGCCGTGTAGCCCATGTTGATCTAGACTCATTATCTTCCTGTTTTAGTTTTTTGAGTTCTGAAATTACAGTTGTGTAATCTTGGATTTAGCACAAGTTTTAAATAGATGTGTCTTTATTTTAAATACTTTTTGGCCTTGTTTCTGAGATGTTGGATATTAAAATTTGGTGATGGTGACATATTTCTTTTCCTGTTTAAACATTTTTTGGGGGTGGGGCTGGCCAGATGGCTCAGTGGGTAAAGGTGCTTGCCACCAAACCTGGTGTATTGCTGAATGAAGTCATGGCATTTGAGGAAATCGCGCTTTGGTTTTTACTTTTCTCTCTTGAAAAGTATGATTGTAAGTTGTTTTGCTGTTTGATAGTTTTTTCCTCGGGGTGTGGGGGGAGAAAGGGAGAGTGTGTGTGTATGTGTGTGTGTGTGTGTGTGCGCGCGTGTGTGTACACAGGTCAGTGAAGTCTGAAAGGCACTAATTCAAGTATTAGAGTTCTCTCGACCAGTGATAATATATGAAGACTAGGTGAATGTTTTCAATGCTTTATATTGGAACTTCTGATTTAATCTTCTGTTACTAGAAGTTTCAGTTTACAATTTTTAGATAGTCATCAAATTGTCATTAGCGCTTTCTTAATTAGTTGTGTTTACATAAACTGATTCTCAAAGTGGAGGAAACTGCTTTTATCTTTTGTTAGAGATTGAGTTAATATGATTTTCTCTTTTGCCCATTAGTTTATTTTTTTATAATTGAATGAAAAATGTATTATCTGTTGAAACTGATTGGAGTTTTAATTGCTTAGATATATTACATTATAAGAAATGCAGTATCTATCTTTTCTGGTCCCTGTGTACATGTCTCCTAAAGCAGTGCTCTGCTTTTTTTTTGTAAAAAGCTAGCTAATAAATGTTTCTCCTTAGATCTGTGTTAGAGCAGGAAAGCAGACATTACATTCCTACTACTAAATTAAGAAATAAGAACTTTACTTACAAAGGCAGCTGGGGAGATGACTCAGCAGTTAAGAGCACTGGCTGATTTTCCCACAGGACCTGGGTTTGATTACCAGCACTTCATATGGTGGCTCACAACTATCTATATAACTCTAGTCCAAAGTATATCATGTGTTTTTCTGGAATCCATGGGCAAGGCACACACTTGGAACATAGACATACCTGCAGGCAGGATGCCAACATAAAAATTAAACAAACAAATAAACGAACAAATAGAGTGTTACTAAGGCAGGTGCTAGTCAAGTTCTCACAGGTTTACTAGTGCCCATTCTGAGGTTTTTCTGAAAACCACAGTCACTTTTGAGATGGAAGAAAATCTCATTTATTTTTTATATAAAGACTACCCTATTTCTTCTAGTTTTAGGAACTTGAATTCCGTTCTTGAATTTAGGCTTTTTGAGTGAGGCTAAGGAACCAGAGGATACCTGGAAAGAGTTGCCACTGTGGGGAGCATGCACTGTAATAGCCACCTCAAAAGAATGTCAGCTCCAGAGCTGATTTCATATATATACAGTTCTTTTTTCTTTGCTCTTCCTCGAGTAAGGCAGAACAGGCACATGCTTGAGCTGTGTGGCATTTTATGGATGGGCTTCAGCTCTAGATGGATGCAGGATGGACACCCCCCCTCCCTGTGTATGTCGTCCTGATCCATGCACACATGTAAATGTGCCCACATGCAGAGGTCAGAGGAGGAAATTGGGTGTCTTCCTCTATTGCTTTCTGCTTCACTCCCTTGAGACAGGGCTTTTTGTTGAACCAGAAGCTTGCCATTTCAGCTAAGCTGCCTGGGAGTTGAGCTTTTAGAACCCACCCAGCTCTACCCTACGATGCTGGGCTACAGGTACACACAGCCATGCCCAGCTTTTCTTTTCTTTCTTTCTTTTTTTTTTTTTTTGGTTCTTTTTTTTTTTTCGGAGTTGGGGACGAACCCAGGGCCTTGCGCTTCCTAGGCAAGCGCTCTACCACTGAGCTAAATCCCCAACCCCATGCCCAGCTTTTCATGTGAGTGCTAGGGATTTGAACTTAGGCCTTACATGTTTGTACAGCGAATGATCTAATCTATTAAGCCATTTCTCTGGCCCAGTTCTGACTTCTTGCGGGAACATTTAGTTGGTTGTGTGATTTGTCTGTAACTTTAGGGTAAGGTCCAGCTTTCTGGGTCATGACCCAGGTTTGAGGAGTGGAAATTCTAGGAGTAGATGATTTGCTGATATTACTTAAAATTCTCCAGCTTTTCATGTCAAGTCACAATTTATAGAAATTTGTCTTTATATTTTCTATCAGTATTGTGTTCGGTTTCTCATGGGAAATCTGGAGCCCATCTGACTAGTCGTTAAAACTGTCCTTTAAATTCTCAGGTTGTGCATCTTGGAAAGAGAGACAAGGGCTAGGTCCTGGATCTCTGGCTTTTTCTTCTACCCCTATTTTATTGAGTAGTCTTCTCTTAAGGAGCAAACATGTCTAAAGAGAATTTTGCAACTGTTGTTTGAGGAGTCCTTGGAGCCCTTTGGAATGCCTGTGTTTTTATTAGAGCAGTAGTAGCAGGTACTCCTCTCTGAGGAGATGTTCACATGCTCTTCCAAGTTTGGATTCACCATTGGGCCTCTAAACAGAGGATACCTTTGGGGTGACTGTGAATACTGTAAACACTTAATTCTTGTGAATGTATGTTTCAGAAAATTGAAAAAGAATATAAGGGCCTTTTCTGCTCCAGGGTGAAGAGCAGACGTGACTAGGCATGTACTCATGTATCGAGAACTGGTTGAATATCTGCTATTATATGTGGGACACATTTCAGAAAGGAAATCCAGAAGTGAAGTCTGCATTCTAGCTCTTCTGTTTCCTCACAGAAGATAATTTTTCACAGAAGAGGTGGATGGATATCTCAGGGTGCTGAACTAAGTAGTGGGGGAAATTAGCTGTAAAGTGGGTTTTGCTGTCCACTGGTGCTTAGGCAGTGTCACTGGACCACTGTTCTGCTTCAGTAAGTTTCCTGTTCTTTGGCTGTTGCTGTCTCTCTTCCAGGCCTGTCAGTGATATCTGTCTGTCTTCTTCAGACAGGAACAGGGCTCCAGTCAGATCCGACTGTGCTTACAAGTTCTGAGAGCCATTCAGAAACTGGCCCGTGAGTCATCCATCATGGCTCGAGAAACCTGGGAAGTCTTACTGTTGTTCCTTCTACAAATTAATGACATACTTCTGGCCCCACCAACTGTTCAAGGTTTGTTGATGAATTTTACCCATATATTTCTGATCTCCAAATACAGTTTACATTTAAATTTAGTGAATGATAGACTCTGGAAATTTAAAGTTCAGTAAGAATGTTGAGGGGTTGGGGATTTAGCTCAGTGGTAGAGCGCTTGCCTAGGAAGCGCAAGGCCCTGGGTTCGGTCCCCAGCTCCAAAAAAAAGAACCAAAAAAAAAAGAATGTTGAACAAACCAAAGTTAGCAAGTTTTAGGCTGGAAAGATACAATATGGGTTGGGGGCAGTGGCGCTGCCCTTTAATACCAGAGCTCAGGAGGTTCAAGACCTGCCTGTCTACAGAGTGAGTTCCAGGCCAGCTAGGGTGACATAGTAAGACTGCCTTAAAAAGAGGTTGGGGGTTGTGTATGTGTGTATGTTCGTGTGTCTTAAGTTATTTTACCTTTGGTGATTATTTTTGCTAACGTAGAAAAGTTAACTGTGAGCTTTTCCACCCATGCCCCACTTCCCAAGTAAGGACTTGGAGGCTTATTTATTTATGACTTAATCTTTAGGCCATAAGCTTTGGCTTGTTCCCCACCTAGCTTATAACCTATTAAACCATTTATATTAGTCTCTATCTGTTACAAGACTCGTTACCTCCCCCCAGTTTCATGCTCAGAGTCTGGGTGATAAATCTCCCTCGCCTGACTATCTCAGAGTTTCTCCCCCCCCCCCCCCATCTATCTATCTCTGGTTGTCTCACCTTCTAATCCTCCGCTCATTAGATTTTTATTGATAGGTGATGCTTCTGCACAGTACATAAGAGATTGTCCCTACAGAGAAGAAACTTGTAATTAAGCATGTTGGAGAAGGATAGGAACAATAGTTTGTTTTGTGCAGTAGTATAGAACCTGTCTAGGAAGCATCAAATGCTAAATTAGACTCTATGGATAGTGTTCTGAATGGCAAAGTTGTTGTCAAAGTAGAGTCTCTAAAAACTGGATAGTGATGATATCTTGCTCTTGGACGTTAAAGCAGAGTATACATGAAGTATAAGTTGATAGTTGAGTCCCGGGGTTTGTTCTTATTTTCTATGTATTCTAGCATGCTTGTGTTGTCAGATAGATGCAATGCCCAAGGAAATGCCTGGAAGGAATCATGGAATTGTAATGTGGGAAAGGACCTGTGATAGGAATACAGCCTGGTGCTGACAATAGCTTGCACAGTCAAAGCACTTGACACATTGGTTCTCTGTTATTGGTTCCCCATGCTCGTGACTGATCTCAGCAGTCTGAATCTGGCAACCTCCCCCCCACCCCCACACCCCCAGGCTCTTTATTATTGGACCTTTGATTTTGCTTATTTGATGTGCACATTTCAATTACTTTCCCTTCTAGTCCCAACTCTTATTTTCTTGAGCTGTGCATGTTCACTGCCCCTTCTGGTTTTGATTACACCAGACCAGACCAGACCAGACCAGACCAGACCAGACCAGTACTTTGACTAGAAGGATAACTTTGCCTTCTGTTTAAGGTTTGGGGCCTTACCTGGTACTAGTTCTTAGCTTTCTCTAAGTCCTTCTCCACTGAAGGGCAGCTTTAAGCACCTGAAGCATTTTGTGGCAGACTTTGGAGTCAGGAAGACCTGGGTATTTGTTCTGAGTTCTTTTTTATTAGCTAAGTAGAGTGGAAACATACTGACATTGGAAGTTCAGGGTTACCCTTTACAACTTAACTTCCAGGTTAACTTGAGTTACATGGCAGGACAGTGTCTTTAAACAAAAACCTAATAGGTATTTATGAATATCTGTTCTGCAGAAATAAATGAGGATTATGTGGCACAGAAGTTGATTTATAGTGGTCACTCATTGTTGGCCTCCATCTTTTTCTTTCTTCCTGGTTGTCCCTAGCTAGAACCTGTACTAAATCTGTACTAAAACTGAGCAGGGCAGTTTGAAAATTTTCCAAAAGTGATTCTTGATGTTCTCTATGGTTCAATAAGTGTGCCAAAGTTAATTCTTTTCATTGCCTAGGTGGCATTGCTGAGAATCTAGCGGAGAAGCTGATTGGTGTTCTCTTTGAAGTTTGGTTACTAGCTTGTACCCGGTGCTTCCCAACACCTCCTTATTGGAAGACAGCCAAGGAGATGGTGGCTAACTGGAGGCACCACCCTGCAGTGGTGGAGCAGTGGAGCAAGGTCATCTGTGCACTGACCTCCAGGTAAGTCATTGACTTCCTCATCCATCTGACAGTGGGGCACCTCTAGTCTGGTTCTGTTTTTATGGGCTTCATGGAATATATTTGAAAAGTCTGGATCCATCGTTATTGTTCTTTATGGGCTGTGCCAGTTTAAAAGAAGCAAAGTCAGGGAGATGGTTCATGGTAGAGGTACAAGTTTGGGATAGTATTATTTACCTGTGTTTTTCGTTTGATGTTCAATTCATGTATTAATTTGTAAATAATTCTTGAGGTTGCATCTTAGTAACTTTATAGTCTTAAATTATTTAATAATTTTTATTTTGATAAAATATACTTTAGAAAAAATTTTGAAGGAATACTTTCTACAGTTTTATATATATTATGATTGTTTTATTAAAATAAGATCCCTAGATACAAAGTAATTGAGTCAAATGGCTTTGAAAAGTCTCAATACATATAGAATATTACTGTTAGGTAAATAAGTTGTTGAATTCAGTTAGCTGTTATGGTACATCATAAAAATGCACTGTATTCTAAATATACATACTAAATTCTGAACTTCATGTAAAGTTGTTATAAATAAATTATACCTTAGTTTTATTGAAGGATTTACAGTGGTGCCACTTTTTTAAAAAAAATAATAGGAAGTTGGGTGTAGTGGTACACACCTTTAATTCCAGAGTTCAGGAGGAGGGAGTAGGCAGAACTCTGAGTTTGAGGCCAGCCTGGTGTATGTAGTGAGATTATTGCCAGCCTGGTTTCATACTGAGTTCCATGCCAGCCAGCCAGAGCTACATGTTAAGACTGCCTCAAAATGGGTTGGGGATTTGGCTCAGTGGTAGAGCGCCTGCCTAGCAAGCTCAAGGCCCTGGGTTCGGTCCCCAGCTCCGAAAAAAAAAAAGACTGCCTCAAAACAAACACAAAAATTAAAACCATCCAACCAAACAAAACAACAGAAAAGAAACAATGTATATGTAACAAAATACATAACTTATTACTTGCAAGATATATAAATAAGCTAACATAATTAGTTTGAATATTTTTACAAAACTTTTTTAAAAAATCTGGAAATCCCTTGCAGTTTATTGTTTTTGCAAATCAGAGTTTTCATATAGCTTCTTTTTTACTTAGGTAAGGTGTTGCAGGATGTTTGATCACACTGTGAACTCTGAGACTGTGTTGTTTACTGGAAAAACCTGTTACTAGGGCTGGAGAGATGGCTCAGTGGTTAAGAGCACTGCCTGCTCTTCCAGAGGTCCTGAGTTCAAATCCCAGCAACCACATGGTGGCTCACAACCATCTGTAATGAGATCCGATCCCCTCTTCTGGTGTGTCTGAAGACAGCAACATTATACTCATATACATTAAAAATAAATAAGAAATAAATCTTTTAAAAAAAAACAAAAAAAAAAAAAACAAAAATAAAAACCTGTTACTAGTTGTGGTGAGGCTCAGCTTTAGCACACACCTTTAATTCCTCTGACTGGAATACAGACATGTCCTTAGTATGCGCCTTTAATCCAAATAGTGAAAGTAGTTAGTGTGTAGAAAGAAGCACCCGTGTTTGCAAGTGATGTTTAATTGTGTGGCAGACAAAGTGATGAATCAGAGAAAGATTTGACAGACTAGGATATGTCCAGTTCTCATGAGAATAGAGAAAAAAGAGAGGCTACTTAAGAGAGAGCAGCGTGGAGAGAGGAGACAGTTTTACAGGGACAGTTGTTTAGAGGCAGGTAGCAGAGAGAGAGAGAGAACAAGCTAGTCACAGGTGAAGACAGAACAAGCCAGAGAGTGAGAATGAGCCAGATTAGAATATATTGCCAAGGATAGGATGATGACAAGTAGAATGATTCAGTGAGAAACAGAGAAGCCAGATTGAGCTATGTAATAGTAAATAATTAAAAAATGGTATAGGGCACCATCTCATGCTAGCGCTGGCACCAGCGGGCCACATGGCCCCAGCAGTCTCATTCAGCCAGCCAGACTCAGCAGACCCTCTGGCCCAGAGCTCTCAAATCATCTCCATCAGACTTGCTAAGTTCCCTTGGGAGGTTGCTTCCACACCAGCCCCATAGTCATAATTCCCAGTATGTTGGTAAAAACAAAACTCTAGAAGCTTGTAATTTATCAATCATATTTATATCAGTAAATTCTCACTCCACAAAATGTCCACACAATAAGCTCAGAGCCAATTGATATTGATATAAACTGCCTACTCAGAAAAGACAAATTATCCTATAATAATCCTTCCCTTATAAGCTATTTATACCTCTTATAGGATTAGGGTGGGGTCATCCTCCTCCACCTTCTCTTCCCCTCTTCCTCTTCCTCCTCTTCTTCCTCCTCTTCTCTTCTTCCTCCTCCTTCTTCCTCTCTCTCTCTCTCTCTCTCTCTCTCTCTCTCTCTCTCTCTCTCCCTCTCTTTTCCTCCCTCTCGCTTCCCCTCTCTGTCTTCCCCTCTCTCACTCTCTTCCCCTCTCTCCCCTCTCCAAAACTCTGTGCCTGCCTTACTTTGTCACTGCCCAATCACAGGCCTTGCCTTATCTTGCGCCTGCCCTCATCTGCATATAGACATCAATCCACAGAACCAGTCCAGACTGCAGGTGACTTTTAAGCCAAAACAACTGAGTTGACCATCCAGAATTCAAGAAGGAGTGACCTTATTCAGTAGTAAGTCTTGGAGGCCGAAAACATTCTAGACCTAGATAAGATTGTTCAGAAGCTGCAAGCTTCTAGGACTAGGCTTCAGTAAAAAGACTGAGTGGTATGCCTTAGAGATGATAATTAGAGCAGGAGAACGAAAGTTACTTTTCCGTTAAAGCATGTGTAATCTATTTTCTTAAATAACGCTTGAATGTATGTTTAGTTTGTTAATAATGGACTTGGTAGGTAGACCTGGTGGTAAAGACTAATCTTTATTAGTCAGGAGAAACAGAAGTTCATAGCCACCCTCTGCAACTTAGATCTTTTTTCAGAATAAAAAGTTAAAATGGACTGGGATATATCTCACTGTCTTGAATGTGTGAGGCCTAGGTGCAGCCCTCAATACCATCAAAAGAGAAGACAACCTGAAAGAAAGAAGTGAACTTAGTGGTGTGTGGTGTTTGCTTTCCAGATTGCTCCGCTTTACATACGGTCCTTCATTTCCTCCATTTAAAGTTCCCGATGAAGATGCCAACCTGATCCCTCCAGAAATGGACAATGAGTGTATTGCACAAACATGGTTTCGATTTTTACACATGCTAAGGTATTGTCATTTTATTCATGGCAAGCACCATACTCTGTTTCTGCTGGAATGCAGCATGTGTGCTAAGCACAGTCCACTGGAAGGTGCTGAATTTGAACAGCATGCGCGTCTGCATCGTGCACCTCCTGTTCTCTCCATTCCAGGATGCTCCAGTTGTCCTCAGCTGGTTTGGCCATCCTTTCTAAGAACTTGTTTTCTTGCTTGTTACTGTATCTTTGATGATGTGATCTCTCCCAGGACTTTGTCATATTCTTTGGGGATTTGAGCTCCTTTCTCTGTCATCAGTCTACTAGCCATTTCATTGGCTCAATAAAATGAAATTTTTAGAAAAGGAACCCCTACAAAATATAAGAAATGGTTCTCAGGATCTACTTTTAAAATTAAAAAGAATTATTTTTATGTATGTGTATGTGTATCTCTGGGTGTGAGTGGATGCTGTGCATTTGGGTGCCCTTAAGTGGCAAAAGAGAGCATCATATCCACGAGATTGGAATTAAAGGAGGTTGTGAATCACTGGATGTGGATGTTGGGATTCTGTATTCTGGAAGAGCAGGGTGCACTCTTAACCACTTAGTTATCTCTCCAGCTCCATTTAGACATTTTTTTTTTTTAAAGATTTATTTATTTATTATATATAAGTACACTGTAGCTGTCTTCAGATACACCAGAAGAGGGCATCGGATCTCTTTACAGATGGTTGTGAGCCACCATGTGGTTGCTGGGAATTGAACTCATGACCTCTGGAAGAGCAGTCGGGTGCTCTTAACCGCTGAGCCATCTCTCCAGCCCCATTTAGACATTTTTATTTGGTGCTAGAAAGTGCATTTGAATTTAAGCATGTAGTTTACCACTTAGACATACTCTCCTCCTTTAATGGTTTATTATTTGAGACAAAGCTTTGCCATGTAGCTCAGACTAGCCTTGAACCTACTGTCTTAGTTTCCTTAGTACTGGAATTGAGCCATTGTGCTCAGTTACCCCAAAGTCCCTCTTTTAAGAGTCTTACATAGCTGACAAATGTTTTTTTTCCACAAAATTTGCATATTTTTTATATCATTATTTGTAAGTATTGCTAAGATAGTGGGAATCTTTGTTATTCCTATATTCTTATATGAGGCGGGAAGATCACAAGTTTAAGCCCAGTATGGGCTGTGTAATAAGTTTCATGCTAGTCTATAACCTCAGTGTAAGACTTTTGTTTACAAAATTTTTTTTAAATTAAAATATTGTTGCCTAATGTTTTCATTTTTTCATTCCTAATTAATCTCTTAGGCTTTAATCTTTGTTCTTGGGATAATAATGGTGTTAGTCAGAGTTTGTTAAATTATAAATACTAGAAACCTGACTAAGCAAATGTGTGCTCTATGTGTGTGCTCTGTGTGTGTGTGTGTGTGCTCTGTGTGTGTGCTCTGTGTATGTGTGTGTGCTCTGTGTGTGTGTGTGTGCGCGCATACCAAGACCCACACACACACACCCCTGCCTCCCACCTCCCCCCACACACACTATTGCCACCAGTGTGAGGGAGGTTACAGTGAATCCATGGAGAACCCTCATTAAACTTTAAGAAGCAGTTGGGGAAAGATCAAGCCTTGAATTGTTGTTGAACCAAGAACACTTGATCTTCCCTAGCTCAGCTCCTTCCTTCTCTTGTACATACATACTATCTCTCTGGTAGACTGTTTCCTGTTTCTTATTTCCTTTCAGGACTTTCAGGACTGTGTGATTTAGTGGCATGAACAGCTGTGAACAACATTGGCTCTTTTAAGTTACTGGGGCTTTCCCTCAAAAGAGATATATTAGGCCAAATAATTTTTGTTAATTAGGCTAAAATGGTTATGGATTTTCTCACAGAAATTTGTATGGATTCTTTTTGGATAAATTTTATGTTTTTATTTAAGTGAGCTGTGGGTGGGTCAGAAGCAGGACTATGAGGATTACTCAGAAGGGGCAACTCTGTCCATTGGCAAATTTCCTGGGAAGAGAGCTGAATGTGATGTGTAATATAAACAGAATCTGGTCTAGTATGGTAGCTTCATCTTTTTTCCTGGAAAACAACAAGGCTCCCATTGATTTTTTTTTTTTTTTTTTGACTAATGGTAGTCTCAAATGTTGTCCTTGTACTTGTTGGTAAGTCTGTACATAGATAAATGTTTATATTAAAATTTTCTTCATGAAACTCTTGTTAACTTTATTTTTCTATTTTTTGGTTCCAAACATTAAAAAAATTTTTTTATTCTTTTCCTCCTCCTCCTTTTATTGGGGGTGGGGTGGGACTGGGTTTCTCTGTGTAACAGCTTTGTAAACCAGGTTGGCCTGAACTCATTGAGATTTGCCTGTCTCTTCCTCCTGAGAACTGGGATTTAAAGGCATAAGCCATGATGCTGGGTGAAAATATTCTTTAAAAATCAAACTTTTAGTCTAGCTTGATTCTCATTCTATGAGGAAAGTAGGTTTTTTTGTCTTTGTTTTTGTTTTTTTGTTTTTTGTTTTCTTTGTTTTGTTTTTCAAAGAAGAGAAGAAGAGCAGTCTGGGTATGATGGCTCCCACCTTTAACCCAGCACTTGGGAAGAGGAGGCAGGGGAGGCAGAGTCTAGGAGGCAGGCAGAATTGGATATCTATGAGTTCTAGGCCAGCATGGTCTGCATAGCCAGTTCCAGACTAGCCTGGGCTACGTAATGAGACCCTGTCTCAACAAACACAAACAAAAAAAAACATAGTATTAAATTCTCAAAAGAATTAATCAAACCATTATTAAAAAGGCAAATGAACAAATAAACATGCAGGCCTATAGAGAAACATCCATGTTTGAGTCCCTAGTTTATCAAATAAAGTCATTCTCCTCCACATTAAAGACACAGGCACAAGCAGTCCTATTCTTTTTCGTTGTTGCTTTGTTTGTTTGTTTGTTTGTTTTTGAGACAGTGTCTCTCTAGATACTCTCAGTTGTCTGGAATTAACTCACTGTGGAGACCAGACTGGCCTGAAAGTCAGAGGGATCTGCCTGCCTCTGCCCATTGAAAGATGGGACTGAAGGAAGGTGTGTGCTACCATCAGGGATAGTCCTAATTCTTAAATTGCATTTCATGAATTTTTGTATTGCTATAGACATCTCTAAGTGTATAATCAATTCTTTTTCCTTTTCAATAGTAATCCTGTGGATTTGAGTAACCCAGCCGTTATAAGCTCAACCCCCAAGTTTCAGGAACAGTTCTTGAATGTGAGCGGGATGCCACAGGAGCTCAGCCAGTATCCCTGCCTTAAACATCTGCCTCAGATATTCTTCCGTGCCATGCGTGGAATCAGCTGTTTGGTGGATGCATTCTTAGGTGAATTTTGTGTATGTTTCTTAGATGTTTGAAGAGCTGTGGGTAGATAGTCTATAGTTTAATGCTGGAGCCTCATAGGGAAGCCCAGAGAAAGGAACAAACTTGGTAGCCTATGGAAAATTATTTTCAGCAAATAGTGATAGCTAGAATGTTACTGTCTTTCTGTAAATCAAACAAAAATACCAGGAAAAAGGCAGTAACCTAGTAGATAGATGGAGACATTTTACACATAATTTGTGAAACAGATTGCAAATTGTAAAACTCATTCCAAAAGTTACCCATGAAATTAGTTTAAATTGCTCTAGCAACTGTTTTCATGGATATCATTGGTAAACTGTACCTTTTTAGTTTTTCATATGTAATATACATGAAAAGTCAAAATATTTTTAATCTCTTAAAGAAGAGTGATATTTAATAGCTGTTATTTTCTAAAATAATTGTTATGTATATGTGTTAAATGTATCACACAATTGTATGTTTTTCCTCTGTCACAAATTTGTTTTTTGGATGGTGGATAAGTACATAAAAATATATTTGATAGTGAAAATGAAAAATAGAGTGAGAGGCTGAATGGTCATTGAAATGTACAGACTTTAGTTTCTGGGTAATTCTTAGGTTTTGCTTGTTTTGTTTTGTTTTTGTTGTTTAAGTTTCTCTATGTAGCCCTGGCTGTCCTGGAACTCACTCTGTAGACCAGGCTGACCTTTAACTCACAGAGATCTGCCTGCCTCTGCCTCCTGAGTGCTAGGATTAAAAGCATGGGCCACCACCACCCCATGGTGTGTGTTGTCATAGTGTGTTTATTTGCCAGTTTTTAAATGATAAAGTTTATTAAAACGTTTAAAAAATAGGAAAACAAGTTAATAGAGTTGTTCTGATTAGATTGCTGCCACACAACTGTCTTGAGTTCTTCATGGTTAATCATTTGTTTTCACAGGCCAGACAGTTGGCTACTCCATTAATTTCCTGTCAGAGATCAAGACCCTTCTATGGCTGTCCATTTTGTTTTGCACTGCCTTATACATATATAGGGTTCTAGCAGCTTTGTCCAGGAGTCAGGAAGGACTGGGAAGCCCGCTTGTCTTTTGTAAGGTTTCTTGGGAGGTGTATCCAGTCGTAGTCTGCTTCTCTAAGCTTAGAACATGGCCACACCTTGTTACAAGGGAAGCTTGAAAACAGACATTTCTTCTGGCTTCCTATCCAACTGAAATAGGTTCTGTTACTTAGGAAGAAAGGCTAAGTGGATCATGGGGCAGCTTTGTTTTTCTTAAACAAAACTTTTGTTTTTTAAAAGGCATTTCTCGACCTCGATCAGACAGTGCTCCCCCAACACCCGTGAATAGATTAAGTATGCCCCAGAGTGCTGCTGTGAACACCACACCACCACATAACCGGAGGCACCGGGCTGTTACTGTGAACAAGGCCACAATGAAGACAAGTACAGTAAGAGCACTCAGCATTGTTGTTTTGCTTTATGGGGGTTAACTTTTAAAATCTTACAACTTTAACTTTCTCTAACTTTTCATGTCTGTGGACACTTGTATTTTTCTGGTAGGTTACTACTGCTCACACCTCTAAAGTCCAACACCAGGCATCTTCCACTTCTCCTCTGTCAAGTCCAAATCAGACTAGTTCAGAACCCAGGCCTCTGCCTGCCCCTCGAAGACCAAAGGTTAACAGCATCTTGAATCTCTTTGGATCGTGGTTATTTGACGCAGCATTTGTTCATTGTAAACTCCATAATGGAATAAACAGAGACAGCAGCATGACTGGTAAATATGCCCAGGAACATGTACTCATTACCCCTTTTCTGTTTCTTTCTTTTTAATCTTTCCTACCTGCAAGATTAATACAGATCTTGAAAAGCACCCTGTTTCTAACCAAGCAATATGTTGTGCTTAACCCCTTCCAGCTGAACTAGTAGAATTGTGTTAAGATTTCTTATCTATCCTTTCAATGTGTATTTTATGAAGCTTGGCCCTTTGTCTGGTGGTATTAGGGACACTTCAGGTTAGCCACTTTCTGTTGAATCAAATTCTGTTTTGTAGGTGACCTGGAAATTCTCTTTATGTCAGCCAGGATGATAATAGATATATGAATAATTAATGATTTTGAGTGAAAATTTACTCATTGAAATGTTTTCTTAGGTTTTTCGCAGCCATTTAATCATCGGTACATGTGAATATCAGGAATATTCTGCTTGCTTCATGGTAGACTTTAACATTTCAGGTTTTAGTTTAGAGAAAATATGATCTGCCTTGTAGCTCCGTAAGACTTGTAAAACATTAACAAGCCAACCCCAGTATCTTTATTAGAGTTTACTATAGAATGAAACTGTCTAAATGAAATTGAATTTGTCATCTTACCAGTATGCTTGTGCCAGATGGATGGTGAGGTAGTGCAGGATGTTTTGATTGGTTATCATCTGTCCTGCGCAGTTGAATGATAATAATGGCTGGCATTTATTGAGTTACTGTTAGTATGTGCCAGGTATCATGTTTTTGTATTAATGAGTGTATTAGTTGTTTTCTGAAAAGTACTATTCTACAGGCACTGGAGACAGACTGAGGTAAAAAGATGTCTGATAGTATTACTTTCTGATAGTTTTATTTTCCAGGAAGAGTGTTGAATCCAGAGATAAAGTCAACAATGTTCATAAGGAATTCTTTTTTTTCTCAGAAGCTCATTTACACCTGGGTGTATGCCTATGAATAGTTTATAAGTGTAATTATTTTGGATGTTCTTATGAATCTTTTAAATGACTTAGAAAAGATTTTTAAGTATGAAGATGTTATGGGATATGAGGCTGCATGAGTGAGTTAGAAATTCTTTTGCTTGCTTTAGTTTGTTCAAATTCAGTCACTTTATATTTTACCATTTCCTCATTATAGTTTTATACATGAGCTTGAGTAAGTGAAGATTTTAAAAACCATTCATGGGTATATTTTCACTATGTTATGTGCCATGTATTTGAGTTTTTTGAACCATGTTTATTAATTTATATGCTTTTGTCCAGAGTCAGTCAGCCATTTATTTATTTATTTTGATAAGGTATAATTCTTGCAACATAAACTAACTGTTGAGAGGCTGTTGGCCTTGACATCTTTGAATCTAGCATGGCTTAGTCTGCTGCTTTGTGGAAGGCTTGTATAATGAGAATCTAGAGCTTTCTCTCTGGAGAGTTTGTAACAGCTTGGCTCACTGCACTAGAAAACAACCAGAGTTCCAGTGACAAATGAGCAGCACAGCACTTCCTTCATTCTTACCCTTCTGCTTGCTTCCGAGATGAGAGATGTTCCTCCTGGCTGTGTCCAGAGGTGCTAAAGGCTGTTACATTACCCAGGAGATTCGAGGTGTCCGCATAGTCAAAGTGGACTTAGAGTGCTCTCGGGTGCCTCCAGAAGTCTTGGATGGGAGGTGCAGGCTGGGGTGTCACGTTTTCTAAGTACTGGCTGCCATCAAGGGATTCTGCCATGCGGTTCACCTTTAACTCAACTATTTGCTTCTTTGAATTGTTAGCTTTCAGTTTACCTCATGCACTGTGCTTTGTAAAAGTGACATTGAGCTGGGAAGGGTTAATAAACTAAAAACCTTAATGCACGTTATGGCCAGTTCAAAACCTCAATTCTTTGTAGCTGTGTAATTTTCTTTGTTCATTGTTTTGCATGATACAAAAATCATAATTTCGGACCTGAATGCACAATTTCCTATGTTTTTGAATTAGCTTGTGGTATCGTAAAGCTTTAAATCTAACTTTGAAAAAGCTAAAAAGCTTCTTAATTTATTGTAAATTTCACCATCTTTAAAGTATTTTTATAATTACTGCTGTCCTTTGATTTGTTTCCATTTATTTCTATTATCTTGCAGCATCTTTTATCCAAATTCTTCTTTCTTATAAATCTTGTAAGTAGGAACCAGAAGCTTCTCCTTAATTGCAGTCATGTTTTTATTTTTTTCCATAATTCCATTAAAATTTTTGATTGTCATTGTCTATTGTAGTTTTTGCACTTGGGAAGAAAACTATTTTTTCTGTGTTTTGAATGGGGAAGATTGTTGGCAAAAGCAAATTAATCTGCCTGAATCAATCCCATTATTTCTGTATACTAGTCTGGTCATGTCATGAATTCCAGGACTTTGCACTAACTGTGTTTTGGCTTTTTTTTTTTTTTTAATTTTTTTTTTTTAGCTTTAAGCTTATTTTTATACAGATTTAGTGTTTGATTTGTATGCATTCTGCATGGAGTGTTTTCCAAATGTATTACTGCTGGATAGCTTATTCAGGACTAAAATGGCTCATGGGAAGTTGCATAAAGATTTATGCTTGACTCTGCATCTATTAAGCCTTCTATCATTACAATACGATTTAAATATTTTATGTAGAGTAATAAAAGATTTCAGAGTAATCTGTGTGCTATGAAATCTTTTGTTAAAAGCAACTTTCGAAGGGCTTCTGTTTTGTTGACAGCGAATGACCATGATAATCCTCCTTATCAACCCAATTTTCTGATTTATCAACCTCAAGTTTGCTGCTGTCTGTGGTTGTTAAAATTCATTCTCATTTGCTTGGTCGGGCAGCTCTTTGGTGTGTGTTTTGGAGCTGGGTGGGGTGTGGGAGTGCCCTCTTTGCCTTCCTTACTCAGTTCTTATCCTACCCTGTCATGTCATAAAGTACTCAGACTGGCATGCACTTGTCCCCTTAATTACTTTGTCCATTTGGATTAATTGTATAAATTTTGATTGCTACTTTTCTTCATGGGTAAGCATCATTCTCTAGAAGGAGGAAAAAAAAACCAGAAAATAAATAATAGAAAAGGCAAATTCTGTATATATCTGTATGCAGATGTATACAATTATAGTCCTCTGACCAGAGATTCAATGAAAAAAATAATTTTTGTAGAATCTGTTGACGATGTTATTGTAAATTAATTGCTATCTATTTCAAAGAAGATATCAGAGAGCCCTTTAAAAATAAATTACGATATAGTTGCTAAACAAAAGCATTATTGGATTCTATTGAAGTAGTTATGTAATGAAACCAGTATTTGATCTTTGTGTCCAGGGTCCCATGAGCCTATTTGGCACTTTGATAAAAGTAATAAAATGCTCCTTTTTTCTCCCCAGCCATTGCAACACAAGCTAGCATGGAGTTTCGACGGAAGGGTTCCCAAATGTCAACAGACACCATGGTTTCCAATCCTGTGTTTGATGCAAGTGAATTTCCTGATAACTATGAAGCAGGAAGAGCTGAGGCTTGTGGGACATTATGTAGAATTTTTTGTAGCAAGAAGACTGGAGAAGAGATTCTGCCAGCTTATTTATCCAGGTTTTAGAATTTTGTTGTTAATTTTTGCATTTATATCAGTTGATGGTGAAATACTATTGTGGCATGGCTTGGTAAGCTAAATCAATAAGCCACTGTTGGTCTGAAATGCTTGCCAGTGTCTTTATGTGATTGAAATCTGCTTGAATTCTTTTACCTGCTTCATCAGATCTGGTAAAGACTTAAGGTTCTATTCTAGAGCTATTGTTATTCTATCATTTGTAAGTTCTGGAGAGATTTGGAAGTACCACAATAATTCGTTAATAGATTTTTGAGACAATGTTAGGTTCTGTGTGCAGTCCAGAAATAAATCAGCTGTGAATTTTACTCCCAAGGAGTTTAATGACTGTGGTGATTAGATTGACCAATATCACAGTGGTTCAATAGGAAGCGAAAGTTGGCAGGAGAGAGACATGATGGTTTTGAATGTTTGAAGGGAACAGCAGCCCGTACTTAGCCTACAGGGTTCGGGAAAGAGTTGTGGTATATTATTAGATGTGTATACTGGATTTAGAAAGATGGGTAGGTAGTGTTCAGACTGTTGGAAGGTTGGATAGGAGTATCTTTTCCAAACCTCGGGCTTCCACCATCTGTAATTGCCTCTGCCATCCATCCAGCTGCTCAGACCACAACCTAGGCATTGTTTGCCTCTCCTCTTTCATCATGGGTTGATTATTCAACTCCTGCCTTGTAGCACTTAGCTCTCCTATTTGTCTCTTCACTCTGCTCTTACCATGACATTTCAGATGTGTTATGCTTTGGAAATTTATAATTCTTGGTTCTGCTTTGCTCCTCTTCACTGCTTGCTTGCGTGGTTGCTGAGGTGGGGTTACAATCGAGTAGAACACTGAGATACCTATATTGCTAGGTGTTTTGGAAAGAGGGAGCCAAGTCTGAGACACAAGTCATAGGAAAACATGGTATATACAAGTCAGAACAGTTCTAACCATAGGCTCTTATCTTTAAATCTGGTTTAAGTCAAAGTGAATAAATGATGAGTTGCTAGTGATACTTAATAAAGTTTAAGGTCAAGCAATACAGTAAGGCATAAAAAGTAGGAATCAGGAACTGGAAAGTGTTCACGGACCAGAACAACTCTCCTGCTTCCTGGGCCTCTGTCTCCAAGAACTGCTTCATTCTTCTCTGCAGATCATTTTCCTTCTACTGCAGTGCTTCTAAGCTCCTAATTGTCATAGCCTTTGTCTAGAAGTCCAGTGGGGTAAGTTAGCATCTCTGAAATGTGAGAGTCTTGGGAAAGAAGATCTGATTAACTAGGTGTCTGCCTCCCCTCTAGCTACACATAGCTGTGAAAGAAGGTCTCTGAGGGAGACCTCGGGCTGGCGAGTTATTTCAAATTGTATCAGCAGTTGGAAGGGAAAAGGTTATGGACGTGAGCTTTCTATCTAGTTCAGAAGACTGGGGGAGGGGTCATGTGACAAGCTCACAGCTTTGTGAGAGGACAAATGATGTATTTAAGTTTCAGTCTTGCATTTCAAGGACGTGTGGGCTATTTATTGAGAACTGCGTATTACATGCCCATTTAATTAAGTTCTGGATACGGAAGATGATTGAAATGAGTTGACTAGGCACTAGTGAGTGAGGAGATTTGCAAAGAAGGAAGAAGTGTCCTGTGCTGAGAAGAGTGGAGCAGTGTGCTTGCTCTTGAGTAGCCAGGCTGCGGGATGCTTAGTGACGTGGTTATAGTTGGAGGGTGTAGGAAAGGAAGACATGTTCAGGCAGATTCCTCAAGGGAATCTTAGTGTGATCTTCATACTATGACGAGCAGAGTTGCCTGGGGCTCCTTTCTCTCTAACCACTCAGAAGCAGTGAAGGAAGGGAAAAGATACAGACTCACTCCTGTTTCTTAGGATTGTGAATGCTACAACAATTTACTACTTTAGAATTTGACTCCACCAGTTAATTCCACTAGATAAATACCCAGACTTTGTTTTGGTGTGGGTATCTCATTTGTAGGCGCCTGTAATTTGATGTACAGAGTTAAAACTTTTTTAGAGGGTATAGTGGTCATGGGTTGTATGATTTGAGTTGCTAACTCCTAGTAGTTCCTTAGAGTCTGGAAACTAGAATGCAGAGGGGACAGGGGCTTTTCAGATAACTGTGTAGCAAATGATAATAATTTGGAAACATTTGATCAGCAGTTTGTTTAAATTTTTTTTTCTTGCTTTCCTAGATTTTACATGCTTTTAATTCAAGGTTTGCAGATAAATGATTATGTATGCCATCCTGTCTTGGCCAGCGTTATTCTAAACTCCCCTCCTTTGTTCTGCTGTGACTTGAAAGGGATTGATGTTGTGGTTCCTTACTTTATTTCAGCTCTTGAAACCATTTTGCCTGACAGGTAAGTTGTCATTCTCTACTACTGTGTCAGTTGTCTAGCCCTTCCTCCAGTTTGCTAGTTTATCCTCTCTAGCTGTTTTCACAGCCCAGTGGGACCTAGGCTGCATTAAATTGAGTACAGAGCATTCACACACTCTCAGTCCCTGGGTACCTTCATCTCTCATATGCCCATGGGCTTACTGGATCCTTTCTGGCTTGGATCAGACCTGAAATCCTACTGTTATAAAGTATGCCTTAGATTTTCAGCTAATTCTAGCTTTAATTCAGTAAGTGTGTAACATAGCAGTTCTCATATATACAGTGCTTGGATTGTGGGAAAATGGTTATAGCATAGTATATGCTAAAGTAGCTAAAAATACTCTTTAGTTGAAAAATGCTAATAGTTTTTAAAAATTTTTTTTTTGGCAGAGAACTCTCAAAATTCAAAAGCTATGTAAATCCAACAGAATTGAGAAGATCATCCATTAATATCCTGCTTTCTTTGTTGCCCCTCCCTCATCATTTTGGCACAGTCAGATCTGAGGTAATGTTTCTTTAATTACTTCTTTTTCTGTCTCCTCCCCCTGACTGCCCCCCCCCCCCCCCCCTTCATGATGCATGGTCTTGCTAGGTAGCTCAGTTTGTTGCAAACTTAAAACCCTTCTGTCTCAGCATCCTGCCAGGCATCATCATTAACATTCTTTTGTATTCTGTATGCTGGTTTTGTATGTTAATTTAAGTAAAACTGCACTTTTAACAAAATGGAGCCGAGCTTTTAAAAAGTGGTTTTCTAGCCCTGCATAGTTACACAAGCCTTTAATTCCAGCACTTGAAGGCAGAGGCAGGTGGAGCCTTTGTGAGTTTGAGGCTTCCCAGGGCTATATAGTGAGACCCTGTCTCAACATTAAGTAAATAAACAAATATTTAAAAATATACAATATCAACCAACCAGACACCCCAGCGCTCCCAGGGACTAAACCACCAACCAAAGAGTACACATGTGGTTCCAGCCACATATGTAGCAGAGGATGGCTTTGTCGGTCATCAGTGGGAGGAGAGGCCCTTGGTCCTGGGAAGGCTTGATGCCCCAGTGTAGGGGAATGCCAGGGTAGGGAGGCAGGAGGGAGTGGGTGGGTAGGTGGGGGAGCAGAGGGAGGGGGGATGAGATATGGGGTTTGCAGAGGGGAAACCAGGAAAGGGTATAACATTTGAAATGTAAATAAAGAAAATATCCCCCCCAAAAAATAAAAAGACAACCCCTCCCATTTATGTCATGGCTTACTGTTCATGTGTTATAGACTAATAATGTTAAATATTCTTTCTTTTTTTTCTCCAGGTGGTCCTAGAAGGAAAGTTTAGTAATGATGACAGCTCTTCTTATGATAAACCTATAACTTTTCTGTCCCTGAAGCTGAGACTTGTGAATATACTAATAGGTGCCTTGCAAACAGAAACGGACCCTAACAACACCCAAATGATACTAGGTTTGTGTCCAGACAGTTTTGTTTTGTGTTTTGGTAAGTGAAACCCAGGTACTAATGATCCTAGGCATGCTGTGGAGACAGGTGAGAGGAGCCAAGCCCAATGCCACTGTTACTATTCTGATTCAGAAGTGGAGGTGTCTTGGTTTTGTATTTTTGCTTTTTATAGAAGAAAATCTAAGGGGATCTGGCAAGATAATTCAGTGGTTAAAGATGCCTGCCACCAAGATGACACGGACCTGAATTTGATCCACAGGTCCCACAGGGTGAGAGGAGAGAACTGGGTCTTTTTAGCTGTCCTTTGACTTCCACACACATGCCATGGCATGCATGTAGCCTTTCTCTCCCCAAAGAGGCAAGTAAGCAAACAAATGTAGTAAACCATTTTTTTTTTTTTTTTTTTTTTTTTGGTTCTTTTTTTCGGAGCTGGGGACCGAACCCAGGGCCTTGCGCTTCCTAGGCAAGCGCTCAACCACTGAGCCAAATCCCCAACCCGTAAACCATTTTTTTATTAAGAGTTAAGGCGATGAGGGTGAGCGTTTAGTCATCTTGGTTATGCTTTTTTTCCCTCCCCTGTCCCGGCGTTTTTCCCTCTCTGCCCCTTTCCTTTCAGTACTGTACTGAGTGCTTGGGAGGTATGGCATGTTAATCAGTGAGAAGGTGGACTCCGTAGTAAATAAATGGTAAGTTGTCAGTTTGACAAGGAGCTGCAGGAACAGGGGATAACACACCTTTTCACGTTACTGTTGGTATGGCTATAGAAACAGAAAAAAGGTGAGAAAAACTAGAAGCGAGAGAATTCAGTTGTTTAAATTCTGTACTTGGGAATTGCACACAGTTTTACATGTTAGAAAAATATTTTAAACCAGAGAGAAAAACCAATAATGTTCACATGGAGGGATTGTCAGAAATAAAAGAATGCAAAAAGTTTAGTCCAGTCCAGGGGTTGGAGGGGTAGGATGGGTTGGTTGTGGGAGTAGGGGAACCATGGAGGCGGGCAGCAAGAAGTTCATTGGGTTAAGAGTGCTCACTGGGCTAAAGGTGCTTGCCTTATAAAACTAATGACCCGAGTTCCATACCTGGACCCTAACTTGGAAGGAGAGAACTGATTCCTGCACATTGTCCATGTACATATGCTGTGGCATGCACTTGTGTGCAACCAACCCTATCCCTATAAATGAAAGTATAAAAACTTGGAAGGCATATCAGAATATGGGGTTTTCTAAAGCATTGTTTGTTTTAACCTATCAACATATTTATTTGTAATCTTTAGAGAATTTCAGGAATGCTTTACCAAAATTTCCCATTTCTTTCTTTTTTAGAGGGTGGGGAAGAGACACAGTATCTTGTCTATGTAACCCTGTACTTGCCTTGTAGCCAAGGTGGCTTCGGCTGATAGCAGTTCTTCTGCCTCAGGCCTCTGAATGCCAGGGTTATGAGTCTGACCAATCCTGGCTCCGAATTATACTCTCTGCCCTGTCTGAGCCATCGCACTGTAATTATATATCATGCCACTGCTTTGTTTCTTTTGCTGTTGCAGGGGCAATGTTAAATATTGTTCAAGATTCTGCACTTTTAGAAGCCCTTGGTTGCCAAATGGAAATGGTAAGAAGCTAACATAGTCTGTCATAGAATATCTGCTTCTGATTTATGTAAATTATATCCAGCAGTGCTGCAACCGAACCTAGAGCCTCAGTGCAAGCTGAACAAGCTGTCTGCCACCGAGCCGTGTCCTCAGCCCTTCGTCTTTAATTTTTGAAGCAGTGTCTCATGTAGCCCAGGCTAGTCTCAAACTGTGTATGAGGCTGAAGATAACCTTAAACTCTTGATCTTCCTGCCTCCACAGGTTTGCACTGTCACCCCTGGTTTTAAAGCCAATTTGTTTGCTTATACATTTCAGCTCATAGACTTAAAGGATCCTATTTTCAAACATCACATATATTGAGATTTTTCTTATTAGATCCTTGAGAAATCCTACATGAGAGAAACACCAGTTGGGATTATTTTGAAGTACCAGTCAACTAGTGTGAATATTCTAGGAAAGGCCTTTTTAGTTTCTGTTATTCCTAACAGATAGAGACTACCGGTAAGATGTGCTGTCCTGTTTGTTGTTCCTGTAGACTCTTTAGAAAGCTCCCAGATATGGACAGTATCCCCAAAGATACATGTTATACTTGTGGTACAGGCTGGGCTATGGGGGAAATAATAAGGTATAATGTGTTAGCTGCTCTGGATACAAGTTCTGTATATGGGGAAGCGTACAAGGGTCTTTAACCAATGGGTTTATGTGCTCCTGGGTGTGTGGGAATTTAGTAATACTAATTATAGTATTTTATTGTTTGTACTTTGTCATGCAGCTACATTTAAAAGTTGCTCTTTTATGTGTGTTTATACCCAAATGGATGTGGCTTTTCATGTGTGTATAGATACATGCGTGGGTATGCGCTTGCTCGCTCATGTGTGTGTGTGTGTGTGTGTGTGTGTGTGTGTGTGTGTGTGTGTGTGTGTGTTAGGGTATGGGTGGGTGTGAGCATGGAGGTAAGAGGATATTACTTTGCCCTATTACCTAGAGACAATATCTTTTAATGAGCATGGAGCTAGACTGGCAGCCAGCAAGCCCAGCGGTGCGTCTGTTTAGACCCTCGCTCCCAGCACTGTTGTTTTAGGCATGTGGGTGGCCATGCTCAGCTTTAAGTATGTGTTAGGGATTTGCACTGAGGTTCTACTGTTGTGTAGTAAGTGTTCTTACCCATAGCCATCGCCCTAGGTCTTGCCTCCTCCTGGCATTTTTTTTATTTAAAGTAGGTTCTGGGGATCAAACTCAGGTCCTCATTGTGAGTGGCAAATATTTGTTGAGCTCATTTCCCAGGCCCATGTAGTCTTCATTTGAAGATTATATTCCTGTTCTGAAGTCTTGCTGTGACTGCACTTTAAGGTATTTTCCTTAGTGACTCGAAGTTATTATTAGTTAGAGAACTCTCGCATATGTAAAGGGTTCTAAGGTGACTCTTTGAAAACCAGCACAGGAGACCTCAGTATGGGTATTTATTTATAGTTATCAAACCCTGTGTATTCACAGTGATTTGAATCCCTTGTCTGTGTATCTGTGTATCATCAGTGCTAGTTAGCCTGTTAACTGTTTCAGTACTGGGGATGAACCTAGGGCCTCCTGCATGTGAGGCAAGTGCTGTACTCCTGAGCCACAGCCCCAACTCTTAACAGACTTGAATAATTACTTTTGATGCCTGTAAACTGTTCATCTTGGTTCATCTGTCCAGGGTGGTGGAGAAAACAACCTGAAGAGTCACAGTCGCACCAACAGTGGCATTAGTTCAGCAAGTGGAGGAAGCACAGAGCCTACAACCCCTGATAGTGAGAGACCTGCTCAAGCTCTCCTGAGGGATTATGGTAAGCTGTGCTTAAAACAGTCTGTTAGCACTTACACGTGTGTTAATTCTCAGAGTTAGGCAGACTAAATCAGGTAGGCAAAACTAAAACTTTTCAAGAATTGAAAACAAAAATAAAAATTCTGTCTACTTAGGTTTAGGTATAATAGAAGATGTTAGTCAAAAAGAACTAAGGAAAAAGTATTTACATGATTCTTTTTTTGTAGATCCGTTTTGTAATTTGTTAGATCTTACAGATGTTTATGATGAAAGGTCTGTGTTCTGCACCAGGCAGTGGTGATCCAGGCTCACATAAGAGTGGCCTTGCTTCAGAGCTCTCAGAACACTGGCAGAGATGGTCAGTGAGCCAAGAAATTGCAGCTGTGAGGGAAGAGATGGAGGTTGACTAGAGGAGACCCAGAGGAACATGTTTTTCCATGTTAAGACTTACTCAGATACTGTGTTGTTAGGCTCTTCAGTTACGAGAATAAAGAGACACTTTTTGCCCTGCTAAATACAGTACTTGTCCCCAAAGCATCTTGTGCAACCGTGCCCTTCACACTGAGCAAGTATTTTATGGACTTGGTGTGAACACTTTATAATGTTCTTATGCACAAGTGCTAATAGTGATTAAATCTATGAGTGTTTATTCCATGAGATTAGCATATCTAATTCCCTAGATGTGAGCTTGATTTTTTTTAGTCATCTGGAGAATTTTGAGCTGTGTCCATGGGGGACGCTTTCAATTGAAGTTTATGATACAGTACCATCAGCATGTCAAATTCATAGTCATCATGTGGATATTCAATACATGTAAATTGTTACTTCTTACGTAGACTTAGGCATTTTGTAGGTTGAAGTGTTCTTTCTCATACTTTCTAAGACATTTCAGAACTAAAGATAACTCTGCATACAGCATGTGTTGTATCTAAGTGTTTGAAGTGATTGTTTGTCCCAGCATTTTCAGCTGGTGTTAGTGAGCTCTGCTTGTTATGTCATATTTTTACTGAGAAATCCAGATTTGTGTTAGTGTCGCATGACTGTCTCTCTTTAATGATCATTCCTTTTTCTGTTGTCACTGCCCTCTTTCTGATAGGATCCACAGGTATAATGCCCCTAAAGCTTCCTTTATAATTAGAATTTATCATTGTTTAATTTCTTAGAATTCACTCTTTAAGTAATAATTACTTTAAATATAAAATTGAAGTCCAAGTAAAAACACTGGCTTGGTTATTTTACCTTTATAAAGGTGTTAAAGTAGTGGTAAAGAGCGAAATGTAAACGTGTTTGAAAGGCATTGCATGTGGGTTTTACTGCCTTAAACCCTGTCATTCAACAAATGCTTTAAAGTAATTCCTAGCCTCTGAGGCGGTTCTAAGGCTGAATTTTTGCCTCTGTAAAACTCTAGGAAATACTTGGATGCCTTTTCATTCTTCTTTTTGAAGATTAAACTCTATAAGATACTTAAGAATATAAGATGTCAATTTTCTTTATAAGGATTTTACTGAAATTGCCAAGTCCATAGTGTTCTTTGTTAAAATGTAGACTGGGAGCTAGAAGCTGCCCAGCCCCATGTGTGCCTTGTGCGCGGGCCGTCAGTCAGGCCTGGGGCTCAAGATGGTGGGTGGGGAGCATAGCTCTGTGTGGGTTCCCATTGTGTTCACTGTGGCTGCTGTGGTCTGTGCCTGGTGGAATGCTGTGCTTCTGTTACTAATGCTTAGTTGTTTTCCCTCCCTGTGGATGTGGCATTGGGTTATATCCTAGCTCTTAATACAGATTCAGCTGCTGGGCTCCTGATTCGCAGCATTCATCTCGTCACTCAGCGACTCAACTCCCAGTGGCGGCAAGATATGAGTATATCCTTGGCAGCTCTAGAGCTCCTCTCTGGCCTGGCAAAGGTGAGACAGCCTTTAATTTAGCCCAGTACACTTTTGTCATTTTTTCTTTTTTTTAATTTTGACACACACTCTTTCGTGTGGGTATTTTAGTGTTATCAGTGTACCTGCATATTTTACATTCAGAGTATACAAAATCAAGCCTCCAAGTGAAATTTGCAAAATGAAAAAATAGGTCAAAAGATAGGAGTCTTTCTGTTACGGTACAGAAAATATTTCAATACTGGCGATTATTTGCACATAGTAATAGTATATAGTGTATTTTTTGCTTTTATAAAGAGTTTATTATAAAGTATTTCTGTGATTACCATTTTCTGTTATCAGTACTAAGCAAAAATTGACTATATATTTATTTTTTCCTGTTATTTGAATTTTATGGAACTTTAGAAGTATGGGATCTTTGCCCGTACCTCTCTCTCTCTCTCTCTCTCTCTCTCTCTCTCTCTCTCTCTCTCTCTTGTTCTCTTTCTCTTAAATTTATGTAACATAAAACTGACAACTTTAAAGCACGTGATTCAGTGGCCGTTAGTCATATGCTGTGTAATACAGCTCACCAACTACATTCGCAATGTGGTTTCTGTCACCTCAGAAAGCCTCAAAGCAAGTGCTCTTCTGCCCACCCTTCCAACAACCACCTCCTCTAACAGCCACTAAGCTTTTGCTTCCTTGGGTCAGGGTCGTTCACATCAAGGGTTCAGGATGAAAGTCATGTTATGAGTGTCATTTCAAGAGTGCCTGTCCCCTTGATGTAATATTTTAGTTTACACAAGAGTGTCTCCCTTGATGTAATATTTTAGTTTCAGCCCCCTTTTATGGTTGCACAGCACTGGGCTGAATGTAATTATCGCTGCTTGCTTACCTGCTCATCAGTTGAGGGGTATTTAGACAGTTTCCATCCTCAGCTCTTACTATTAGAGTTTCTGTGGATGTATGTGTATTTATTTGGAATATCAGTTTCAGTTCTTTGGGATATATACTGAGGGATAAAATTCTTGGGTTTATGATAATTCTGTTTAGCTTTTGAAGAACTACAGATTGTTGTTCCTTAGCATCCAAGGGTTCCAAAATTTCTACATCCTTGCTAGTATCAGAATACCTTTTATTTAAAAATGGAAAAGAATATTTTTCATATACCGGTTGGTGTTGTGAGGATTAGGTGAGCCGAAAGAATAAAATGCATTGTGGTCATGTAGTGATAAGTCACCACAGAGTGGTACTGTTTGAGATGATGACGCCTAGGTCTTTGTGTCAGAGCTGTTGTAGAAGCTATGAGAAACAAAATAGACAAATATATTGAGTAATATTGAGTGTGTTGTCAATACTACTTGGAACTTTACTCCAGAAATCCCCAAATATAATAGATATGTGAGGAGCAGTTACTGATATAGAATGTTAGGATAGCTCCCCAGGAGATACGGTGGACCATACAGAAAGTGAGGTGCTGCTCCCTGTGACTTGTAGTCCACTTTTGGTTTAAGATGAATTAGCTTGGGTGGAGCATTGCTTGGACCATGTCCTCATGTACAATGGGCTAATACTACCTATTTCATAACTCTCTATAAAGATAAAATGATTAAAACAGTCTGGTGTTAGAACAGGGTTGAATGAATAGACCAGTTGTCTGTAATTGAGACTTCATTACCACAGTTTTGAAAAAGGTGCAGAGATAACTCTAAGGAGGAAGGTTAGTCTTTTTGACCAGTAGTACTAGTAGAAAACTTGGTTTCATACCTGTTTGGTGTATGGTAGGTATAAATATCAGCTAAAAATTGATTATAGACTTAAATGTAAAGTGTATTAGTCACTGTCTCATGCTGTGACAAAATACCCTGACAATATCAACTTAAGGGTGGAAGGGTTTATTTTGGCTCACAGTTCAAGGGTACAGTCCATTATGGCGGGGATGTCAAGGTGGCAGGAGCTTGAAGCAGCTAGTCACGTTGAGTCTACAGTCAGGAAGAAGAGAGCAGATGAATGCTTGTGCTCAGCTGGCTTCCTCCTTTTTATGCAGTCCAGGACCTAAACCCAGGGAATAGTGCCACTCTCCTTTAAGGTGAGTTTTCCTACCTCAATATCATTAGTTGTTAGGGAAATGTAATTAGATTCACATTGAAATACTTTTACATAATCATTAGAATGGCTAACATTGAGGACTAGGAGTATAGCTCAAGGCAAGAGTGCCTGTTAATTCAAATCCCCAGCATCTACTTAAAAAGAGCAGGCATGACCACAGGGACCTCAGAGTGGCAGGTAGAGATAGGCAGTTTTCAGGAGTTTACTAGTCTGTCAGCCTAGCTGAAACAGCAAGTTTTGGTTTTATGAAAGACCCCCATCTAAAGGGAATAATGTAGAAAGCGATAAGAGTAGTGGTTCTCAATCTGTGGGTTGTAACCCCTGTGGGGTCAAATGACCCTTTACAGGGGTTGCCTCAACCATAAGAATACACAGATATTTACATTATAGTTAACAACAGTAGCAAAGTTAAAGTTATGAAATAGCAACAAAAATAATGTTATGGTTGGGGGTCACTACAACATGAGGAACTGTATTAAAGGGTAATGAGAACCACTGTGTTAGAGGAAGACAGCCAGCAGTCCTCCTATGGCCTCTGCATATAGACTTATACACATACATATACACCACATATACACACATGAAAAAACAAAGACAGACTAAATTTAAAAAGACTTGACTTGTACCAAATGTTGATGAGGAGATAAGGAAAATGTTAATGAGAATGTTTCTTGTAATAACCACTTTGGAAGAAAGTTTGGCAAATCCTAAAAATTTAATCACATGGGCTGGAGAGAAATGGCTCAGCGGTTAAGAGCACTGGCTGCCCAGTGCCCACATGACAGCTTACAATTGTCTGTAACTCCAATTCCAGAGATCTGTCACCTTCACACAGACATACACCAACGCACATGAAGTAAAAATAAATTATACAAAGAAACCCTCCAAAACAAACAAACAACAACAAAGAAAACATTTAATCACATGACCTTATGACCTTGTCATTCCAGTTCCAGTATAAGAGAACATATCCATTCAATGACATGGATGTTCATAGCAACTATATTTCCACAGGATGGAAATAACCCAGATGTCCATTAAGAAGCTACTGGTTAGACAGATTGTTCTATATTCATGTACTAATACAGCTCAGTAAGAAAGGATCATTACAAAATAGATACATCTGGAAGTAATTAATATGCTAAATAGAGCAAAGAAGCTAGCCAGATAGCCCTTTAAAGTAGATACTGTAGAAGTTACATATACTTTAGAAAATATAGTCTGATCAGTTATGGTAGCAGAGAATGATAGCAGTTCCTCACAGAGGGGGACAAGAGGAGTGGGAGGAAGCTTACAAAGGTGCATGAGGAGATTTGGGGATGATATGCGTTTGTTATCTGATTGTACTTAACAGTTCTTTGAGGTTACATGTTTTGAAAATGTGTAACTTGCTGTAACTGATAATTGAACTTCTGGGCTGTTTCATTAGACTTTGTGTAGAGCAAAACCCATCACTGTGAGGTTGGGTTAGGGACCTTAAAGTATGCACGTGTTTCTTTTCTGGCCATTCCTGCATATTTTGCAATATGAGTAAGAGCATCCAAGAACTTGGGGTTTTAAGCTATGAACAACCATGCTTTGGGTTTGAGAGTACCACTTTTTTTGTTACATATAATGGTATATCTAGAATATTCTGTTCTAATATTTAAATAATATTTTTTAAAAAGGCCTCTTGTATATCACATTATCAGATAGGCACAGTCAGGGCAAATACTTGGTGTAGTGGTTCCTGACTGATTGGTTTTATTCCTTAAATGGACATGCTTAGGTGAAGGTGATGGTTGACTTGGGAGACCGGAAGCGTGCCATCAGTTCTGTGTGCAGTTATATCGTATACCAGTGCAGTCGGCCAGCTCCTCTTCACTCCCGGGATCTGCACTCCATGATAGTGGCAGCATTTCAGTGTCTCTGTGTCTGGCTGACAGAGCACCCTGATATGCTGGATGAAAAGGTGAGCTTACTTAGTCTTGAAACATTAAGCAGGAAGCTGGATGTTGAGAAAATACCTTTGAAAAGAGAATATCCGAATTTAAATACAGAATCACATACTTTGAATTTACTTGTTTGTTTTTAATAGGACACTTAACTCTTTTGAGGAAAACTTGAAAACTGTCATCATGCTTAGATTTGCTTCCAAATAATCCCATAGAGAAATTCTTCATGAAGAGAAGACCTTGCTTAATTTATCTGAACCAGCAAGATCTCTTTTATAAAAAATAATATTTTCACTAATATTTGTAAAATTTCATACTGTGTATTTTGGACATTCTTGTCTTTTCTCCAAATTCTACCCTCTATTCTCACTTTCTTACCTACACAGTTTTGAGTGTTTTTTCCTTCTGTTGAGTCTTTGTGTTTCCTAGCTACTATTGAGAATGGGGCCTACCCTGGATTGTAGTCAACCTACCAGTGATCACGGCATTGAAGAAAGTTGATTCTACCTGTTGTCATATATGAGCACACATACCAGTAGCTCCCTAACTAGTGGTAATAGTTTTGGCCCGTTTTTACCATCTCCATGCTGGAATTTTATTTAGCTTGAGCCTTCTACACTGTGTACACTTTCACAGTTGTTATGAGCATAACTGTTGGGTCTGGAAAATTACTTTTTTTGATAGTGTGGCAGACTGGAGATAGCTATTGAAGCTATTTGGTTTCCTATTGTCAAACAAAGAAAGACACCTAACTGTGACTCTGGAATGCTAGTGGAACAGCTTGGCTATAAAGTAACTTTCATGGAAACATTGTATTCCTCACAGGTTTCTACACTTTTAGGTGGACTCAGATATCTGGTCTGTTTTCTCTGCCACTGTACCTTATAGGGAAGCAGGCGGAATGAGCTAGGAACATAACAGTAAAGCCTTTTCAGGGTCCCTGGATATTTATAGGGATCTTCATAAGTAATATTGTTGATAAAATCTGAATTAGTTTCAGTGTGGCTTTTAAAGTTATGATATCAGAAATTGTTTACGGGACTAAACTTGTAGCTAAGTTTAATAGAATGCCTACTTAGTGTTTGATCTCTAACACTCAGTTTGATCTCTAACACAACATAAACCAGCTGTGGATGGGGCTCATTCATAATTTCAGGTGCTTGGGAGGTAGAAGAAGAGGGACCATAAGTTCCAGGTCATCCCTGACTATATAATGAGTTAGAGGCGAGCCTGGGCTCCATGAAACTGTTACATAAAAACAATTTTAAAAAGAAATTATTTAAGATGTCTGTCATTGGAGTTGGGGATGGTGTCACGTGCCTATAATCCTACCATTTAAGCAGAGGCAGAGGGTTCTAGGATCAAGGCCAGCTTGGGTGGCATAGTGAGTTTGAGACTCTTCAAAAGAATAAGTAATTCTCCTTGATATATTAGGTAATCTGATGTCTCTTACACCACCTAGGTTTGACTGAATTACTTCTGAATCTGTTTTACTTAGCTTTCTAGGGTTTATGACAGTCCACGTTAATTATGTGAGCTCTGCAACTACTAAAATTAAAACCTGTCTTCAATTTCCTTTGAACATATAAATTTCTTTTAAAAGAAATTTAATGGAGGTTTAAGTTTATTATGTTATAATACAAACACATATCTGTTAACGAGCATTAGAAACTGGAGCTCCACCTCCAAAACATAACCACGGTTATGGCTTCCTTGTCTTTTGGTTTTTTTTTTTCGGAGCTGGGGACTGAACCCAGGGCCTTGCGCTTCGTAGGTAAGCGCTCTACCACTGAGCTAAATCCCCAGCCCCTCTTGTCTTCTTTTAAGTAAAACTCACCCGGGGTTGACGAGATGGCTCAGCACATACAACTTCTTGTCTAATGACTTAGGTTTGATCTCTGAATCCCAAATGGTAGGAGTTGAGAACCAGCTTCCAAAAGCTGTTCTCTGACCCTGGCTTGTACACAAACACACATATTTTTTTCTTAAATAAAATAATGTATTTGAAATATTTTTAAAAATCATTCTGTCTTTTCCTGCTTCTAGGATTGCCTTAAGGAAGTCCTAGAGATTGTAGAACTGGGTATCTCAGGAAGCAAATCCAAGAACAGCGAGCAAGAAGTCAAGTACAAAGGCGACAAGGAGCCGAACCCTGCGTCCATGAGGGTAAAGGACGCCGCAGAAGCCACGTTAACATGGTATGGAGGAGCTGCTGGAGACTGAGTTGTAACAGACAGGGCCGCAGTGGCCTCTGCTGCTTTGTCTTCCTTGTTCAGCACAAAGTAACTCAGCCCCTGAGGGGTGCTGCATCTCCAGACACAGAATGGAAAGGAATAATTCTTTTTGTACTCAGCAACAGGAAACCAGAGAGTTGGGGTGTTTGTCTTTCTACCCTGGCTGATACTCACTCAGGTCAGGTCATGTTAGCGCCAGGAGTCACTTGGAGCTAACTTCATCCCTTTCTTTGATGGCTTAGCCTAGAGCTGAGCTGTGTCACAGCGTCAGATCTGCTGCCCAGTGATTACATCTTTATACTATATTCAGTTAAGATTTTTTTTTTAACTCCGTTGTAAAAGCTTGGTAATGAATCATATAGATAAGTTAGATTCAGCTATTACCATGAATACCATTCTAGTACAGTCGGGAAGATGAACTAGAAATAAAAAGTTCTTCAGTATCAGGTGGATGGTTAGTGCCCCCCAAGAAGAGATACAAACATGTCAGAGAGCTGGGAGGAGACAGTGAGTCCTTTGAGATAAAATGAGAGCAAAGGAACATGCTTAGGGGTAACTGCCCCAGCCTGAGGACGGGGAGCGCTGCCCCAGCCTGAGGACGGGGAGCACTGCCCCAGCCTGAGGACGGGGAGCACTGCCCCAGCCTGAGGACGGGGAGCACTGCCCCAGCCTGAGGACGGGGGTCACTGCCCCAGCCTGAGGACGGGGAGCGCTGCCCCAGCCTGAGGACGGGGAGCGCTGCCCCAGCCTGAGGACGGGGAGCACTGCCCCAGCCTGAGGACAGGGAGCACTTGAACTGTGAGCAGCGCTGTGGGCAATTAAGACCGCATGTCACGTGGAAACACGAGGTTCTGTCCTTGAGAGAATGGCAGGAAGAGTTGAGGAAGTCCCTTGTGCCTGCTGGATTGGGGACCGGAAAGATTGTGTTTAGGCACATCTACAGTTTGAAAGGACTGAATAAGTAGAGATTACATAGATTCACAGAATTTGTAAAAATATGGTTGATGTGAGGAAATGGGTGAATGAGAACCTTGAGAAACAACCGCAAGAAGGAAGTGTCGGGTTACTAAGGGCTGGCTTGAAGACCTGTGTGTAAGCAGCCCAAGATCCTCATATCTGTGTGAGCGCAGTGCCCTTTGCTTTTTGGGTTGTATTCAGATTAGTTGGATTTGTTTCTGCTCTTCTTGGACTTAGGTGATGATTTTCAGAAGGATGCTTGCTTTTGTTTAGAGCTGTGCATTGTGTTAATAGCTAGACTCTCAGTACCTTCGTTGAGGTCTAGCTAGAAAACTGGTGAAGTATGTGCTTGTACAACATCTGGGCTGGTGTAGTCATAAAGTGCCACAGAACTGGACTTGCTCTGTACCAGGAAGAGGAAGAAGGGGAGATAAGCAGGGAGTTCTTCGTGCTGCAAGAAGTTTGTTTTCCTCCAGCCTGATTGTTCCTATGAGAGCTTAGTTGCTGTCGAGGACTTACTGTGTGCTGGGGTCTTTCTCCCTCAGACTGTAGCTATCCGAATGGCTTTTTCTTCATTTTCTGCTTTCTTGTCTCTGTTCACAAGTCCATCATGAAGTCTTTAGTTTACAC